>NC_040097.1:312735-625471 GCF_003369695.1 Bos indicus x Bos taurus
AGCTGTGGGGGGGGTAGGGGGGGCTGGACCCAGGGACCTTTCATCCTCCTCCACACTGGCCTGCCCGCCCGCTGGACCAGGGTTCTGCTCCTGCGCTGACGGGGTGGAGCTGGGCAGGGGCGGCCCAGCCCCGTCATCACTGCCTCTGGCTATTCTGGGGCCTCTCCCCTTCCACCCACTGGCTCTCAGGGGCTGGTGTGGGACCTGCTTTCCCTCAGGCTTCGGTCTGGCTGGGAAAGAAGAGGCTCCACCCAAGGGCTGTGCTTCCAATAGGCTGGGTTCCTCTGAGTCGTGGGCCTGGGGTAGAGGCGGCCTGGTTTGTTGCTCTGCCTGCCCCTCCGGGGGACACAAGCCTTTCCCCGTCCCCCCTCCGGGCCTCCACCCCCACTGGAAAGAGGTGAGGCAGAGCCCTCCTCCCAGGGCTGTGGGAGGTGCCTGGCTAGCGTGGGGCCACCAGGTCCTGGGGCCTCCCTGCCAGCGGGCAGCCAGAGGAGGGCAGCTCGTCTTGCGGGTCACTGATGATCCTGAGGACACAGGCAGGCCCTGTGGGCCTCACCCCTCCAAAAGCCTTGGTCACAGCTGAGCCCGGCCCTTATTCTGGGGACACTGGAGTGGGCAGGGGCCCTTGGGCTGCCAGAGGTGCGGCAGGGAGCCGGGTGCACACGGAGGGGTCTGCAGGCCGAGCAAGGCCAGTCTGCCAGTCACTGACTTGTTCCTTTAACCAAGTCCCCCAGGCAGTGCTCAGCGGTGCTCAGGGGGCTCCTAGGCCTCAGCAGCCTGGACTGTCAGCATGCAGACCACGGGCCCCACCCGGGGGCCAGAACCTCTGGACGTGGGCCAGGCCCCGGGCACGCTCAAGCTTGGGAACCGCTGCCTGTGGTCAGTTGGCCAACACAGCAGTTCACCAACTGTTCAAGTTTGCTTGTTTGCCAAAGATTGGTCTTAAGGAAAATGCTTGAATCCTGGAAGCATTTTAAGACTCCTCAGTTTGTTGAAAGCCAAGGATCATTGAAAACTTCCTTTTCTTATGAATTTATTATTTTCTAACGTGATCCTGAATTATTAAAGATATTCTTGTGAATATTCCATATTCTTACAAATTCAATACATTCTTGACAGCCATTAAATACATTTAAATTTGCACACCTCGGTCACATAAAATGTTCTTAGCTATATTATTTTTATGAAAGTCAAACTCTTAGTCGCTCAGTCATGTCCGAGTCTTTGTGACCCCATGGATGTAGCCCTCCAAGCTCCTCTGTCCGTGAGATTCTCCAGGCGAGAATACTGGAGTGGGTTGCCATTCATTGTCCAGGGGATCTTCCCGATCCAACGATCAAACCTGGATCTCCTCAACTGTAGATTCTTTACCATCTGAGACACCGGGGAAGGCCTATTTCTATAAGGCCCAGTACTCACATCACCTCTTTCATTTCCATTTTTTTGTAATTTGAGTCTTCATTCTTTTTTTCTTGATCAGTCTAACCAAAGACTTGACAATTTGGGTGGTATACTTAAAGGTATTACAACTTGTTAGATTTTATTGGTAACTGTAATCATATCTAAGACGAATATGAGACTGTGGCTGTTTGGGGAAGAGCGTCAGTACACTTGGACGCTTGCCAGTGAAACCTGAGAGTACCGGGAGGTGGGGCAACCCCAGCAGGAGACGGAGAAGCCCCTGCAGGCGTCCCCAGCGGCCACCTGACCTGCTCACCTGTGCTGCCACCAGAAAGCCGGCAGCTTGGCGGTGCGACCCCAGCTGCTGCCTGCCCCCAGGGCCGGGAGAGGCTGGCCCGGCCTCCCCACTGGGCCCTCACCCTCAGGCTGCATGGACGTGGCTGGCAGAGGTGGGGTGTGAGATGGAGGCAGGTGGGGCTGGGTGGTCAGGGCCTTCCTAGAGGGCAGTGGTTTCCCCTTTTCCCATTGTTTGCTCCCGCCCAAGCCCCTGAAGCTCTGGAGGGCAAGTTCCCTGCCCTGGTGACAGGGACTCGGTCTATCAGTGACCCCCGAGGCAGGCGGGACATGGGGGTACCGAGACCCAGGGGTGGATGCAGTGTGCCCAGGCGAGCTGGCCAAGCCCCTAGGGCCACGGGCAGTCTGGTGCCGCGGCGAACACCTCTCCCTCGCCCCCAGCGTTCGAGAGCAACGCTGTGGGCACAAGCTGGCTTGGCGGGAAGAGGAGAAGCCCCTTGCAGACGCTCTACGACCTGGACCAGGTAGGCAGACCCCCCTCCCCCTGCTTCCTCCAGCCACAATGGCCAGAGCCCGTGTGGACCTGCTGCCTGGGGGCTGTGGCCGCCTCGAGCTCTGGCCAGGGAGCGAAGTCCAGGTTGTGACGGGGCAAACGCTAGGGGCAGGTGGAGAGACCTGGGGGCGTCCAGCCGCCCATCTGCCCACCCAGCCCTCCAGGTGTGGACTATGCCCGGCTCTGTGCTGCAGCGTTCCGCGTGGGGGACATAATGAGCAGCGGGCTGTGTGCCACCCACAGCAGGAGGGACACAAAGGGAAGCCCCAGGCTCAGTGCTTCTGGGACAGGGAGATGGGCCAGGCGTGCCACCCTCCACCCCCGAGCCTGAGGGTCCACATGCTGTTCCCAGTGTGTGCCGACTGAGAGCACAGGCCCAGCTCACACACGCCTCTGAAGGTGCCCTCAGCTCTACTGAGCACCTGCCAGGTACAGGCCCTGCTCCAAGCCAGGGAGCGAAGGCAGGAGCCTCACCTGAACCTCTGCCCTTGTGGTGCTGATGGGAAGGGCCTGGTGTAGGTGGAGACCCCTCCCTGGGCAGGGGAGCGGTGACTGGGGGGCGGCAGTGAGGACCTGCTCGCGATCAGTCGCATCCTCCCCGCCCCTCAGCCGGGCTCCCTCTGTGGCCCTGTCCCCGCAGGGCCCGCGCTCCGCCCTGGCCGAGGTGCATCGGCAGCGGCGAGAGCTGCTGCACCGCGCCTGCAGCCGCCACACCCGGCGGCAGCGCCTGCTGCGGCCCGAGGACCTGCGGCACGTGCTGGTGGACGACGCGCGCGGCCTGCTCTACTGCTACGTGCCCAAGGTGGCCTGCACCAACTGGAAGCGGGTGCTGCTGGCGCTGAACGGCCGCGGCTCCGGCGACCCGCGCGCCATCCCCGCGCCCGACGCGCACGCGCCCGGCCGCCTGCCCTCGCTGGCCGACTTCAGCCCGGCCGAGGTCAACCGGCGTCTGCGCACCTACCTGGCCTTCCTCTTCGTGCGCGAGCCCTTCGAGCGCCTGGCCTCGGCCTACCGCAACAAGCTGCAGCGGCCCTGGGGCGCCGCCTTCCAGCGCCGCTTCGGCACCGACATCGTGCGGCGCCTGCGGCCGCACCCAAGCCCAGACGCGCTGGCCCGCGGCCACGACGTGCGCTTCGCCGAGTTCCTGGCCTACCTCCTGGACCCGCGCACGCGCCGCGATGGACCCCTCAACGAGCACTGGGAGCGCGCGCACGCGCTCTGCCACCCGTGCCGCCTGCGCTACGACGTGGTGGGCAAGTTCGAGACGCTGGCTGAGGACGCGGCCTTCGTGCTGGGCCTCGCGGGCGCGCCCGGCCTGCGCTTCCCGGAGCCACCGCCGGGGGCCCGGGCCGCCGCCCGCGACCGGGCCGAGCGCCTCTTCCGCGACATCAGCCCCTTCTACCAGCGGCGCCTCTTCGGCCTCTACAAGATGGACTTCCTGCTCTTCAACTACTCCGTCCCCTCCTACCTGCGGCTGCGCTAGCCCGCGGCCCAGGGTGCGCGCCGAGACGGCCCCGGGCTCGCCCCTCCTGGGCGGACGGCGTCCTGGCGCAGCCCGCCTCGCCTCCGGGGGCTGGACCCCTGGGTGCCTGACGCCGGCCTCGTCGAAGCACGCTGGCTGGCGGGCGCGTCCCGAGGACCCTGGAGGACGGAACAATAGGCTTTTAGGCTGCGAGGGTCTGTCCTGAGCCTAAACGTGGCACAAGACTAGAATGCTGGCTCTGCGCTGGCCTCCACCCCCAGGGGCCCGCCCATCTCACCTGCCCTGGTCACTGCAGCCCGGCCACGGAGAGACGCCTACCCCCGCACCCCACCCCGACCAGACCCAGGGCCGGACCGGCCTTGTCTCTGCCTCAGTGGGCGGTGACCTGCCACCTGGGCACCCTGAGGACCCCACCACACGGTGCGCCCCGGGGCAGAGGCGGCGGGGGCGGGGGGGGGGGGGGGGGGGCTGTTCTGGCTCCTTCTTGGCCTCAGTCCAGCCAGATGCTGGGTGGTCCACCGTTAACAGAGCTGAGTAGGCAATATAGGAGCAGAGTAGACAGGACCGTGGTGAGCCGGGGAGCTCACCTGTTTGAAATAAATGCGTTTTGTTACTTTGTGAAATATGGGTTTGTGTCTCCCTTTGCCATTTGTTCTGGGGTCTGAGGTGGTCTGGTCTTGAGCCTGGATCACCTTCCCAGCAGGGCACAGGTGTCAGAGGTTGTGTGCGGACCGGGAGAAGGAGCGCAGACACCCTGGGGGGTTGCCACCTTATGGCTCCAGGGGGGCAGTGATACTGGGGAAAACCCGTCCTTTTACTCTGCCTGGGCCAAGCACTAAAGCCACACCAGCTCAGCCAAGCCCTGTGCCTGGGGCCGCTGCCGCCCTGGTGTGCGTGCTTTTCTACCCAAGTTTTGACAGGCGTGTACACGTGCAGCACACAGGCGTGCACCCCACAGGCGTGCACCCCTACGTACACACGCGCGCACACACACACACCACTTCCTAATACACACACGTGGCACCAGCATTTAGACTCTGCTGTGCTTTAAGAACTGCCTGAGCACCCTTCCTAGACTGTCCTGATTGGGGTGGAAAGACTGCCTCTTCCTGCTCCTCCTCCAGGCGCAGCCGTGGCAAAAAGGCGCCCACTAACGATACTAGGTGGTTCCCCTTCACACGCGCTCCCCCGAAGCAGGACTCCAGAGTATCGCCATCCGGCTATCCCAGACGCCTGAGTGTATTTGGGGGTAAACGCGAGGAAATGATGCTCACACTGCAGAGCTGACCGTCACCGCATTTTATGGATGAGAACGTGGGGCCGGCGTGCAGACAACCGTCCAGGGCTATGAACCTGCAGCGTGTATCCGTGGGCGACCTCTCCAGGGCTCCTTGCCTCCCCATAGGTCACCTCTGCCTGGTGGCCACTGTCACGAGCGCCTGGGGGCTGAGTGACCCAGAGACTGGTGGTGCAGAGCGGGGCTTCGCGGGGTGGGCGGGGGTGCTGCAAGCCTGGGGAAGCGGCGGGTCAGCAGCGCCAGCTCCCAGAGGTTTCTTGGTGGCGATGGCGGCGGCTGGAGGCAGGACGGAGGTGGGAAATCCAGGGCCCCCAGCCTGGAGAATCACACAGAGCCCCACGCTGACCCCAGGGAGCCGGCCTGGCCCAGACACGGGCCTGCCAGCCTGGGGGCAAGCCACAGCGGGTGCCACCAGCACAGTGGCCACCTCCCCCTGAGACCACCCTCCCCTCCAGCTCCCCCATCTCAGGGGCTCCGTTATCCTCAGATAAACTCGGCCTTTAGCTTTGGGTGATCTGCCCACTGGCAGGGCTCAGGGTGCAAGGCAGGGCGGTCCTGGGCGCAGGCCTCAGCCCCTGCCCCCTGCCCCCCACACAAGGACCTGGCCACACGGCCTGAAGGCTCTCAGAGGGCCCGACGTGACGAACCCTTCCACGGGAGAAGCTGCAGCCCAGCCCGTCAGCCCAGGGGAGAAGAGGTTCAGAGGCCCGGGAGCACAGTGGAGAAGACACAGCCTCGGCCCCGAGGCCCCATGCCCACTCACGTCGGTGCGGGTGGTGGGCCGGGTGGGGCCCTTCAGACAGTCTGGGTCAGGGCAAGTGTCTGTGCATCTTTGCGTTTGTGTGTGGGGTCTGGGGGTGTCCTCCGTGTGCAGGGTGTGTGGGAGTGAGTGCGAGTCTCCCCGGGGCTCGACGTACTCGGCCCAGACGTGCTGTGTTTGCGTGGGGGCCTGGGGCTGAGACTCACCCTCGGACGGGGATGGACCTCGTGGGCAGCAGCGTCTTCTGCAGCGGCAGCTGCTCCCGCAGCAAGCTGCTCATCTTCGTGAGCACCCAGGGCCGCACGGGCTCCGAGCTGGTCTCCGTCAGCCAGGAGAACCTGTGGGTGGTGACAGACCGGGGCTGAGAGCTGAGGGCAGGTGCCCCTGCCGCGGGCAACCGTGAGGAGGCCGTGGCCCCCAAGGTTGGGCTCGGGGCTGCCCTCAGCCCTCCCAGACCCCTCAACCCAGAGAAACAGGCCGCCAGGCAGAAGCCCCAGGCCGCCCAGCCTGTGGGCTCTGCGGGCTCCTGCCCCGCCCCCACAGCCAGACCCCATCACACCCCCCACAGGAGCAGGTGTGCTGAACAGGCGACAGGAAACAGCCAGCCGAGGCTCTGGGGGGCCCAGCTCAGGGGCGAAGGGGTGGTGTGGAGCCTGCCATCGGGGAGCACGGAGCACCTCAGGGGACAGAGACCCCCACCCGCTCCTGCCGTGTTTCCCAGAGGGTGCTCCTGGGGTGGGGGCCTGCAGAAGGGGGCCCCTCCTGGCTCGGGCTCAGGGTCTACTACCTGTATGGAAATTTCCTGGCAAACTTCTCCTGCGTCCTGGCCTTACTCTTCTTTCCCTGGCGGGACTTCTTGGGGGCCTTCGGGTCCATCACAGAAGGGGGCTACAGTGAGGTGCACCCTTCAGCCGGAGCTGGAAGAGAGGCCGGAGGAGCCAGTCAGGACTCGAACAGCAAGGCTTCCCCGACAGCGCACGGAGATGGGGCGCCGAGGAAGGCTGTGAGCCCCCCAGTGCTCAGCACACTGCTCCACAGGCCTGCTCTGGTGTGTCAGTGTGTGTGTGCACGTGTGTGTGTACACGTGTGTCCGTGCAGCTCTACACCATTAGCAGCTCTGAGTCGCCCCTACAATCTGTGTGTATGTGTGTGTGTACACGTGTGTGCACACAGCTCTACACCCAGCGTGGGCTCTGAGTGGCCCCCACAGTCAGAGGGGCCCTCGGCTGACTGGCCCTGCAGGTCCCAGATGCTGCCCCCTCCGCAGCCGCATCCACCCCACGCGGCCCAGCCGGGGCCACCTCGGCTCTCCGGGCCATGTGGGGCCGTGGCCGCACAAGGTCGCACAGGCAGAAAGGCGCGGCTGGCACCCTCAGGAGACGGGCTGCCCCGTGCCATCTCCAGGCTGGGTCTGCAGGGGCTCCTGCCCGAGGCTGGGCTGGACTGACCATCTCCCCCTGGGCCCCGGGAGCCCCCAGGCTGGGTCATCATGAATAAAGCTGCTGTGGATGTTCACGCACAGATTTCCACACAAAGATGCATCCCTGTTTCTCTGTTGCACGCGCTGGGAGTGCAGTTGCTGGGCCAACGGAGGCCCATTGTTTTAGTTTTAAAGAGATCTGCCCCACAGCTTTCGAGTGGCTGGGCCATTTTCCCTGCCCCACAGTCACGGGTAGTTCTCTTTCAAAGGATAAGACAAGAGTAAGGATGACTCAAGCTGGGGCGGAGCAGGACTGGGCACAAGGCTGACTGCAGGGGCTCGGGAGCCCCTCGCCCCAGTGGCTGTGCTCATGCAGCCACATCACCATCCCGTGACCTTCGCGGGCCGAAGCCAGCCGCCTACCAGGCCCCTCCTGGCATGGGGGGCCCTGGTTCCAGGCGGGGGGCTGTGCAGACACCAGCGGGACCGACCGCACCAGGCGACAGGTTCCCCAGGAGCTGGCGCCCTTGAAGCGGCCCTGCTGGCATCTCAGGGATGGGGCAGCCGGGGCAGCTGCGAGGCTGCTCTCCACTGCACTGCCCCTGGAGGGCCTAGGGGGCCCGGGGATGAGCACGGCACGCCTCTTTCCTGCCTTCTCACCCTAAGCCCCGCTGAGCCAAGGGAGCGGCTCCCAAACACGGTATCTCGCAGCAGTGGGGGCCTGTCCCCCCATCCCCGCCGTGGAAGCCGCTGAGCCACAGGCCCTGAGGGTGAAGGCCACGAAGGCCCCCAGCACTGGTCTGAGCACGCACGCACACGTGGGCACACAGCTCCCGGGGGCCCTCTGGCCTGCATCATGGCCCGTCCACCCTCTGGGGGGGGCACTGCCCCCTGCTTCTCTGAGCTTGAGTTGCAGCAGCTGCGTTCCTGTGACCACACTTTGCTGTCGGATCTCCTGAGACCGGAGAGAAGCCTCGGAGAAACAAGCACTTCTTTCCGGGCAGGGGCTGGGTCCCCAGGAGCCTTGGGCCCCTGGGGATGGGGCAGCCCTCTGCACCAGGGCAGGCCTTGGACGAGGGACCTGGGCTGGTACGAGAGCAAGGCTCTCAGCCCCTCCCGGGGCGCCAGGCTGGGATGCAGGGAGTGGGCAGGGGGCCCAGGTCCAGGACGGGGTGAGCCTGCGGGGTGTCTGGGCCACGCTGTGGGCCCTGGTTTACTTCCCCACCTGATGGCAGACAGGCCGCTATCGCCCTCTTCAGGTGAGGAGACCGAGGCTCTGGGGGGAACTGCCCTGCCTGCATCTCTGTCCCCCACCCTGCAGTGCGTGGGGGAAGAGGTGGTGTCCAGGCCACATGGCTCCCACAGTCCTGGAGCAGCTGGGCGACAGAGGGTACCCCAGCAGTGACCAGAGAGGACATGGCCCTGCCACAGGAACCCAGGGCCTGGAGGGGGCGGGCAGGGGCCCCGACACCCTACCCGGGTCGCCTGCGGACCCTCTTGGTCGTGTGCCTGGGCCTGTGTACTGTGGGAAGCCTGCTCCCGCAGGCAGGGGGGCCCCTGGGGGTCCAGGCTGCCACCCCCAGCCCAGCGGAGATACTGTTGGTGTGGGTCAGAGCGCCCGGCAGTGACCCGGCCCGGGAGGATGCTGATGTGAGGGCCGGCCCCCCTGCAGCCAGAAAGGTGGAGGTGAGCAGAGCCCAGGCCCAGGTACTCACTGGCTGCCCTGTGTGATGAACCTGGGGGAGGCGAATGCTGGCCACGGTCCTGGCTGCCATGCGCCGCCAGGCTCTGGGCCCAGGATGCGGGGCCAGGCCCGCAGCCTCACCCAGCATCAGAGCCCCTGAGGTCACAATCAGTGACTCCTGGCCGGGGAGGGGCCGTGGGAGGGGCTGCGTGGAGCCAGGCTGGTGGGCACCCCGTCTCTGAGGACCCTGCATGGGAGCACCCACAGCCACACACGTGGGAGCAGAGCCCACACAGGGCCTGCAAGCAGCGAACAACCCACCTGGTGGGAATAAAGCTCCTTCCTTGGAGCCTCCCCGATGGTCTGGTGGCTAAGGCTCCACTCTCCCAGTGCAGGGCCACAGGCTCCATCCCTGGTTGGGAACTAAGGGGCCAGGTGCCAAGCGATGCGGAGAAATAGTAAAGAGAAGCTCCTTTCCTGGCTGACCTTGACCTGAGCCCTGGCTGCAGCCCAGGAGCGGCCGGGCTGAGGAGCGCAGGCGTAAGGGTGCAGCTCCGGGGTCTGCTGCCCCATGGAGACCCCACTGGGCTAGGAATTGACCGGGCTGCCGGTGGACGAGCGGCAGGGAGCCTACCAGGCCGGGGCCCCAGCTCAGCGTGAGGACCAGGGCGGGAGGGGAGCGGACGGTGCAGATGGCAGGGCCTGCCTCCGCCCTCACGTCCTTGGCCTTGATCCGGAGGGTCTCGGAGCGGCCCTGACGTGGCGCTCCTGTCCAGGGGTTTGCTGGGGGTGCGATGCAGGATGAGGCCCGAGGGGAGCCCCATGGGGAGCCCTCTTCCTGGTCCCTCCGCCCCTCAGCCGTCCCTGCCCTGAGGTGGGGACCCCCTTCCCTCAGCACTTCCTGCCCTGAGGCAGGGCAGCCCCTCCAGGTGGGGTTGGGAGGCATCCCGTCGCTGGGTCAGCAGTGAAGAGTCAGCCCTGCAGTGGTGGGCTGAGGGCAGCAGCCTGCTGGGGTCCAGAGGTGCGCACAGGGCCAAGCCCATTGTTCTCGAAGATGGAAACGAACCGAGGGGCAGAGTGAGCAAGACGGGGAAGGAGGCCTGCAGCCAGTGGAGCCCCAGGAGCCCCCAGGCGGCCCACAGCTGTGCAGGACCCTGAGCACCTGGAGGTCCCGGTGGGCTGGGCCTGTCCTGAGGAGCGCAGGCAGGAGAGTGCCACCAGGGAGGGCCGAGGGCCACCTGCCCGGGATTGCGGCTGTGAGGGGTGCCGGGTGAGCCCCCTGCCCGCCCTGCCAGGGCCCGGCACTCACGACCCTCCTGGAGAGCCCCGTGTGCGCCCCGTGGCCAGGTGGGAGGGACTCCCAGGAGCCCTGGCACACTGGTGAGGTCACGGTGCCCAGGGCCCCGGGGCTCGGCCCAGGTGACGGCAGGCCTGTGGGCAGGTGGGGCTCCGTGCTTCTGGTTGCTTCTGCCCCGGCCCCTCTGCAGCAGCCTGACAGTCTAACACCAGTGCTGAGAGGAGGCCTCCGCCGGGACAGCGCGGGCCGGGTGAGGCCAGGGCGGGCTGGGGCGCCGCAGCTGCTCCGGGTGCTCAGTGCAGACAGCCGCGACAAGGCGTGCGTGGGAACACCAGGCGTCTGTGCGGAGAAGGAGGCGAGCGGGCCGGGAGCCCTGGGGTGGACCCAGCGGCCAGCGGAGCTCATGCAAGGAGAGACGTGGTCCCTGGAGGGAGGCGGTGGATAATGGGGCGGGCCCGAGGGACACTCGGGCGAAAGCCACTCGCTGTGCGCACGGACGCCACGAGGGGCTCGCAGGCCACCACGGGGGGTGGGCGCGGCCTTGCACGAGGGCACAAGTCCCGTCTCGGTCAGCCTCTCTGCCTTTCTGCGGGGCCCCGACCCCGACGTGGGCAGGTAAACATCTGGGTCTGCGGTCCAGGTGAGTGATGCCTGGCCTTGGATGGGGGTGCGCGCGCCGCTGGGACATCAACAGGAACTGAAGACATGCGTCCGGAGCAGAGCGTGCACAGCAGAGAGGGCCTTGGGTTAGGAGGCTCTGACGGCTCACGATCAACTGAACATTTATTCTACAATACCCACGACCAGACAGGCCCACAGACAGAGAAGACGCAGTGAGGGGGCCACCACAGCCGGTCTCGTGTCGTCTGTGAACAGACCCAGGTCTGCTTCTTCCTTTCCAGTGCGGACGCCTTTTGCTTCTTTTTCTTGTCTGATTACTCTCTCTAGAACGCCAGGGCGAGTTGAATGAATAGCAGGCAAAGCAGGCATCTTTATCTTGTTCCTGATCTTAGAGGAAAAAACCTTTCGGTCTCGTCTCAATACTGAGGACAGCGTGATCTGTGGGGTTTTCACACGGGGCTTTATCGTGTTGGATTTTGCAGATGCTTTTCTGTACCAACTGAGGTGGTCACGTGGTCTCCGCCTGTCATTCTATTAATGTGGTGTCTCATCGGGTGAGCTCCTTATTGGGAAACACCCTCGCAGCCTCGGAACAAAACTCACTTCACGTACAGTCCTTTAGAGACCTGCTGGGCCTAGCAGGGACTTCCGCCCTGCCGAGGATGTGGCACCGGGCCGTCGGGTGCTGGCCAGGGTGTGCTGGCTGCGTCTCCATCCGGCTGTGGTAGCCTGTGACAGTGATGCATAGAATGACTTGGGAAGTGGTCTCTCTTCTTCAGCTTTTTGAAAGATTTTGAGAGAAATTGCTGTTAATACTTCTTTTACGTTTCACAGAATTACACCATCTGGTCTTGGGCTTTTTTTTAAAGCTGTTGGTTCATTTTTTTAGATCAACTTTATTAAGGCATAACTGACACACAATTAAATGCAGTTAAAATCCTGATAAAATGCACGAGGAAGTAGCCGTCTTCACCATTTTAAAGTGTATGTTCAATTCCAAACCAGTCCATCCTAAAGGAAATAAACCCCAAATATTCACTGGAAGGACTGATGCTGAAGCTGAAGCTCCAAAACTTTGGCCACCTGATGCGAAGAACTGACTCACTGGAAAACACCCTGATGCTGGGAAAGATTGGAGGTGGGAGGAGAAGGGGGCAACAGAGGATGAGATGGCTGGATGGCATCACCGACTCGACGGACATGAATGTCAGGAAACTTTGGGAGACAGCGAAGGCCAGGAAGCCTGGTGTGCTGCAGTCCAGGGGGTCACAAAGAGTCAGACGTGACTTAGCAGCTGAGCAGCCAGCCTGACGGTCGAGGGTGGCAGCTCAGTGAGCTCTCATCTCCGTTCCTCCGTGACGCGCCAGCCGTTTGCGCATCTTCTGTGGATAAATGTCTGCTGAGGCCCTTTGCCCGTTTTCAACCTGCGTGTTTGTTTCTATGTCACTGGGTTTGGAAGTTTCTCAGTATATTCCAGATACTGCATTCTGGAGCACGTGTGGCCTGGACATCTCCCCTCTCCTTCTGGGCTTTGACTTTTGCTCTGCACAGTGTCCTGGTGCCGTTGACCCCACAAAGTTTTAACCCCTGAGGTCCAGTCTGTCCATTTACCTCGTCTCCTGTGCCTTTGGCCGCATGAAGAGTCACTGCCAAACTCAGTGTCATGGAGCTCGGCCCTGGGCTTGCTTGTGAGCTCTGTGGCTTTTGCGTTTAGGTCCCTGGCCCACTTTCAGCGGACGTCTGTATACGATGTTAGCAGAGATCTGACGCTGCCCTTTGGCGTGGTTTCCCAGCGCCAGCGGGAGAAAGAGGACACTTTGCTATGAAAGGGTCTCAGTGCTGCTTCCACGGTCCCCCCGACCTGACACGTGAGGCCTGACTTCCCTGTTCTCCACACGCCCCACTCTGAGCTGGGACCATGCTGTTCTCACAGCTGAGGATCTGCAGTAAACTCTGAAACAGAAAGTGTGTGATCTCTGTGCTTTTTCAAGGTTGTTCTGAATGTTCAGAATCCCCTTCAGGTTCTACGGGAACTTCAGGACGGGTTCTTTCATTTCTGCAAAAGTCACTGCTGAGTTTTTGACAGAACCTGAATGTGTGATTGCTTCAGGCACAACTGACATTCTAACAGCATTAAGTTTCCTGATCCACAAACACAGGCTGTCCTTCCACTTATTTGTCTTCCTTTTCTCAACAGTTTGTAGTTTTCACCGTACAACTGTTCCATCTCCTTGGTTAATTTAGTTCCTATGAATTTTCTTCTTCTGGGGGCTACTCTAAGTGGAATCGTTTTCTTCATTTCGATACGGATCACGGTTGGTGTACAGGCTTTCACCGGACTTCCTGGAGTTGATTTCGCATCCTGCAACCTGCTGAGCTCATTCACCAGGTCCAGCAGCTTCTGTGTCTGGACATGAGGCGTCTTGAGTATTTTCTACATCTACAACCCATCATCTGTGAGTGGAGATGATCCTACTTCTTTTTCTTGCCTAATTGCTCTGCATAAACTTTTAATAAGGACGCCGGTGAGCAGAAGTGCAAAAGGCGGCGGCCTTGCCTTGTGAGCTGATCACTGTGGGGCTTTCACGTGCGGCTTTTGTTACACAGAGGTGGTTTTCTTCTATTCCTGGTTCGCTGAGTACTTTGTAACCAGGACAATGTGTTGAATTTAGTCAAATGCTCTTTCAGAATCAACTGATATCATCATGTGACTCTTTTCCCTTCATTCTGCCGATGAGGTATACTGCGCCGATTGGATTCTGCGTGTTGAGCCATTCTTGCATTCCAGACACAGATCTCAGCTGGTTGCAGGGTGTAATCCTAGGAGAAGACCTACCTGAAGGAGAAGAGACAGTGATTCGACGCCAAGGCCGAGACAACGCAGACAGCAGCACTGCCTGGCCAAGGCGCTGAGACAGCCGTCGTGAACAACGCTCCAACAAGTGAGAGAAAACGCTCCGCCTGTGTTACACCCTGTTCAGCTGCCGCCAGCCCACACGCAGGAACCAACAGCGTCTCCTGCGGGCCACCAGGCTGCCTCCACGGCAACCGCTCTCCCACCTCGCCTGCTCGTTTCTCCGCAGTAGCTGGACCCTGGGACTGGTAAGCTGGGCACCCCACCCCTCTGCAGCCCCCTCTGCCGCCTCCAGGAGGGCAGCAAACATCCCGTCCACAGACGGTGACCCCGACTTGCTTACTGGCCTAAAGTTTCTTTAAAAACGAAGTTCTGACCAACGGACCAGTGGGCCAGTGGGAGGAGGGCAGCCCAGGACCGCACTGCCGTCTGGAACCCTGGGCGTGGGGCTGGGGGGTCTGCTTGGGAGGAAACAGGCTCCTCCCCAGGGAAGGCTGCCCGCCTCCAGCCCTTTGAGATGCCGACAGGCGTGCACAGCCCAAGGGCAGGCCCTGGCATCACCTGGTCATCTGCTGAACCAGCCTGTGAGTGAACAGACTGTGAGCAGAACCCTTTTAAATAACTTTAAATTAGATTTCACACAATACAGTACTGAGAACCTTTTAATATTACTCTGAAGATCAACAGGCTGAACACGCCCCCTGGAGTCAGTTTCATAACAGAGTCTGTTTCCTTGAAGCAACAGGGAGGGGCTCAAACCGCAGCAAGCGGAGTCCTGACCTGGACGAGTCCGTCCAGAGAGGCCTTGCGGAGGAGCTGGCGGGCAGAGGTCGGTCTTGGCTCACCTGGCGGCTCTGAGCGAAGACGTCAAGGAGGCAGCGAGTCTGCCCTCCCGTCAGCCCAGCCGGGCGGCGGCCCCGCGCCGTCCCGCCTCCTGTCCCCAGGCAGCATGGGCTCCCTGCGCCGCACGCGCTGTCTCCCCGCCGCGGGGTGGGACAGGACGGGGCGGCGGGGCCTAGCCTCAGCAGCCCTTCTGCGTGATGTCCAGTCCCGATGCCTTGGTGATCTCCAAGGTGGTAAACACCTGCCCGGGGAGGAGAGACAGCGATTCACACGCAGCCGTGCGGACGCCAGTTTTAGGAGGACGCGTCCCTAATGCGACGCTGATGCCGCCCTCGAGAGCACATGGCTGAGGACAGCGGGCCCCTCCCCGTCCCCGGAGCCCCAGCGGGCGCACCTCTCCGCACGTGGGGTGGATCCCGATGGTGTCATCCAGCAGCTGCTTTGTGAGCCCGCACTTCATGGCGGCAGCAAACCCCTGAGTGATCTCCCCGGCGTTCGGTCCAAGGACGTGAAATCCTATCACCCGATCCTTCCGAAAGGAAGCCAGTAGGTTAACGCCCCGAGTAGGAGCCTCGTCACCCCAAGTTCACGGTTGAAACTTACAGCGTCTCCCCCAGAAAAGCGGCTCTAATGCCGCCCTGAGCCCAGAGCACCACCAGGAACCCGCACCCTTGAGACTCTGTGGGGAGAGCCCTGGGTGCATGCCCTGAGGTACCGTGAGCCCTGACCCATCAGGACGAGTGTGCACCCGCTGCCCAGAGGGGTTCCCAGCATGGTGGACGCTTCCAGTTACCCCGAGAGAGTGCTGAATGACAGTCCGATGAGTCGGGGCTAACGGCTACGCTGGGGCGTGTGCCCTCCGAGCAGGGGCCCCACTCCCGGCCCGGGGCACAGACACCGAGGAGTGGGGGGCCCTCTCCCCTTACCCCCACACCCACACACTGTGGGGAGTCGATTCATCCCGGGCACCCCGGGTCTCCAGCACTCAGCCTCCCCATCCACAGCTCTCATCTCTCTCCCCACATCTAGAGCTTCAGGGCCAACAGTGCACCAGGGGAAGGCCTGTGCCCCCACACTCCCGGCCCCCACAGCGGGCCTGCGGAAGAACACCCCACAGTGACTGGACTCCCTGGGGGCCATGGGCGATGCCTGGAATTGCTGGGCCCCACGGGAGGGACCCTCGGAGGGTTGCATGAGGTCACATCATCGGCAACTTCGTGTCCGACCTCCCCAGAAAGAATCTCAGACTCTAAGAAGGGAGGAGCCCCGTCCTGGCACAGCCTGGCACACTCTTCACCGGCCTCGAGGGGCCCTGCTGTCCCCACGGAGGGGCGAGGGGCTCTCAGCTTTTCCTCGTGCTCCACAGGGGGCCCTGCACCCGCCGATGTGAGCGCCTCCATTAGAATTTGAGTAATTCTAACCAGGCTTTCACTGCATGGAGGCATCTCCTGACTGCCTGTGATGCGGCCCATCCACAGGCAGACCGCACTGTGTCACACACAACTGTGTTCCTGGCAGACTGAAGGTCTGTGTCAACCCTGCGTTGAGCATGTCTCCTGGCAACGTCTTTCCAGCAGCAGTTGGTCACCTGGTGGTTCTGTGCCACATTCTGGTAACTCTCACACTATTTCAAACTTCTTCCTTATTATTGTACCCGTGATCAGGGATTGCGATGTTACTCCTGTAACTGTTCTGGGTACCGTGAACCAGGTCCATGTGATACGGGGACCTTTGCTCAAGGCTCCACCAACTAGCTCCAGCCCCCAGCCTGTCTCCCTCTCCTTGGCCTCCCTCTGCCCTGGGACAGGAACACACTGAAATTAGGCCAATAATCTCCCAATGATGGTCTCTGAACGTTCAAATGGAAGGAAGAGTCGCACGCCTCTCCTTGACATCAGAAGCTGGAAATGGGGAGGGCAGGTGGAGAGCCAGGACAGGCCGAGAGCTGGGCCTCCTGAGCCAGACAGTCAGCCAGGCTGAGAACGCGGAGGGACAGCTCTCCAAGGAAACAGGGAGCGCTGCTCCAGCGAGCGGAGGAGCAGGGGGAGAGCAGCAGCCTGCCTGCTGGCGTGGGTGGAGGCAGCTCTGGCGTCCAGGTAGAAGACCACACCAGCCGCCATGCCCTCCAATCAAAGCCTCCAGAGCAGGGCTGTGATCCCCTCCGGTTCCGTGAAGGAGCAGAGAGGGGAGGCTGCAGGGCGGTGGGAACTGGCGGAGCGGGCTCGCAGAGACTCAGGAAGGAACTGTTTCACAGAGACGGCAGCACGGGGCCGGGGCGGCAGCAAGCGCCGCTGCAGAGGCTGCAGCCCTTCACCCAGAAGACCTGACCTCCCCAGACGCATCTGGGGCGTTCGTGGGCTTCCCAGGCGGCGCTACTGGTAAAGAACCTGCCTGCCAATGCTGGAGACGTGAGAGACCTGGGTTCCGTTCCTGGGTGGGGAAGAGGCCCTGGAGGCGGGCATGGCAACCCCCTCCAGTAGTCTGGCCTGGAGAGTCCCATGGACAGAGGAGCCTGGCGGGCTGCAGTCTATGGGGTCACAAAAAGTCGGACATGACTGAAGCAGCCGAGGGTGCACGCAGTCCTTTCACAGTGAGATAGGAGAAGTCAGAGTCTGGCTTCACAGCCTCAGAGGACAGGCTGCTCTCGTGCTGGGCGCTGACACATTGGAACCCGGCGCTGACCTACCGTTCCCCAAACCCCAGGGCCTGTAACAATTACGCTGAATTGACTCTGGTTTACGCTCAACAAAGCCGGGACGGCATCTGCTTATAACATGGTTTACGGAATATTTTAAGCCTACTTAAAATAAGCCTACTTTTGAAAGCGACTGCTCAGAAGAAAAGACTCCTTTCCAAATATGAGTGCCCTTTCCCAATGACATGCCCCTGACCATCCCAGGGCTCTGATGAGATGTACGACATGATGGATATTGCTTTCACATCAGCTAACATAACCGCCCTCTGTTGTCCAGCAGTTAAGAAGCAATCTGGACTTCCAAGTCTTATTATTGGACAAATCCACTCTGCTAGGCTGCAGCTACCACAGACAGTGAGTCCTCTGGCGGATCCAGGCAGAGTGGACCGAAGGCCTCTGGAGAGGAGTCCCATTCCAGATGCCATAAGAGCATCACAGCTCATGGGACGAGCTCAGAACAGAAACCCGAGAGGTGTTTGGAAGAACCTGACTCTAGTCCGTAAGGATGACAGCGAGGGGCCCAGGACTTCCTGGAGGAAGGAAGGGAGACGCGGCGGAAACAGCAGGAGAGCGGGGGTCAGAAGTGGGTCCTGAAGACGGGGCTGTGCTGCCGCCACCTGAGGATGAACTGAACGCAGGAAGAGCTGCTCCCGATGGACGAGCACAGACAGCAGTTCCTGAGGTGGAGCCACTCCTGCAAGAGGGCGTGACCACAGCCGTGATGACAACCAGGACTCGGGACACGACTCACACTTGGCAGATAAAGGACGGCAGGTCGGCAGTGCCACTGTGGGGGAGACTCTGTCAAACACCACTGTCTGCTCCAGAGAAACCACTCATGAAACACGGGTCCTTCCGCGCGGCCAGCGTCCCGGTCATCTTGCTTTCAGAAACAGCTGTGGCCACCCCAGCCTTCAGCCACCTCCACCCTGGTCAGTCGGCAGCCCCAGCACTGAGGCCAGAGCCTCCACCAGCAAGGGGTTACAATCTGCTGAGGGCGCAGCTGATGGTTAGAACGTTTAAGCATAAAGTATTTTTAAATTAAGGTTGAACGTTGAATTTTTTAGACAGAATGTGACTGATAAAGACAGTAGTCTGGTGTAAATGTGACCTCACACGCACAGGGAAACCAAACAACACCGGGCTCGCACGACCGTGACATTCGACTTATTGCCAGGCCTGGAACCAAACCCGCAACGTCTTCAAGGCTGCCTGTGTCTCCAGATGCAGACGGACGCGCCTACGCTGTGTCATTGACGGCCCAGATCACGGCAGAGCCTGAGGCTCCACACCGCCAGTCAGAGCGCCCGAGAGACACGATCCCAGGGAGAAAGGGAGACACATGTCCAGCCCCCGCAAGCCCAGCACCTGGGCGGCAGTCTGAAGAATTTCTGCCTAGCCCCGAGAGCTATCTTTAAGGAGATTATGAAAACCCAGATACGAGACTAAAAGCGACATTTTAAAATCAAAGCATGCCCGCTTCCGACCACATGACGTACGTTGTCCAGTTTATTGCAGATTATCTTCGCGTAACAAGTGTTGTTGTCTCTGCCGGCCACTGTCCACTCGAGAGGCCAGAACAGAGTGTGGTAGACCTGTAAGAGACAGGCAGAGGTCAGGGTCCGTGGAGGCGCCCCCGCAGGGCTCCATGATCACACAGAGATGGCAGTTTGTCCACCAGCGCTCAGATACTTAAACACTCATGACCCCAGCTTCCGAGTCTGAGGGAAATAAACTCTCCTGCACATTTTATTCAGAGAAGGCAATGGCACCCACTCCAGTACTTTTGCCTAGAAAATCCCATGGATGGAGGAGCCTGCTGGGCTACAGTCCATGGGGTCACTAGAGTTGGACACAACTGAGTGACTTCACTTTCACTTTTCACTTTCATGCACTGGAGAAGGAAATGGCAACGCACTCCAGTGTTCTTGCCTGGAGAATCCCAGGGATGGGGAAGCCTGGTGGGCTGCCGTCTATGGGGTCGCACAGAGTCGGACACGACTGAAGCGACTTAGCAGTAGCAGCAGCAGCACATTTTATTACAAACTTTTTAATCTCTCCGGCTATAAGGAACATGAGATAAATGCTTCTTCACCCCAAGGTATTATTCCTAAAATATACCCCGAATGTTAAGAAAACAGATGGTGCCAACTCTTGAGATTATAAACAGGATTTCTGAAACAGAAAGCTCCTGGCTTCAATGCACCCCGAGTCCTGCACAGGACCCTCCCCCTCCACCCCCTTCCTCACACGCATGGTTGTCGCTCAGTTGCGTCTGACTCTCTGCGACCCCATGGACTGCAGCATGCCAGGCTCCCCTGTCTTTCACTATTTCCTGGAGCTTGCTCAAACTCATGTCCGTGGAGTCAGTGATGCCGTCCAACCATCTCATCCTCTGTCGTCCCCTTCTCTTGCCCTCAATCTTTCCCAGCGTCAGGGTCTTTTCCGACGAGTCGGCTCTTCACATCAACGTGTTAGCTATGCTTTTCTTCCCAGTATTTGGAAGATTCTGTTTAAGTATTTGATCCTCCTGGTTCAAAGTGGGCGTGAAGCATGGACCCAACTTCACATTTTTCCTAAATGCCGTCCACTTACTCCAACACCCTTAATGAACGTCTTTTGCCATAAATTTAAAACACCGCCTTTATCGCATGTTAATTCTAAGCACCTGAATCAATCTGGGCTTCGGCTTCTGTTCTGCTGGTCTTTGTCGCCCGTGTGCCGCTCAGCACAGTTTTAGTGCCCGTGCCCTCAGGATAAACTACCATCCGACACGGCTGGCACCCTCCTCCGCCCGGTGCCCTCCTTGTCCAGACCCTCCCTTCAGAGTTCCTGAGGGGTCCAGTCGTTAGGACCCCACGCTTTCTTTGCCTGGGGGCGCAAGTTCAATCCCTGGTTGGGGAACTAAGATCTAACAAGCTCAGTGGTACAGCCCGCCCCCCAAAATAATCTCTCTAATACTGCCTTTTTAAAGAGTTTTAATTGTTAAATCAACTTAGGCACAAGAAGTGCAAATTTAAAAGCTCTGGTCTGTGACTGGCTGCCTCTGCCTCCCGGTGCCCTTTTCAATCAGACACAAGTGCCTTTCCTCCTGCTTGTCATTAGCCTGCACGCTTCTAAACTGCACGCTTTCGCTGTGGTCACCTGCTCCTGGGCGGGCTCTCCTTCCTGGCCTGCCCTCCTGTTCAGGAGGTTTCACTCTCTCTTCCCTGGCCTCTGCCCTCCCACCCGCCCTCCCAATTACACTGAAATCTGTAAGCTAGATCAGTGCCTGTGTTTCCTCACTAGGAGGAAGCTCTTCAAGGAGAAATGGGCTCCCATGTGCGGCGGGATGAGGCTGGACCCCGACCTCACACATGTACAGAAAGTTCTCAGAATGCATCAGAGGCCCACATGTCAGAGCTGAAAACCGCAACACTCTAGGAGGAAAACACAGGCATCAATCTTCACGACTGTGGGTCAGACAATGATTTGTCAGAAGTGACATCAAAAGTACATGTGACAACAGAAAAAAAAAAAGACACACCAGACTGCACCAAAAGGAAAGGTCTTTGTGCTTCAAAGGGCACCATCAGAAAAGTGAAGACAGAACCCACAGACACGGTGAGAACTTTCATAAATCAGCCCACGGCCTCTCGCTAAGCTTGTGCTGTGTTTCCCTGATGACACTGACGCCGAGATTCCTTCCACGTGTCTGCTGGCCACCCGTGCACGTTCTTTGGGGAAATATCCTTTGCTCTTTTAAAAGCCGGGTTGTTTGGTTTTTATTGTTGTAAGAGTTCTTTGATATTCTACATACAAGTTCTTATCAGAGATCAAAGTCCGGAGGACTTTATGGTGTGAGTTTTGTGAATGAATTCCATTTTCTTATCCTGTCTTACTGTGCCCACCCTCACCTTTTCCCCTTAATTTCCTCACTTGAAAAGATACAATACATGGATTTATGCGAGGTTTCCTCAAGTCTCTTTATAATAAGAATATCAAAAATACTAATAGATCAAATTTTCAGTCCTGCAAAATGCAAAAGTGAAAGTCTAGACGGGGTGTGCTGATGTGCAGGGGCCTTGGGAGAGGCCCGCGGGTGCCCCAGGACGGGGCTCTGCCTACAGACGCGCCCTCCATCCGGCCGCAGCCTCCTTCCTCTCAAGTGCCTTTGGAACCAAGCGTCAAGTCCACGATGGCTGCCGTCACTTGTCAAGACCCGAGCAAAAGTTCCCACTCACACAGCTGGTTCACTATTCCCAGGAGTTAATTATAAACACTGATCAAATTGCGTCCTCTGAAATGGAAACTTCTCACTGAAAGCACCACCTAAACAACAGCCCCTGAAAACATGGTGGTCCTAACCCTCTGACCCCCTTCATCCCCCACCCCTCCCACGTGGGGAGAAGGGCAGGAGAAAGCCACTCGGACCACCCACCACATCACAGCAAGAGCACACCGTGAGGCGGTGTGACCGGACGGGCAAGGGTGGAGGGGAGCAGAGAGCAGCTCTGGGGGCGTCCGAATGGCCCACAACCCCGCAGCACCGCAGCCCTGAAACCGCCCTCCTGAGCCTGCGGGTGGGGCGGGGGGCTCCCAGAGCCACTTCCTGAGCCTGGCCCCGCCGCGCCACGTGGGGAAGGTGGACAGAGCCAGCTTGGGCCAGCAAACGTCCCCACGACGTGCGACTGAGACAAACACTGGGTCAGTCAGTTCCTCCAAAGACCAGAAGTGGCACTGAGCTTGCAGTGGGGAGAGGCCACGTGCATGTGGCTGCCACGCATGCCTGTTTCTGCAGGAAGAGAAGCGTGACCTGCGAGTGTGTGCGTGCACACACATGTACACACGTACGTGCACACGCGCATGCACACATATGCACACACATGTACACACGTGCACATGCACACACACACGCACATGGGAACCCCAGCAGGAGAGGAGGAGCTGCCGTGGCCCCCAGCCCCTGGCCGGCCCCCCTCCCCACAGCTCCCAGGATACTGCGTGCCCCCCAGGGGCCTCCCCCTCAGATGCTGCCCACGCACTTAAAGCCCTGTACGCACAGTCTGCATCCGTCTTCCCAGCTGTATGACAATCACTCCGCTAGAGACAGGGCTTACATTGTTTACTTTCCAACTTTCCCAAAGCAGGAATGTAATTTCCAACAATGCAGCCATCACAGGAACTTGCAAAACTACAGAATGCAAAGTGGCCAACAGGAGAAACCGTGGATTAGAGGCGAGGTCTGAGAATGCACCAACCGCACGTCTTACATTCAGATTCTCTGCCTGGTACACCTCGCCAGCCTTCTCCTCTGAGTACCCACAGCAGCCGTACTCCAAGGGCGTGAACACCACGGTGGGGACGTTGACGTAGTCACACTGCAAGACAGACAGCTCGTGTCTCGTTTTGTCCTGTTTTTCACAGTGAAAATCCGCACAATGTACATTCATAAACAGAAGACAGACAAGCGCAGCCCAGCGCAGGTGGCCACCGCCCACCACAGTTCGGGGAACTGAGTCACTGAGCAGACAGGGGAGCCCGACTCCGGCTGCTTCAGTGAGACCGGGACCCGCAGCCACGCACAGGACCGCCCCTGCGAGGGTGAGCAGGAAGCCCTTCCGCCACACCGGGCAGGGCGACAGGCCGGCCTGCCAAGCGGAGACGGCCACACGCTGAGCCCATCAGACCCCGAGCCGCGTGGCCCTGCCCCTGGTGCCAGAGCAGCAGCCCACCCAGGACGCGTTCCCCGACCCCTCCGGCAAGAAAAGACGGCCCCACCTGGGTGCCCCCGCGTCGCCCAGGACAACACCCTCAACGTAAGATGCTCACAGCATTTACTCAGAACCATCAGACGGTAGGGGACCGCACACGACACGGGGCGCCTCCCCAGCGCGACGTGCACGCGGTGCACGCGCACTGCCTCTCCTCTCGTCGTGACTGTGACTCAGACGTTGTCCAGAGACAGCGGCGAGGAACGCACCTTCTCTGATCGGCCCCCGAACAGCCTTCGTGCCAGCAGCTTGCCCGCCTGCACGGCGACCGGGGTGAGCTGCGGCTTGCCCTCCAGGACGTCCCCGACAGCATAGACGTAGGGCACACTGGTCTGCTCCTCATCATTTACGGGGATCTTGCCCGTCCTATTGTGTTTGGGGAAGAAAAAATATTACAACTGACTCTGCACTGCTGGAAGCAGACTCTCTTCCACCAAGCGTCCCTGGACCCGTGGCTCAGACAAACCACTGCCTGCTTTCTGAGTGCTGAGGACAGCGCCAGGCCTCCCCCAGAGTTGAACATGCTGCTGCTGCTAAGTCGCTTCAGTCGTGTCCGACTCTGTGTGACCCCATAGACGGCAGCCCACCAGGCTCCCCGTCCCTGGGATTCTCCAGGCAAGAACACTGGAGTGGGTTTCCATTTCCTTCTCCAATGCATGGAAGTGAAAAGTGAAAGTGAAGTCGCTCAGTCATGTCCGACTCTTAGCGACACCATGGACTGCAGCCTACCAGGCTCCTCCATCCATGGGATTTTCCAGGCAAGAGTACTGGAGTGGGGTGCCATTGCCTTCTCCAAGAGTTGAACATACTGCTTTGGAATTTTCCTCCTTGCCTGATCAAGGACAGACAAATTCATTCTAAACAGAAAGTGGATGCATACATTTCCACAATTATTCTTTACAAGTAACTGCTTAATGCATGAAATGTTTAAGGAAAACATTAAGAGTTATCAACTGATTAATGAAATAACTGATAATACAGAGCTGACAGATTACTTACTACAAAATAAATTCAGAGCACCTCAGTAATGAAGTCAGAATTTCCCAGGGACGATCTGTGCAAACACTGAGCTTTGAGCAGGGCTGGGCGCTAACACCAGGGTACTTACTTCTCACTGACGTTCACACCAATCTTCTCCAGCCCTAACTTCTTCGTACAGGAGTCACGACCAATTGCTAACAAAACCTGCGTTTAGAGAGACGACAGAAACACAGATCATCAACGCCAGGAACGAAAACCAGAACATCACGATGAATCCTTCAGAAGCTGATAGGAGAGTAACAGAATGTCATCAACAGCCTGTGCCAATCGATTTACAGTTTAGATGAAACAGATGCCTGCAGAGACAGACTTTACCAAACTCACACCACAGGACTCAGTGACCCTACGGCCAGGCTGCACCACGCCCCCTCCCCTAACTCGTGCCGAGGCACTGACCCCCAGGGCCTCGGAATGCGACTGGATTTGGGGACAGGCCTTTACAGAGTCGATTAACGTACAACAAGGCCATTGTTCAGTCGAGAAGTCTTGTCTGACTCTTTGTGACCCCATGACCTTGTAGCCCGCCAGACCCCTCTGTCTATGGAATTCTCCAGGCAAGAACACTGGAATTAATGGGTAGCCATGCCCTTCTCCAGGGGACTGAACCCTTGTCTCCTGCGTTGGCAGGCAGACTTTTCTACCAGGGCAGTGTCCTAGTTCAGAACACAACAAAGTACCTGGATGAGGTTCCTCTCAGTTCTGGAGGTCAGACTCCTGAGACCCAGGGTCCGCAGGGCAGCCTCCTCTGAGGCCTCCCCTTGGCGCGCAGATGGTCACTTTTTCCTTGTGACCGTGTGATCAACCCCTACATGCTGTGGCAGCTCAGGCAGATTAAGGGCTTCATACTCACAGAGACCACGTCCACGGTGCATAAACGTCTCCGAGAGTTAACTCTGGGGCCAGGTGACCTTGTTAGTAAAGTGCACGCGACACGAGAAAAACACCGATGACACACGAAGCCTCCAGGACAAGAAAGAGGCGCGACATCCCAAGGCCTGTTTGTGAGGCGTGAACATCTGACACAAGGTCAGACAAGGGCAGTAAAAAGAAAAGAAAACTTGAGAGGACCCCCCTGGTGGCTCAGTGGTTAAGGATCCACCTGCCATTGTGGGGGGCACAGGTTCGATTCCTGGTCTGGGAAAAGCCCGCGTGCCGAGGGACAACTAAACCCCTGGGCCACAGCTACTGAGTCTGGACGCTGCAGAGCCCACGCACAGCAGCAAGAAAGGCCGCTGCAGTGAGAAGCTCACACAAGGCAAGGAAGAGCAGCCCCCAGTCGCGGCCACTGGAGAAAGCCTGCATGCTGCAACGGAGACCCAGCGCAGCAAAATACTAATAATTCAAAACAAAGAAAATCAGAAGCCAACACTCCCCATGAACACAGACGCCAGCTATTTAACGGACGCCAGCAAATAAAATAGAGCAACATAAATACAGGACAACTGATCGTGACCAAGTGTTTTGGGCTTTGTCCCAAAATACGAATCTAGTTTAACATACAGACCAATCAATGGAATTCATCATTTGAACAGAATAAAAAAGAAAAAAACTTCCTCATCCCAATAGAAGCTGGGACAGCATCTGACAAAACTAAGCGCCCTTGCGGATTTCAGAAAATGCCTTGGAGCTCTAGACCTAGAAGCACGCGTCCCCAGCCTCACAGAAGGTCTGCAGACGCCTGAAGGCGTACACGCTCGCAGCGGAGACAGGCCTCACCCACCCGAGACGGGAGACCCTCACAGTCTCTGTTCGGTACCCGTGGATTCTCAGCCAGGGTAACGAGGCAAGAAAAGGAAACGAAATGCACAAACTGGAAAGAAGAAACCAAACTACTGTTTTATGCAGAACAAATCCTAAGAAGGGCATACAGAAAAATCATGTGTATTTCTACGAACTACCAATTAACCGCTGAATATTTAAAAACTTAAAATGTCATTTGCAGAGATTAAAAATATGAAGTACTCAGAGATACATTTAACAGAAACATGAAAGACCTCCAGAGAAAAATGATAAAATGTTGCTGAGAGAAACTAAAGAGCCTGCAAACATAATAAATGGGAAAAACACAGAGGTCCGTGTACAGGAAAAATCAGTGCTGCTGATTTAAGATGCCAGTTTTACCAAACTCATCTACATAAGCAATACAATCTCAGTCAAAATCCCAGCAGGCTTCTTCTTCAAAATTGGAAAGCTGGTTTTAAATTTATGTGGAGGAAGCCACCTAAGTGTCCATGGGATAAAGAAGATGTGGTGAACATATGCCATGGAATACTGCTCAGCCACAAAAAGACAGTGTGCCACTGTAGCAATGTGGACAGACACAGAGATGATCGCACTAAGGAAGGAGACCAGACGGACAAGCATCTCCTGGTCTCACCTACATGCAGAATCCTAAAGAAATGGCACAGATGACCTTACTCAAAACCAAAGCAGACTGCCAGGCGCAGAACACAGACTTCAGGCTCCCAAAGAGGAGAGAGGAGGAAGGGGTAAATTAGAAGTTTGGGATTAACAGATACACAGGACTATATATAAAGTGGATAATTAGCAAGGATCTACTGTAGAGCACAGGAAACTATTCAGAATCTTGTAATAACCTATAATCCAAAGAGAATCTGGAGAAGAGCAGGTGTATAAGAACCAGCCACCAACACACACCACACAGACGGACCCCGAGGGGTGCGGACGGCACGGCTGCAGATCAGCCATGACTCAACAGGAAAAGCTGGCAGAAAAAGAGCAGCCTTAAACAGTCCTTTGACTGTTACAGAAAAAAACATGTCTTCACGGAACACTCTAGGCCCACTCTGTCAAACACGCAAGGCTGTATACTGTCACCCTGCTATGCAACCTCTATGCAGAGGACATCATGAGAAACGCTGGGCTGGATGAAGCACAAGCTGGAATCAAGACTGCCAGGAGAAATGTCAACAACCTCAGATATGCAGATAACACCATATGGTACAAAGTGAAGAGGAACTAAAGAGCCTCTTGATGAAAGTGAAAGAGGAGAGTGAAAAAGTTGGCTTAAAACTCAACATTCAGAAAACTAAGACCATGGCATCGGTTTCCTCACTTCATGGCAAACGGACGGGGAGAAAGGTGGCAACAGTGACAGGCTTTACTTCCTGGGCCCAAATCACTGCAGACGGTGACCGCAGCCACGAAGTCAAAAGACGCCTGCTCCGTGGAAGGAAAGCTAGACAGCACAAACGACGAATCTAGACAGCACATTGAGAAGCAGAGGCATCACACTGCCAACAAAGGTCTGTAGAGTCAAAGCTATGGTCGTCACGTACAGACGGCGACAGCTGGTCACGTCAGGCCATCAGGAAGGCTGAGCACCGGAGAACTGATGCTTTTGAAGTGTGGTGTTGGAGAAGACTCTTGAGAGTCCCTTGGACTGCAAGGAGATCCAACCAGTCCATCCTAAAGGAGATCAGTCCTGGGTGTTCATTGGAAGGACTGATGCTGAAGCTGAAACTCCAATACTTTGGCCACCAATGCAAAGAACTGACTCATTAGGAAAGACCCTGATGCTTGGAAAGACTGAAGGCAGGAGGAGAAGGGGACGACAGAGGGTGAGATGGTTGGATGTCATCACTGACGCAATGGACATGAGTTTGAGCGAGCTCCAGGAGCTGGTGATGGACAGGGAAGCCTGGTGTGCTGCAGTCCCTGGGGTCCCAAAAAGTCAGACACAATTTAGAGACTGAACAAAAACAACAATTCCAGTAGCACATAAATGCTTCTAGAGAACTGAAAAAGAAGGGGCAGATTCCGGACTTCTTTCATGAGCTAGAAAACTTTGATATCAAAATCTGGGAAGTTCAATATGTGAAAGGAAAATTATAAGCCGATATAATTCATGAATATAGATACAAAAATTTTAAATAGCCAAATCTAAAAATATACAATAAGAACCGTTCATTATCCAGTTGGATTTACACCAGTAATATACAGTTGACTGTAAATCAATACAATGCAACACACTGATTGATTAAAGAAAAGATAATCAACAGCCACAAAAGGAACATTCTTACAGCTGAACACCTACTGCTGACTTTTAACAAACAAAAAACCAAAATAATAACAACAACAACAACTTAGCAAACAAAAATAGAAAATGATTTCTCTACCATGATTAGCTACCGAAACCCTATGGGAAAACCCTGCTCTTTAACCACGAAACAGTGGAAACCTCCCTCCCGACCCCGGAGCAAGGCTGGAGCATCCAGGTCTGCATTTCCTGTCAGCACTGCGTGGGGGCCGTGGCTGGTGCCCTCACGCGGAAAAGGAAGAAGAGGAAGAGTCAACAGAAGGAAGCAAGTCCTTGCTACGCATGCATAACAAAGACGCTGAACCGTTTAAGGACACGTGATCAAACGGGCTCAGCTGAATCGAATCACACAATTCGATCACACAATCACACAAGTGAGCAGCCTTTCTATATATCAGCAACAGACTGGGAAAGATAATGACACGTTTTCAAAAACAGCATTTGTAACTATACAAAAATATGTAAATGCCTAGGAATAAGTCTAACGGAAGATGTTCTTATGTCTATAGAGAAATGTACTAACTTTGCTGGGGGCTACGACAGACGGCCTCGGTCAACGGGCAGACGCAGCGTGAGCTGGAAGCCTGGGCAGTGCAGCAGCGAGCACTTCCAGTGGTCACACACGCATCACAGCCCTGATCACAGTCCCGACAGGGGCTGGTTCTTACGCTTGTTTTCCTTACACCTGCCTTTGGCTTTGGTCATCTTCACAACATCATTCACTTTTAGTTGAAAAAAAAACATACTGTTAGAGTATATGAACCATACATGAATAGTTTGACCCAGGTTAGCGATAAACTACAGTTTACACGAGAAATGTCTGACTTGCATGAGTTTCACTTATAACGACTGCCACCCAAGGGTCCGCGGACTACTCACACTGTTTGCAGATTTGACGTAGCTTGTTTTTGTTGCTTTTGATTATAAAATATAATCAATGCTTATTGCAAAAATGGTCAAATGCAGAAATGTATAAGACATCTAACTCCCCAGAAGTGAGCGCTGACAGCAGGCAGGCACACCTGCTTCCAGGTTCCCATGTAGCTCATCTGGTAAAGAATCTGCAACACAGGAGACCTGGGTTTGATCCCTGGGTTAGGAAGATCCCCTGGAGAAGGGAACGGCTACCCACTCCAGTATTCTGGCCTGGAGAATTCCATGGACAGTATAGTCCACAAGGTCACAAAGAGTTGGATGCGACTGAGCAACTTCCACTCACACCTGCTTCCAGATTTTGTTCCCTGCACTGTTACACACACCCGCATATTTCAGCATCGTATTCTTCGTGTGCCACCAAAAACCATCAAATATCAACAGCCCAACATGTTCCATATGTACTAGACTCTCACAGAGAGTCAAAAAAGTCAACCCTGGTATCATCTCCCCACGTGTTTCATCTGCGCCAATTCACAAGCGTGTCCATCCGCCCCTGCTCGCCTGGCAGACACTCACCGTGTTGTAAATGCCCTCGATTGTCTCTGTCCCTTCCGTGGATTTCGCCACTACCTTCAGCCTCCCAGGCAGGCCCCTCTCCAGCTGCTGGACCTGGCGAGGATGGACAGTGCGTGGATTCTCTCCGCAGGTGACACAGCATGGGGGGGGGGGGCAGGGCGTGTGTGCAGGCGGGCGTGTTCCGTGTGCACGGAGCAGGGCTGGAGGACGGAGGACCGGCCCGAGGATGGTTGAGGGAGAGACAAGCCCCTGGGTGAGCGGGAAGAGTGGACTGGAAGTCGCGGGGGTCCGTGTGTACTGGGGGACGACCTCCCAAGGATGGAGACAGGCCAGGACGGCTGCGGGAGGACACCGGGCGGGAAATCGGGAGCTTTATTTTCTCTTGTTGCATTTAAAATGTTGAGAGGCATTCAAACGGAGACGCCCAGCAGGCGGCTGTATGAACGGTGTGGAGTTGAGGCGGGTGCTAGTAGAGCCGTCAGCACTGAGACGTGCTTGTGGGCAGAGGCGGGGCGGGCAGGGATTGGAAGGGGCACCCCGCCCTCAGGGTCCCTGGGGAGCAGCGTGAACAAGGGTAACACAAGCAGCCCCAGGAGGAGCCTCTCCCTCCTGGAAACAGTGGCCCAGAGGTGAGGACTCGACACTCCCACTGCAGGGGGCACAGGCTCGACCCCTGGTCGAGGAACTGACATCCCAAATGCCTCAGGATTTTTAAAAAATCAAACAGAACGGGAGCTTGTGGAGCTGGACCGGCAGGACGATGGCCGAGACTCACCTCCACGGGCACGAACTTGCACAGGAAGCGCACGCCGAGCTGCTGCATGGAGGCGCCCACCTTCTCCGCCATCTCCTGGTCGAAGCCCCGCAGGAGCACCGAGCGCACCATGACCGTGACCTCCAGGCCCAGGCCGGCCAGGAAGCCCGCACACTCCAGCGCCACGTAGGACGCGCCCACCACCAGGGTCGCGCCCGGGCAGTAGGGCAGCGAGAACAGGTCGTCGCTGCAGAGAGAAGGGGCTCCCTGTGGGACGGCGCTGGGACCAGAGCACGTGGGCGCTGGGGGGAGCGGCTCTCGGGGCTGCAGGTGTGTCCACCTCGGAGGAGGACGTCCAGCCAGGAGACTGGAAATCGAACAGTGGCCCACGTGCAAAGCCTGCGTTGGGTGTCCACCTGAACAGCCACAGTGAACAGCGTGATTCTTAAAGTGCGTCTGGTCGAGAAAGTGTGCGAGTCATCGTCCTGCTTCATACATCGAGGTCACAGGTCCTCCTGACAACTGTCCACTGGGAATTCCTGTTAAGTCCCAGCATCGGGACAGCAAGTCTCCTGGTCACCCGGTCCACCACCATCACAGACACGAAAGCCTGAAGCTAGCGGCAAATGCTGCTTCGCCCTGGGCTCCAGCGAGCGTGGACCAAAGCCCAGACTCGCTCTCCCGCCCGGAGGCCTGGAGACACTGCGTCTGTGCCCTCAGCTCCGTCTTGCGTGCCCTTCCGCTTGTCGTCAGTGCAAATCTCTCGTGAAATGAGCCAGGGAGTGAAGAGTCTGGAGACACAGACGTAACGCAACTTACGGGCAGACGGCCTAGTTAACCCCACCTGGTGATGCAGTACTCTCTGTCTCCCGGGATTCCCAAGTAGCGCGGCCTCTCTCCTGTCGCGATGACAAACTTCGCAGCAGTGTAAAGCGCCTCCTGTCCTTTTTCATTGGTTGCCTTGAAAAAAGCAAAGCAAACTTCACTTTTCCTTTAGTACCAGACTGATCCGACACCAGGATGCTTGCACACTGGGTGCAGCCCTCAACACGGAGCCCCAGTTCAGGCGGGCGCAGGCGCAAGTCAGGGGGGCAACCAATGGGGCCAAAGGCCCAACTGACCTTGACTTTGTGGTGCTCAACAAACTCCCCGTAGGAGTTGACGTAGGTCACTGCCTTCTCCCGCAGGGCCAGCCGGTGGCCCCAGCTCAGCGAGCCGATGTGGCTCTGGATGGCCTCTGTCATGGTGGCCCAGCTGTGTCTCACTGGGGAGAGACGAGGGGCAGGCGGGCGTGAGGGGCTGCACGGCCACCGTGAAGTCACACATGGCACACGCGCGTCCATCACTTTAAGGATCCAGAAGTGAATAGAAGATAATTAGCAAGAAGTCTTCGTATGCCAATTACAGCCACCATGGCTTCCCTGGTGGCTGAGGAGATAAGCATCCACCTGCAAGGCAGGAGACCCGGGTTCAATCCCTGGGTCAGGAAGATCCCCTGGAGATGGAAATGGCAGCCCACTCCAGTACTCTTGCCTGGAGAATCCCATAGACAGAGGAGCCTGGCAGGCTACAGTCCATGGGGTTGCAAAGAGTCGGACACGACTGAGCGACTCACACACACAGCTTCTTTCATGTGACAAACACGAAGAAAGCAGAGTTCTGAACGTGATGAAAATGCACGGAGTGGGGCAGGAAACAGCCCTCCCACGGCCGGCCCCGGGATCCACAGGTGGGGCACGGGTGCCCGCAGGCAGGCCTGCGACAGTGAACACCGGCGCTCAGGTGAGAGCTCACCACTTCCTGCCGAAGCCAGGGTGAGGCCGGTGGACTCAAGGCTCCTGCTTACTCCTGGGCCTGCCAGGCGGGGCTCATTTCCTGGATTCACCCCATCTGCTGATGCTCCCCAGGAAAACACTGGTCCGGGGTCCTGTCAAGCTGGGTGAGACCCTCAACCACAAACCCAGCCGACCGGGGGCTCACCCTCGGTCCATTTGGACCCTGACCCTCCAGCGCACTCAGGGACCCGCCCACCAGGCTGAGGGACCCCAGAGCACAGTGGAGGACAGAGTCACTGTGTGTGGGGACTTGGGCGACATCAGCGATTACGGCCCAGATGTCACGTCACCCTTCCTACAACCTCAGCAACAGGACAACAGGTCTAAGACCGTGTGGTCCAGACGGTCAGTCTGGTGACTGTGTTCCCCAACCCCACGCCCCTGATCCCGGGGTTACGACCACCACTGACTAGCTCTCTGCCAGGCTCACGTCCTCTGTCGGCCCCTCTCTCCAGACAGGCCAGGCTCCAAGGCCTCAGAGAACCGTGCGTCTCATGGCCCCGGGGACCTTTGCTTCTGGTTTGTGTAAAAGACATTTTCAGAAGTTTCACAACATGCCTGCATGTCAGCACCCCAAGAAGCAGGCTGAGATACGCGGCTCCTGGGGACCCCTCCCCAGACCTGCAGAGTCAGGAGCAGGACCCCTGGAAGGTCCCCAGGGCCCTGAGGTGGCAGGTCCGTGGAAGGCCTGCTCTGCTGCACCACCTGACCGCTCGGTCGTGTGACGAGCAACAGCATCTTAAGTTCAGGTGGAAATGTCGCTCCCCTGGTTCCTCAAAGGTGGCACAGCTACCCTCACACATTTACTTTTCAATACGAACTTGAGAATAATCTGTCCAGTTCCAAAAGGAAAAAAAAATTCTGACATTTTCCTTGGACTTTAAATAAACTTTACGAAATAGCTCTGAGATAACGCCTTCACAGTACGTAAGCATTCCCTCCAGAATCAGAGCACGGTTTTGCTGTGCTTTCACACTCCCTTGAGTGTTCTGTACACCCCAGCGGAGTGCCTTCCAAGCCCTTGTATCACGATTGCTGTGATCCCCGTTATTCCACTTCTGTGAGTTACTACTGCTGGTACGGAAGTTCCGCACACTCTTCTTCTCAACAGCTTTCTAGCCTCATCGGCTCTCACGCCCCCCTTCACTGTTCTGTGTGTTCCAGGTCTGCCGCACTCCTCCACCTTCTCACACGCGCTCAGAGGCCCCTGGACCACCTCCAGGCCAGCGTGGACATCATTCCACCCTGCTCCATCCAGCCTGCCCGCGGCGTTCCACCCAAGTCAGCGCTCTCCTTAGACTCGCTCCTAACTCCTGCCCTGAAAGCCCCCGCACACCCTGCTGTGCGTCTGGGATGGCCGGGGCTGCAACAACCCTTCCCCAGCCCTAAGGCCCCGACAGCAGGTCTGCACTGACTGTCTTGGAATCCTGGGTCCCGCTGGCACATGTGAGCTCCTAATGAGTGTTTATTAAACTAGCGTAAAAGTCAACTACAGAAACAGAAAGAGCAAGCATTTCTAAGAAACCTATTCTTCCCTCTTTCCTCCCAGTCTGGACGGTTTCACGCATCACCCACCTTGCTGACTGTACTCCCAGCCGAACTTCCTGGAGTCGGTCAGCGCCTGCCCCAGCAGCGCGGCCTGGTGCATCAGCTTCTTCGGGATACAGCCAACATTCACACACGTGCCACCAAGACCTGAGCGAGAGCCACAGCTGTGATGCTGTGTGTGCATGTGTGTGTTCATGTGGCTTACACACGCAGAGCGGGTGCTATGAAAACGTGGGAACAACAGCCTTGACGACTGTGGGGTCAGCGTCACACACCAGTACACAAAACGATGTGCGTTACAGTGACCGAGGGTCCCTGCAGGAGGCCCAGGAATGAGCAAATTCCGACGTGCATTCGAACAGTTTCCTGGGTACAGAATCCAAGACTTCCACCTGAGTCCCAACCACGAGATAGTCAGGACCGGGTCAGGCTAACTGGGCACACGCTGCTCTGAGGCCAGGCAGGGCCGGCCTCCAGCCTTTCCCTGGGCAACCCTGACTCCTCTGGGCCAGTACCACCCGCCACCAGCTGCCTGGACTCTCACCAACACGGGGTGAGACAGACACTCACATCGGTGCCCTCTGAGAGCGCATCCCCCTGGTACCAGGAGGCAGGGCTGTGCCCGGGACGGGGAAGCAGAAGGGAGGCGGACAAGTGTGCACCAAATGGACGTGGAGTGCACACACGGTACTCAGCTGACCTTCCTGCAGCCACGGTGTTGGTTATAATATCCACGCAGAGACACAGAAAAGTGTCACGGCCAACCTAGGCAAGCATGATGGGGCACACCCCGCTGCGAGACCACAACCGTGAAACACCCCCATGTGGGTGCCAAGTTATCCTGGCACACGCGGTGGGACACTTGGGGCATGGAATTTCCCTTTGCAAAATCCCCCTTAATCATTTTCGTGTTATCTTTCTGGCATCTCTTGTTAACACAGGACCGGGGACGGTGTCCTCAGCCCGAGGCAGGCGGGTCACCCTCTGGGGCTGTGGTGAGGACCAAGGCAGACCAATGAGAACCAAAGACAACAAGCCCCCCGACGACAGCAGGAGAGCCACTCACCCCAGGCCGTGCCACGGGGGGACGGGACCACGAAGTCCAGCACCATGACCTTCCTCCCCAGGACGGCGGCTTCCTGCGAACAGAGACACACGGAGACCTCGTCGTTTTCCCGACCTTCCCCTGAAGGATGAGACCGTGTCTGTGAAGAAACAGTCTCTCCTCTTTCTTAACCCAGCCATGCCACAACAGCAGCGCAGACTGGAACGGCCTAAGTGTCGACGGCAGAAGGGAGGCTTATGGCCATCGCCGTGAGGATCATCCATGGCGGCTGCTTCTTCTCACCTGAGCACACGAGAGGCCCCCGGAGCCCCCACCGATGACGATGAGGTCGTAGTCATACGCCGGATCCTGCTGGAGGAGCTGCTGTAATAAACCACTCTGATGTGCCTGGGGGAGTCAAAGGACAGAACACAGCATGACCAAGCTGACTCAGCACACACGGCTTCTATAGAAACCTCAGGGACAGTTAACCTGAAGTGCAGGTAAGCTGGACTGTGAATTTATCTGGAGGGTGTTCGGCCGGGCCCGACTAGTCAGACCGATGCCACAGCAGATAAACGCACTGGTTATCACCCAACAGGGAGGCACATGTCAGATGGCGGGGAGGTCGGGCCTCATCCCATGTCAGACAAGCTCGCTCCGTAAGCAGCTCTCTGGGCCCTTCCTGCTGGCTCACTCTGTTCTCCTCAGACCTTAACCGTAACAATGAGCTCACTGGGTGGCACTTAACCTGGCCCCGACTTCTGCTCTACTGGAGGCACACACGCCTTGCTAAGTGGGGGACTCCCCTCCCGGGTTAAAAGGTGTAAAAAGGCATGAGGAACTGAGTGGTTAAAACGTGAGTGACTCTCGAGCACACTCTGCCCTCAGCAAGTGTGCAGGAACCGAGAGGGTGCGATGGAGCCAAGCAGGGCTGCAGGTGTCAGCAGGTCGCATACGATGGGAGGCGATGGAGAGGCTGGCCTCCCACCTTAGCGATTAACTGATTCCCTCTTTTCCCTTTAAAAACGTTCACGGCCAAGCAGAATCCTGCCAGCTGGTTCTGGGACGTGGGTCCCCTTCTCCCCAGATGCCAGCTTTTCTGATTGAAGCGACTTTCCTTTCGACCAGCACTTGGCTCCGAGGATGGCTGGGAGGGGCGAGCACACGAGCCTGATGTAAGACCAGGAGCAGCATCCTCTGCCCGCGTCCACCTGCGCTAGTCTTCTCTGAAAACAGTGCTCACACATCATCGGCGGGCATGCACTGTGGGTTTTCTCCTGATTTTTCATAGGTTGACCTAAATCTTGCAACTTCCGGTACAACACAAGCCTTCTGCTTCATCTGTTGGGAAAGGTCAGGGCTGACCCGGAGGCACAACCTGATGTCCACGTGGCCCTCCCTGAGGCCAGAAGCAGCGTGGACAAGGCTGGAGGCTCCACGTGAGGCTGAACGGCAGTTCTGTCTGTGCGAGGTCGGCTGCTCAGTCATCACGCTGGCTCCTGAGCCGGCTTGTCCTGCGAGTGCCGTGCGAGTGCTGCAGGACCACAGACGCGGCGAGGCGCATGGCCCCGGCCCCGGCCGGCAGCCCCCCGCCTCGGGTGCTCTTGGGGGCTTTCAGCCTCCGAGGAGACCCGGCGTCTCTGCAGCCCGAAGCAGCCCCCACACCCCGTGATGCACTTTCCCAGCGGGCACTGCCAAACCCAGCGCCTCCGAAGGCGTTGGAGGCTACAGCAATGGCACCTGCTTCCAGGACGGATGAAGCAGGCAGTTTCTGGAAACTGATGCTGATCCCAGATTAACGTGCTATGTAGACAACTTTTCTCCCCACAAAAGTGTAATTCTTTCTTTTTAAATGTATGAAGCTTTTAAAAAATCACTTTATTTCTTCTTGGCTGTGTGGGTCTTCCCTGCCGTGCAGGCTCCCTCCAGCTGCAGTGACCAGGGGCAGCTCTCTAGCTGTGGTGTGCGGGCTTCTCACTGCGGTGGCTTCTCTTGACGGGGAGCACGGGCTCTGGGTGCTGGGGCCCAGTAGCTGCAGCGTTCAGGCTTGGTTGCTCTGCTGCACGTGGGATCTTCCTGGACCAGGGATCAAACCTGTGTCCCCTGCATTGGCAGGCAGGTTCTTATCCAAAGTACCACCGGTGAAGCCCCAAAAATGTAATTCTTAATTGAATCTAAACCTAAGTATTTAATCCATCACCGCTGATGATTACATATATAAAGGACCTATGAGCAGAGTTTTAATAAAAGCAAACAGATAGTTAAAATAAGGTCCTTATTATTACATATCAATTTTTATCTATCTCTACGTAACCAAATGATTCCTGTTCATTTCTGCATTCTAGGAACCAAACAGAGCTTCTCAAAGCTCGCAGGGCCAGCAGCCTTGGTGGGAGAGCTGTGCTCGCTGGGCTGGACTGCCAGTGCTGACCTCATTTCCCTAAACCTCGAGGTGGAAGGAGGCCTCATTTGTCCCCATTTGGAGGGAGAGAGCAGGGCAGCCCACCCTTCTGTCCTCCAAACTCACTTGAAACCTTCTCCTTCTCAGTGTTGAAAGTTTGAATTGGTAGAAAAGTTAATTTCTCTTAAAGTAATCATGATTATCTGATAATCATCCTATAGTGCCTAGTCGCTCAGTCATGTCTGACTCTTTGGGACCCCGTGGACTGTAGCCCACCAGGCTCCTCTGTCCATGGGATTTCCCAGGACAGAATACTGGAGTGGGTTGCCATTTCCTCCTCCAGGGGATCTTCCCAACCCAGGGATAGAACTCGGGTCTTCCACATTGCAGGCAGATTCTTTACCATGTGAGCCACCAGGGAAGCTTTTGATTTTACAAGCTCCAAAAGACACAAATGAACAGATTTGTAAAAACCATTTCCACCTCTTTTAAGTATTTTCTTAAAAACAAAATTTGGACAGACAGCCTTCAGAAACACACGGTACTATTTACCTGGAAAGTGTGGTCACAGCCGCCCACGTGCACTCTATTCACGAAGACACTGGGCACAGTCCTCTGGCTGGTGATCTCCGACAGAGCCTCCTGGACACCGGCCCCCTCATCTGAGGATGAGAGATCAGAGACGGAAGACCCTGCAAAGGTCCTGAGGCTCCGCGACAGAGCCTCCTGGACACCGGCCCCCTCATCTGAGGATGAGAGATCAGAGACGACACTGGGCACAGCCCTCTGGCTGGTGATCTCTGACAGAGCCTCCTGGACACCGGCCCCCTCACCTGAGGATGAAAGATCAGAGACAGAAGACCCTGCAAAGGTTCCGAGGCTCTGTGAGCTGAGCTGAAGTGCTGCGACACTCAGATGCCCACATGCACGTCGTCAGCTTCACGAAGCGACGACTCAGGGGTTCAAAGGAAGCCTTACAGAATAAAGAGCAGACTCATGACTCCTTTTTAAATGAACCCTTTCAAATTAGAATCTGATCTATAATCCACTGGCTAGGCAGAGACAGATAAGAATCGTCTTTAAAGAGCAAACATAATATATGCTCTAACGGTGGTAACACAGAAAATATATCCAACAATTACATTTGAAAAAATCTTTATGCTCATAGTCCAAAACATACCCTCCACTCCTAAAAACTGAACCAGGCCCTCGGTCCTTCAGGCTCCCCATGTGGTAAACTCTTCAGCAAAGTCTCAAAGATTCAAGAGCATTTCACTTATTAAATTGACCTGGCTAAAGAGAGGGGTGAAGTCTCATGAAGGCAGAGATTGGGCTTTCTGTTCTCCACGCACACCCGTGGAAAGTGCATGGGATTCAGAAGCAGGAAAGCGGGAACACTGGCGCGCCGGCCCTCCTGGGGCTGCGCTCAGGAGATGGGCAGACCCGCCTCGTCCTGATACTGCCTCCTCTAGGCCGCCGGACAGTGGGCAGACACGCCTGAGGACCACCAGCACTGCCTAACACGGCTGCCTTCCATCCCCCTCAAATGCAATGTACGCAAAAATCCACGCAAAGTACTTCCACATACAGGTTCATCTTCTGCGGGGTTGGAGGTAGGTGCAACCAGCTCATCGAGCCCAAAGAGACAGGAGCAAACTGAACTGAACGAGGCAATACAAGGAAAGAAGTCAATCTTGTGGACGTTGATTACAAACAACAGGTACGAACCATTCTACTTACCAACTTGATCAAGTTCTAAGATGTTACAGTCAACTCCCAGAGAAGAAAAGAGTTCTTTAACCTGCAATGAAAATGCACCTGCGTTCTCCTCCCGCAGAGACCAGACACAGCTATGGAGTGTGGGCAAGGCAGCAGGGACGCTCAAGCAGGCCCTTCAGGAGTGCGAGCCCCGGGCCACCTTCCCAGAATGACCTCAGGCCGCCTCTTCCCTTCTTTTACAACCTGCTGTCTAACTTCCAAATCTGTACCTTTCACTCAAGCCTCTTTCTTGGAACTCAAGACAAGCAGCATTTCTCCAGCTGGGTAACCCCAGACGCCTCGCACGGAGCATGCCCCACACCAACCCACCTGTGTCCACATGCCCTCTCCTCTCTGTTTTCTTTCAACAGTCACTAAACCATTCAACTGTCACACACCTAGGATGGCTCATCCATTGTTCCCCAAACTCACCACGCAACGATGAGCAGGACACCCTCCCTGCCCGCCAGGAGGGGAGGCAGATGCCCCCACTGTCACCATCCACCAGTTGCCTGAACACAAAGCCCTGGGCCCTGCCATGCGGACAGGGGCCCAGCAGTGAGGTGTCACCAGGAGCTTGTCTGTGACTACGGAGAGTTTCAGACCCCCTCCTGCAGCCTCTTCCTGCCCCGCGCCTACTCCCCATCCATCCAGAAGTCTCCACAGCGCTCTGCATGGAGCGGGTCCTCTTTCCAGTCCCTCTCAGCTGATCTCCTGAGCCAGCAAGACCTTCCAGGGGAAATTCTCAGTCACCTCCTGGGAGTTCTCCAACTGCCGCCACTGAGGTCAATCAGAGTCCACCGTCAGAAGGACTCTGGCCCTTCAGTGACCTCAGCCCTCGAAGGGGAGCCGAGGGGCTCCAGCTCCAGGACAGAGGCGCGAGGGTCTTGGCCCGTCTGCCCCTGGTAGATGTCCACGGCTGGTGAGAGCTAATTAAAAAGGGCCACTGAAGTCTCTGGAAGTTGAGGGCACACAGCAAATGAGGCAACGCATATTCAAGAGAATCTACTAGATGTCAGTAAGAGCGGGGAGCCTCAGGGATCCGTCTTCCGCCCCCGAGCGTGACGGAGGTGCCACTGCAGGTGGCCGTGGCCGAGGAGACAGGGCGCCCTGCTCTCTGGGGTCCCAGCCACCCCAAGGTGGGCCGTTGCCATTTCTATCGCTCAGGTTCGAGTGGCAGAGGCTGTATTACTGGTGAGTGTGGCAGCAAGGGAAAGCTCTCCTCCTGCACCACCTCATTCATAGACCAGAGTTTCTGTCCCAGGCGAAAACAGCAGGGCCACTGGCAGGGCAGGGCTCCGGGCTGGGAGAGGCAAGCCAAGGAGACCGGAGGCTACACCCTATCAGAGCCGCTCATAAAGCAGGCTGTTTCAAGGGAAGCGGGTGGGCACCCCAGCTCTGGAGCAAGGTCTCAGAGGCCGCTCGGGGCAAGGGGGAAACCACAAGGTTAGAGAGCGCTGAGCTCCACCCTAAGAAACTGACCCTCTGGCATGGACTGTGGGGCGGTTCACACTCAGGCACAGCTGAGAGGCCTATCAGAGTCAGAGGCCGAGTCAGAGGATGCCAGTGGCTCCCCCTGGCAGAAAGCTAACTGTGAGCCACCGGTCAGCAGAGAGCCAGGAGGAGACGTTAGAGAATGGCCCTGCCAGGGTAAGAAAAAACTGCAAATCTGCTCAGTAACGACCGCTGCAGAGGGGCCCGGCTGGCGGCTGCCTGGCATGAAGAGCTGACTCACTGGAAAGATGAGGGCAGGAGGAGAAGGGGCGACAGAGGACGAGATGATTGGATGGCATGACTGACTCAACGGACATGAGTTTGAGCAAGCTCTGGGAGATGGTGAAGGACAGGGAAGCCTGGCGTGCTGCAGTCCGTGGGGTCACAGAGTTGGAGCGACTGAACAACACCACCACAGAGCAGTTCACACCCCAGGGCACTGCCAGGAAAGCAGAGCACCTGACCCGCAACCAGAGGAGTGTGACACCCGGGCACGACACTGAGAGTCCGACAGTGTAACACAGGCGGCCGCTGAACCCGTCACCCCCGGTGGCTGCACAGACCCACGGCCACACTTCAGAGGAGTGGAAACAGACTTCCTGAAAATAACCCATCAGAGATACACAAGCAGAAACCGGCCACAGAGAAGGACGGCTGCACTGTCTAGAGTGGCTATAATGCATTACCGGAAACGCCCTGGTTTCAACAACAAAATGACCAGACACACAAAGAAACAGCACAGGGGGTCCACACACAAGCAGAAGGCAGGCAGGAGAAGCCGCCTCTGAGAGGCCCCGACAGTGCGACGGACAGGAAAGTCACCCATGTAAATGCCTTTAAGGAGCTTGAGAAAACTATGCTTCAGGAGATCCGGAGAAGCATGACGGCAATGTCTCACCCAGTGGAAAACCAATAAAAAGACAGGAATTATGGACAGGAACCAACTGGGTATTAAGCAATTATGGGAAAGTGCAATACCTACAGTCAAAATTCCACTATGGTGTCTCAACAGTAGACTCAGGCTGGCAGGACTTGCAGAGCTGAGGACGTGAGTGGAGAGTGTGCAGCCTCACGCCATGGAGGGAAAAGATAAAGGACAGGAGCCTAGGGGAAATCGGGCCAGCATGGAGCACAACACACACAAGGCGTGAATACCAGTAAGAGAGGAAATAAAACGCAAGAATAATATTTGAAGAGATGCCCCCAAATAGCCCAGATTGATGAAAAACAGTAATCCAAATATCCAAGAAGCAAAATAATGGAGAAGACTCTTGAGAGTCCCTTGGACTGCAAGGAGATCCAGCCAGTCCATCCTAAAGGAAATCAGTCCTGAATATTCTTTGAAAGGACTGATGTTGAAGTTGAAACTCCAGTACTTTGGCCACCTGATGCAAAGAACTGAGTCATTTGAAAAGACCCCGATGGTGGGAAAGACTGACGGCGGGAGAAGGGGACAACAGAGGATGAGATGGTTGGACGGCATCAGTGATTCAATGGACATGAGTTTGAGCAAGCTCAGGAAGATAGTGAGGGACAGGGAGGCCTGGCGTGCTGCAGTCCATGGAGTCACAAAGAGTCGGACGTGACTGAACGACTGAACTGAACAAGTGAATTTAGCAAAGTTACAGGACACAAAATCAATACACAGAAATCACTTGCATTTCTATACACTAACAATGAAAAATCAGAAAGAGAAAAATAAGGAATCAATCCCATTCATCACTGGAAACAAAGAATTAAATATGTAGGAATAAACTTACTTAAGGAGACAAATAGTGTTTTTGCCTGGAGAATCCCAGGGACAGGGGAGCCTGGTGGGCTGCCATCTATGGGATTGCACAGAGTCGGACATGACTGAAGCGACTTAGCAGCAAGGAGACAAAAGAACTGTACACAGAAAATTATAAGACACTAATGAAAGAAATCAAAGACAACATAAACAGATAGAGAGAGATTCCATGTTCCTGGGTAGGAAGAATCAATATTGTGAAAATGACTACACTACCAAATGCAATCTACAGATTCAATGTGATCCTTATCAAATTACCAATGACATTTTTCACAGAACTAGAACAAAAAAATTCATAATTCATATGGAACAAAAGATTGCAAATAGTCAAAGCAGTTTTGAGAAAAAAGAATGGAGCTGGAGGAATCAACCTTCCTGACTTCAGGTTATACTACAAAGCTACAGTCATCAAGACAGTATGGCACTGGCACAAAAACAGAAATACAGACCAACGGAACAAGACAGAAAGCCCAGAATTTAACCCATGCACCTATGGGCACCTTATTCTTGACAAAGGAGGCAAGAACATACAATGGGGCAAAGACAGCCTCTTCAATAAATGGTGCTGGGAAAACTGGACAGCTACATGTAAAAGAATGCAATTAGAACACTTCCTAACACCATACACAAAGATCAACTGAAAATGGATTAAAGATCTAAATGTAAGACCAGAAAGTATAAAACTCTTAGAGGTAAACATAGGCAGAACACTTGATGACATAAATCAAAGCAAGATCCTCTATGACCCCCCTCCTAGAATAATGGAAATAAAAACAAAAGGAAACAAGTGGGACCTGATTAAACTTAAAATCTTTAGCACAGCAAAGGAAACTATAAGCAAGGTGAAAAGACAACCTTCAGAAATGGGAGAAAATAATAGCAAATGAAACAACTGACATAGGATTAATTTCCAAAATATACAAGCAACTCATACAACTCAATACCAGAAAAACAAACAACCCAATCAAAAAGTGGGAAAAAGACCTAAGCAGACATTTCTCCAAAGAAGACATACAGATGGCTAACAAACACATGAAAAGATGCTCAACATTGCTCATTATTAGAGAAATGCAAATCAAAACCACAATGAGATATCACCTCACACCAGTCAAAATGGCCATCATCAAAAAGTCTACGAACAATGAACGCTGGAGAGGGTGTGCTCTTGCACTGTTGGTGGGAATGCAAACCACTGTGGAAGATGGTATGGAGATTCCTTAAAAACTAGGAATAAAACCACCATGCTATGCTATGCTATGTTAAGTCACTTCAGTCGTATCTGACTCTGTGTGACCCCATAGACGGCAGCCCACCAGACTTCCCCGTCCCTGGGGTTCTCCAGGCAAGAACACTGGAGTGGGTTTCCATTTCCTTCTCCAATGCATGGAAGTGAAAAGTGAAAGTGAAGGCGCTCAGTCGTGTCCGACTCTTAGCGACCCCATGGACTGCAGCCCACCAGGCTCCTCCGTCCACGGATTTTCCAGGCAAGAGTACTGGAGTGGGGTGCCATTGCCTTCTCTGAAAACCACCATATGACCCAGCAATCCCACTCCTAGGCATATACCCTGCTGCTGCTGCTGCAGCTGCATCGCTTCAGTCGTGTCCGACTCTGTGCGACCCCATAGACAGCAGCCCACCAGGCTCCGCCCTCCCTGGGATTCTCCAGGCAAGAACACTGGAGTGGGTTGCCATTTCCTTCTCCAAGGCATATATCCCGAGGAAACCAAAATTGAAAAAGACACATGTATCCCACTGCTCACTGCAGCACTGTTTACAACAGCTAGAGCATGGAAGCAACCTAGATGCCCACTGGCAGATGAATGGATACAGAAGTTGTGGTACATACACACGATGGAATATTACTCGGCCATAAAAAGGAACGCGTTTGAGTCAGATCTAATAAGGCGGATGAACCTAGAACCTATTATACAGAGTGAAGTGAGTCAGAAAGAGAAAGATAAATATCGTATTCTAATGCATATATACGAAATCCAGAAAAACGGTACTGAAGAATTTATTTCCAGGGCAGCAATGGAGAAACAGACATAGAGAATAGACTTACGGACATGGGGAGAGGGGAGGAGAGGGCGAGATGTATGGAGAGAGTAACGTGGAAACTTACATTACCATGTGTTAAATAGATAGCCAACGGGAATTTGCTGTATGTCTCAGGGAACTCAAACAGGGGCTCTGTATCAACCTGGAGGGGTGGGATGGGGCAGGAGATGGAAGCAGGTTCAAAAGAGAGGGGATGTATGTATACCTATGGCTGATTCAGGTTGAGATTTGACAGAAAACAGCAAAATTCTGTAAAGCAATTATCCTTCAATAAAAAAATAATTAAAAAAAAGGAAAGGAATCCTGACCCATGCTACAGCATAGATGAACTCTGAGGACATCAGACCGAAATAAGCCAGTCAGAAAATGGCAAATACTTTCAGATTCATAGGGCAGAAAGCAGATGGTGGTTAGCGGCTGGCGGTGGGGATGGAGAGTTACTGTTTAATGAGGTCAGAGTGTCAGTTGGGGAAGACGAAAAAAGCTCTGTGGGTGGACGGTGATGGCAGCACAAAACAGGAATGGTCTTAATGCCATGAAACCTAAAATGGTTAAAATAGTAAACGATATTATGCGTATTTTATTATAGGGCAAAAAAAGCTAACCAATGCAAGTATGTTTTCAATCCACAAAAGTGTGAATTGAGGATTAGGGAAAACATGGTTTGAAAGTTAATTGGGGGAAGGGCACGTTTTCACTCTTGAGTTTGGGCCGCGCAGTCGCCTGACTCAAGGAGCTCCCTGCCCGGTCAGCTGCCCCCGCTCCGCGCACTCCTCTCAGGTGGGACTCCAGCCCGCTCAGCGCACTCCTCCCAGGTGGGACTCCAGCCCAGGGCAGACCCTGTCACTCCTCTCCTCCCGCCCGACGTCATCAGGCCCACGCGCAGCGGCACACGTTTAGACCTCAGTACCGCTGAGCAGCTGCAGGCCAGCCCGTTCCCACGTCCCTCTCCTGATTCCCTTCCTACAGCCTACGTTCAGCCCAGTGTTTTCATGTTTTCATCCCCTGCCTTTGCTCACACGAATTCCTCAACTATTGAAGCTCTACCTTGCCTATGTCCAACTTATCTCTCCAGGACCAGCTTAAACATCACGTCTTCAATTCCTCCGACCCCACAGAAGTAGATGCTTTACCTCTCATCCCCACAGCAGCTGCCTCGCACGCACGTGTCTTTCAGTGCGTGAGAACAGGCTGATTACAGCTCCTTTAGGCCATGAGTTCTTGAAAGGCAAGGCCACAGGTAGGGATGTGGAATACGGTGTCCAGTTTGGGTGATTCGTGGTCAAATTACTGCACAACTCGTTTAGTGAAGGGTCATGTGTAAAGACAGATGATACGAACGCATGAAAAGCTTGGCCAGGAAAGAAAAGCGCTCAGGGAAAATACTGGAAGATCTGCCATCCAACTAGAAGCCAGATTCCTAATTCTGTGCACGGGAGTGACAGGCACCGCCAAAATGTTTCAGATGGACAGATTTGGGCTCCATTAAAAAAGTTTTGATTGAAGGCGGGAGGAGAAGGGGACGACAGAGGATGAGATGGTTGGATGGCATCACCAACTCAATGGACATGAGTGTGAGAAACTCCGGGACTTGGTGATGGACAGGGAGGCCTGGCGTGCTGCAGTCCATGGGGTCGGACATGACTGAGAGACTGAACTGAACTGAAAAAAGTTCTAGTTATCAAAGCTGTCCAATTATGTAACAGGACTCAAAGTAGTGGCCATGTTGTTAGAAGCCGTGACGCACACAGAACAGAAAATCATCTGTCCTGAGATGTTCTGTGTCAGCAAAGGTTCGACCAGAATGATGTAAAGCCGTTTATTCATTCAACCCATTTACCTGCCTCACACTGTTCTGGGCCCCAGCGACATAGCAGTGGCCGCAGTTCTGATGGCTTGGCTCTTTTATAAGCATCAAAGGACAACTTCAATAAGCAGAGAAAGAAGACAACAGGTTGGAAATAAACCAACACATATGTGAGAATCTGACAGGTGATTGGTGAGCATTCGAACCACAGTAGAAAGAAAGGACTCTCCGAAAAAAGAAGAGGGGCAACTAAGTTATAAAGGAAAAAAGGAACTGGATCCCCACATGTCCTCGGCTTCAAGTTCAGGTGGAACAGAGAAGAGGGGTGTGATAAGCACACCTGAAAACTTCCAGCAGCCCACACAGGAGGCTATCTTTGTGACCTCAGAGTAGAAAGACTTAAAAAAGGCACAAACCAGAAAAGAAAAAGTGATAGATTCACTATGTTAAACTTCCACTTCAGTTAAACAAAACATCACATAAAGAGAGTAAAAAGAAAAGCCCAGTCTGGGCGATTTTCCAACACATAGAACCGAAGGACTAGAATCCACAATATATAAAGAATGTCTACAAAATGAGTATAAAAAAATAACCTAATAGAGAAAGAAGCAAAACGCCTGAATGTTTCCCAGAAGAGGAAACTCAAATGACCCATAAACACAGGTAAAGATGTTAAGTTCATCAAGAAAACGCAAAACTAAGGCTACAGTGAAATACCACCTCATAAACACCAGAATGGCAATAATTACATGTATCAACTGTCGGCAAGGACGTAGGGCAGTGGCAACTGGTAATACACCAGTCAGAGGGCAAGTGTATAACTGTGTGGAAAAACATTTTGGTATCACCTAACTAAGGAAAAAATTGTGCCTCCTCTGTGGCTTAGCAATTCAGCTTCAAGACATCTCTCAAGCAGGTCTTGTATGTGTGCACTGGGAGATGCGGCAACAACAGGCATGGCCATATTGTATTTGAGAGCAAAATACCAGGAACGTCAGACCTGATAACACTCAGGAACAACACAGCAATGAAAATTAACAAACCACACTTACAGACACTAACATGCAGCGATCTCTAAAATATAACTGTTGGGAAAAACACGCAGAATATAAAAATCCATGACTCTACTTACACAAAGTACCAATACAAGCCAAAAGGAGCAAAGTATTGTTTAGGGATACATACGTTTGGCAGCAAAATTGTTAAGGAAAAGCAAGTGACTCTGGCCAGTGGTTGCCCTGGGAGGAGTGGAGAGGATGAACCAGGAGGCTCCTGCTGGAGTGTGGTCTGCTAGAGAACTGCAAGGTGCATGTGTGACACACACACTTGTTTCAAAAACGTGCAAATCATTATCCACCTGACAGCAAGACTGAGAATCCTAATTTCACCTCTGACCCGACAACTTAGGCTTGTGCCTCGTTCACGCGTTGTTTCAACTCTCAAACGTGGAAGCAGCCTTCAAAATCGCCCAGCCCCATCCTACAGACGGCTTCGTCCTCCAGCGCATCACTGCTCCAACTCTCAGCTCCCGCGCGTGCCCCGCGTGCAGTCCGGCCTAAACCGCCGCCCGGCCGGCCCAGGGCACGCGGTGAGCCGCAGCAGCCCCGCCACCCGCCGCCGTCGTCCCCAGGACGGGACCCGAGGGACCTGTCCCCTCAGGTGCCCCTAGGGGCCCACGTCCAGCAGGCTTTCGGCCAGGGCAGGACCGCGCGGCCCAGCCGAGGGCGGATCGGACGAGCCCTGACCGAGGCCGGGGCGGGGCGCCGTGGGGGCCCGGGGCCCTGGTCGCCTACCCGCGTGCTGTGCGGACAATAGGTCTTGCTGAAGATGACCACGCGGTGGCCCTCAATGAGACCCAGCAGGCGGCGCCGCAGCTCCTCGCGGGCCGCGCCGGACAAGCGGCCGGCCCCGGGAGCCGGCGGGCGGGCCCGGCGCCCGGGCGGCGACGGCGGCCCGGCCGCGCCGCGGACATTGCCCAGTCGGCGGCTGGGGGACGAGCCCCTCCCTGGAGTGGAAAACGTCTGTGCCCGCGAGGGCGGCGGCGGCGGCGGCGGCGGCTGCGCCAGGACAGCGGTGTCGCTCCCGCACGGGCAGAACCTGCCCAGAAACCAGACACCGAGTTGGGGCGCCGAGTGGGAGTGAAGGCCGGACCGCTCGCCCTGCTCCCGGCTCTGCCCCGCCCCCGGCTCCGCCCCGTCCCGGGCGCTCGCCCCACCCTCGCCACTGGCCCCGCCCTCTGCCCCGCCCCGTCCCCGGCGGTCGCCCAATCCCGGATACGCCCCGCCCCCCGGCGCTCGCCCCACCCACGCCGCTGGCCCGCCCTCGGCTCCGCCCCGTCCCCGGCGCTCGCCACACCCATACCGCTAGATCCGACGCTCGCCCCGCCCCGACGCTCGTCCCGCCCCGACGCTCGCCCCACCCACGCCGCTGGTCCCGCCCCAGCCCCGCCCCACCCTCGGCGCATGCGAAGTAAACCACTGAGACACCGCAGTGCTGTACTCGCCCAGTCTTCATAAAGTGGCGGGTGTCAGGCTTCAGGGTCTTGTTCGCTCGATATGGTGCGCGCACCGCGGGATCGCCGGGTCTCCGTGTGGTCCCCAGGGGTGCCCCCCGTGAAGAGCTTACTTCCACTCTTATTTCCATTCCACCAGCCCCCTCATGCCTCCTTTAGATACACGGTCTTCGGTGAGGTTGGATGTCTCAACCTTTTGGAAGGAGTGAATAAATAAAAACCATCTTTACAAAAGATGGCTATTTTTTTAAAGCTTATATCCCACAAAGCAAATAAAAATACTAGTGAAACCTAGACAGTGTATTAAAAAGCGGAGACATCACTTTGCCAACAAAGGCCAATAGTCAAAGCTATGGTTTTTCCAGTAGTCATGTATGGATGTGAGAGTTGGACCATAAAGAAGGTCGAGCACTAAAGAACTGATCTTTTCCAATTGAGGTGCTGGAGTAGGCTCTTGAGAGTCCCTTGGACTGCAAGGAGATCGATCAAACCAGTCAGTCCTAAAGTATATCAACTCTGAATATTCATTGGAAGGACTGATGCTGAAGCTGAAACTCCAATACTTTGGCCACCTGATGCAAAGAACTGACTCATTGGAAAAGACCCTGATGCTGGGAAAGATTGAAGGCGGGAGGAGAAGGGGACAACAGAGGATGAGACGGTTGGATGACATCACTGACTCAAAGGACATGAGTTTGAGCAAACTCTGGGGATAGTGAAGGACAGGGAAGCCTGGCATGCCGCAGTCAATGGGGTCACAAAGAGCTGAACACAACTTAGCAACTAAACAGCAACAACTGGGTTTCTATTAGCTACCTCATATAGCTACAGCATTTTAAAATGAATTTCCTAGGTTGCTACCCCTCAGTCCCTATCGCATGGAATTCTGGAGGCATTTTTTTTTTTAATCTTTGGCACTTTATTTTATTTTTTAAAAGTATTGTCATTATTTTGCCTTTTTTACTATAAATTTATTTAATTGGAGGCTAATTGGAGGCATTTCTAATAAAGGGACCCTAAGTTTCTTGGGCTCCAAAATCACTGCAGATGGTGACTGCAGCCATGAAATTAAAAGACACTTGCTCTTTGGAAGAAAAGCTATGACAAATCTAGACAGCATACTAAAAAGCAGAGACATGACTTTGCCAACAAAGGTCCGTCTAGTGAAAGTTATGGTTTTTCCAGTAGTCATGTAAGGATGTGAGAGTTGGACAATAAAGAAAGCTGAGTGCTGAAGAATTGATGCTTTTGAACTGTGGTGTTGAAGAAGACTCTTGAGAGTCTCTTGGACTGCAAGGAGATCCAACCAGTCAATCCTAAAGGAAATCGGTCCTGAATACTCATCGGAAGGACTGATGCTGAAGCTGAAACTCCAATACTTTGGCCACCTGATGCGAAGAGCTGACTCATTTGAAAAGACCCTGATGCTGGGAAAGATTGAAGGTGGGAAGAGAAGGGGATGACAGAGGATGAGATGGTTGGATGGCATCACCCACTCGATGGGCATGAGTTTGAGTAAACTCCCAGAGTTGGTAAAGGACAGGGAGGCCTGGTGTGCTGCAGTCCACGGGGTTGCAAAGAGTCGGACACAACTGAGCAACTGAACTGAACTGAAGTCATCTGTGCCAGAATGGGAATCCTATATGCATCATTTGGGTGGATGGGTGGAGGGATTCGGGGCTAACTTGCTCACCACAACTTACAGACCCCTGCGGCTGCAGGGTGAATGTATTAAACCCAAATAGAGACATTCAACCACAGGGGCACGCCTGGCCCCTCTCAGGGGTCATCTCCTGACGCCTGGCTCAGCGTGCTTCAGCCACTGCCTGCTCCTTGTGTGGCAGACACACTCCTGCCTTAGGGTCTGTGCATTTTCTGTTTACTCAGCCTAGATGTTCCTCCTCATCCAGCAAATCTAACTTTCTCTAGGGGATGGTATGAGAGGGAGGCACCTGAGGTCCCCTCTCAGGCAGGCCAAGGTCAGTGCAGGTCTCCTGCTGACCCTTCATGCACAGCCCCTTGCAGATCCCTTCTCAGTGTCTCCCACCTTACTGTGGAATTGGCTTTATGTTGACAAATATGAGGGTAAGAAGGAGACAGGGCGCCCACAGCTTCAGCTTAGGTTTATCGTTCTCAGTACCCTTGTGCTAAGTTAGTTATCTCCTTGGCCCTGAGGACGCCTCTAACTTTCAGTTCAGTCGCTCAGTCGTGCCCGACTCTTTGCGACCCCATGGACTGCAGCACACCAGGCTTCCCTCTAACCTTAGTTTTCAAAATTTAAGACTTCCATAGTCAAGATTTTTTATTTTTACAATAAACCTTGTGGCTGGGATGGGCTTACTACCGTGTCCCTTCCTGTCCTCACCTCCAGCTTCTCCTGGGCTAGAGGGTGAATCACCGACAGGAAGGATAGGGGTAGCTGGTGTTTTCCTCTGCTCCTGGCCTGACATCTAGTTAACCCATCAGAGCTTCACTGGTGGGCCTTTCAGAACTGTGACACCGTTTTTAGGAAACTGTTTCAATTAAGGTCGGAAAAGCACAGGCAGCTTAGCTCTGAATCTCAGCCCCATTGCTTCCTAGGCGGTGGTCTGAGACAACAGTCATAGGAGGAGATTAACGTCAGCTCCTACCTCAAAGGGCCATTGTGAATTTAGGTGAGTCAGTACCCTCGTGGCTCAGGGGATTCAGCAACTGCCAATGGCCGCCAGTGCAGGAGAAGGGAAGTGAAGTGAAGTCGCTCAGTGGTGTCTGACTCTGCGACCCCGTGGACGGTAGCCTGCCAGGCTCCTCCGTCCTTGGGATTTTCCAGGCAATACTATTGGAGTGGGTTGCCGTTTCCCTCTCCAATGCAGGAGATGCGGGTTCAATCCCTGGGGCAGGAAGATCCCCGGAGAGGACACAGTCCAGTGCTGCTGCCTGAAAATCCCCTGGACAGAGGAGCCTGGCGGGCTACCGTCCACGGGGTCGCAAAGAGTCGGGCACGCCTTAGCAACTAAACAAGAAATACACGTAAAGTGCTCAGGACAGCACCTGGTATGTGCTCAGCACACAACCGGTACCGTGTGTGATATCTCATTATTCACTCCTCCCAGCAGCCCCAGAAAGGAGAGGGTATTGTCTCCAATGGGTGAGACAACTAAGGACGGAGATGGGAACAGGATCTTCCCAGAGTCACATGGATGTGGGGAGGCTCGTGAGACAGACTCTGTTCCCCATCATCTCTTGCTAGAATCAGCACTGCATTTCCCTTCAATTCCCTTTATTATGTAAGCCAGCTGAAGTTGTGGTTTCTGTTACTTGCAATAAAAAGCATGTTAACAACTAAAACTAGTTCAGGAATATGATGTTAGGTGCAGAAAAATCCATGACTCACAATTTCTTAATGGAGTGTATATATATATATTTTTTTCCATAAAACACCCTCCTTTGTCCTTGTTAACTCTTCAGTCCTTAAATTCTATTCATCCAAAGATTACTGTGGCCAAATCTACTTTCTTTTGTCAGTATCTGTATACATACCCTTTTCTATCCTTTATTTTCAACATATATCTGTCTTTTTCTTCCATATATGTCTCCTTGGGCAGGAAATAGCCTGATTAATTATCTCTTATCCCTTGTGAGTTCTTAATTAATTGAAGTCAGAGTCAAGGAATCAGATGACAGAGACAAGAAGATATTGATACAGAAAGTAGATTAGTGGTTGCCTCGGGCTGGGCAGTAGGGAAGAAGAAAGGGAGGCTTGAGGGGTGGAAGCTAAGGGTTATAGGATCTTTTTTGAGAATAAAAATGTTCTAAAATTGTGGTGCTGGTGGGACTTGCCTGCTGGTGCAATGGTTAAGAATCTGCCTGCCAACGCAGAGGACACGGATTTGATCCCTGATCCGGGAAGATCCCACAGGCCACAGAGCAACGGAGCCGCTGGTCCTCAGGTGAAGCCACCACAAGGGAAGCCTGGGCTCGCGACTAGAGAAACTGAGTGCAGCGAGGATGACCCAGTACAGCCGAGAAACAAAACAAAACTGTGCATGGATGCATAACTCCGTAAATATACTAAATGCCTGTGAGTTTCTACTTTAAATGGGTACATCGCATGGCATATGCATTATATCTTAAGTTGTTAAAGAAGATAGGAATAAATAAAACAAGAAAACAATTAGAAAACTAGAAAGAATGCTTAGAAGTTTGACATATACTGTTGTCAAACTCATTTATATATAAAATTTTTGCATATATATAAATAATAGAAAGGAAAATGAAGTGGCTCAGTCGTGTCTGACTCTTTGCAACCCCATGGACTGCAGCCTACCACACTTCTCCATCCACGGGATTTTCCAGGCAAGACTACTGGAGTGGGTTGCCATTTCCTTCTCCAGGGGATCTTCCCGACCCAGGGATGGAACCCAGTCTCCTGCATGGTAGGCAGACGCTTTACCATCTGAGCCACCAGGCAAGTCCCTATAAATAATAAAAGTATTGCATATATACAAATATTATATATCAGTTCAGTTCAGTCGCTCAGTCGTGTCCGACTCTTTGCAAGCCCATGGACTGTAGCCCGCCAGGCTCCTATGTCCATGGGATTCTCCAGGCAGGAATACTGAAGTGGGTTGCCATTCCCTCCTCCAGGGGATCTTCCCGAACCAGTGATCAAACCCACGACTCTGATGTCTCCTGCCTTGGTGGGTGGGTTCTTTACCACTAGCGTGGCCGGGAAGCCCTGCAAAGAGGCCTTAATAAACAGAGCCAGGGAGGGCACGGTGGTGCATTCGCACAGGGGCCACGAGCTCGCCAGGAAAGAGGGAGGGGGTGGGGGCGGCTCCGGGGTCCCCTCTCATCGGCCGCAGAGCCTCCCGCCGAGAGCACGTGGCCTCCGGCCCCGGCCTGGGGATGTCTCCGCGCGGAGGGCGAAGTCCGCTGCGGGGCGGCCTGTACAGCCGCCAGCCTAGGGCCCCCACGGGAGATGCGCAGCCCCGGGGGTTCTCAGACAACCGGGCCGGGAAGGGCTCGGCTCAGACGCTGGAGCGAGCGGGGACTGGAGCCGACTGGCCGCCAGGCGGCAGTGGCCGCTCAGGAAGCGGGGCAGTGGGCGGCGCTTCCTCTCCAGCCACCTGGGCGCAGGTGCGTCCCCCCCCTCCACCCCCCGCACGCGCCGGCGCACCTGGGCGCCCCGGGACCGCGGGGGCCGGGCCTCCGCGGGATGTCTCCCCGCTCAGCGGCACCCGCTTCTGCTCTTAAACAGGTCGAACCTGTCTCGAGTTCACTGAGAAAACAGGTTAAGAGCACGCTGTGTGAACCCTGGAGGGTTCCGCGGAGCAGCGGGGCCCGGTGGAGACGCCCCCATGATCTCAAATTTCCGGGTCCTGCGCCAGAAGGCTCGGGCACAGGCATCGTCGTCAGGAAGGACGGATAAAAAGTGTGCTGGGCTTGGCCTATACTGACCCGTTGAAACCCCACAACTGCTTCCGATTGTCTGAGCTACCTGGGTTACCCTCCTTTCACAGACAAGGAAACTGAGGCCCAGACAAGTCGTGACTAGCTGGAGCCCACATCTTAGTAGGTGCCCAACGGAGACTTTATCTTTTGGGTTCCCAAAATCACTGCAGATGGTGACTGCAGCCATGAAATTAAAAAATGCTTGCTTCTTGGAAGAAAAGCTATGACTAACTAGGCAGTATATTAAAAAGCAGAGACATTACTTTGCCAACAAAGGTCCATCTAGTCAAAGTTATGGTTTTTCCAGTAATCATGTATGGATGTGAGAGTTGGACCATAAAGAAAGCTGAGCACTGAAGAACTGATGTTCTTTAACTGTGGTGTTGGAGAAGACTGTTGAGAGTCCCTGGGTTGGACTGCAAGGAGATCCAACCTATCCATCCTAAAGGAAATCAGTCCTGAATATTCACTGGAAGGACTGCTGCTGAAGCTGAAACTTCAATCCTCTGGCCACCTGATGCGAAGAACTGACTCTTTGGAAAAGACCCTGATGCTGGGAAAGATTAAAGGCAGGAAGAGAAGAGGACGACACAGGATGAGATGGTTGGATGGCATCACCAACTCAACGGACATGAGTTTGAGTAAACTCCGGGAGTTGGTGATGGACAGGGAAGCCTGGTGTGCTGCAGTCCATGGGGTCACAAAGAGTCGGACACGCCTGAGCGACTGAACTGAACTGAAGGGAGATGCGACATGAAGTTGGTAGGGGGTGGGGCTGAGGAGAGGAAGAGACAGTGAGCTGAGGGGCGAAAAGGCCGGAGAAGGATGCCTGCGGGGCAGCGTGGAGCACTCCACAGCCCATGGCTGCAGGGGACCCACATGACACGGCCCCTCTCCCCAGAGGCCTGGGCAGGGAGGCGCCACGCCCTCTGGGAGCTGGGCCCAAGACCCACACGCCTAGTAAGCAGCTTTGGATCACGGTGCCATCAGCCCAAACTCTGACAGGTTCTCAGGGCCCTTGCACAGACCAGTTTGTAATGCTACACTTGTGTGATTTTCCGATTAATGTCAGCATGCCCCTTCCCCAGACCGCAAGTCCCAGGAACTCTGGGAGCAGGCCTTGGGGTCAGCACTGAGTGGGTGCTGGCCCTGTGGCTGACTCTCAGGGAAGGTAGGGCTGGAGCCAGAGAAGAGAAGGTTCACGGTGGCAAGGGTGCAGGGTGGGGGCCTGGGGCTGCGGTTTTCATCTTGTCTCGCCCGTGCCTGTCTCAGGCCATGACTCTCTCCTTGGACACACCTGTGTCCTTTAGCTCGAGGGAGCTGGAGGGCTGCTTGGTGGTTGTAGACGGTGTCCAGAGGACAAGAGTGAGTTACTGACTGTGGCTCTGAGACCACTCCCTTAGCTGCTTTCCTGCTGTGAAATACCCAAGTGCAGCCCCCGGCTTCCCTGGAAGGGCTGGCTCAGGGACATAACCAGAAGGGGACTGAGCGGGCTGTGTTTTGGGGGGCGGAGTGCTGTCACTCACCGCTCTTTCTCTTGTCCTCCCAAGGACTGGTCATTGTGGCCTCATAAAACTAGAGCCAGCATGTTGGCCCCTGATTCGGTTCCTATTCTCTTGCACGAATGACCTCACCTAAAATAATTCCTTTTGCTCCTCAACCATAGAGGTGTCGTATCTGCGGGTTGAAGATGCAGAGTAATAGTCATTGGTAAAGTGGCTGCTTTCTGCAAGTTCCAGTATCTAAACTGAATGACCAGCAACTTTGATTATTAGAATCCTGGTTGTTTTATTTCTGTATTTTCTTATTTTGCAGAATTATTTGTGCTTCTTGACTTTAAACTGTGATGAGTGAGAATTTTCCGAGAGGAGGGGTGGGTGTGCTTCTTGCCTTTCTTTCTCCTTTTTTTAAACAGTGACAGCCCCTAGGTAGGTAGGCGCTTGTGCTCAGTCGTGTCCAACTCTTCTGCGACCCTTTGGACTGTATCCCATCAGGCTCCTCTGTCCATGGGACTTTTTTCAGGCAAGAATACTGGAGCAGGTTGCCATTTCCTTCTCCAGGGGATCTTCCCTTTCTGGGGATGGAACCTGCATCCCCTGTGGCTCCTGCATCGCAGGCAGATTCTTTACTGATGAGCCATCGGGGAAGCCCCCAAATGTGACAAATGGGTAGGTAGGGACAAGAATTAGTGCCTAAATAAAATCAACCAACAGTAATGCGTACATACTACTGCTCTGTGATTCTGACAGATGGTAGTAATGGGCAGCAAACCTGTAGAATAGAAAGCCTATAAAACAGGCCTCAGAGCACCATTCTTTTGTCAAGTTGTGATGAAGGATACAGATTCAGGGCAGGAACTCAACCAGCCAGAGAGTGTGCGTGACTTTCTTAGGTCTGGCAGACAAGATGTTTATAACACACACAAGAGTGCCATTCTAAGTTGCAGAGACATCAAGCCTGGGCTGGGAGAGGGGTTTTCTCCATTTACAAAGCCCATGAATCTGGCACTATACTGGATTTATCCCAGTCTCAGAGAAGCAAAGGGCTCCCCCAGTGGCTCAGCAGGTAAAGAATTCACCTGCAGTGCAGGATGCACAGGACACGCGGGTTCGACCTCTGGGTCTGGAAGATCCCCTGGAGGAGGAAATGGCAACCCACTTGCACATTCTTGCCTGAAAAATCCCATGGAGAGAGGAGCCTGGTGGGCTGCAATCCAAAGGCTTGTAAAGAGCTGGACACGACTGAGCCTCAGAGAAAGAAAAGACATGGAGCCTGAATCTTATGAAATCCAGAAAGGGGAGGACTCAGGAGTCCAAGGAGTGGCATTTCAGGGCTCGTCCTGCGGGAGTAGGGCTGGGGCTACAAGTTTCCTTTCATCCCACCAAGAAGCTCTGGGCTAACCCCACCCATCCACTTTCAAGTCCCTGGATGGTTGAGAACGACCAGCCATGAACAAGCAGCGGCCCACGAGAGCCTCCTGGGTCATGCCCTTGCTTGCCTGGCGTGTGCACCTGTGCCATGCTGGGTTCCCTTTTGTGGCCACTTATGCCATCTGGTCTCATTTTCTTGGCTCAACCCTTGGGCTTTAGAAGAATTTCCACAGATCCTGGCTTTCTCCTTCCCTCTTTCCCCACCTAGGGAGGACAAGGACACCTCCACCTAGCTTTGACTCCCAAGCACCCACCAACCAATTCCTTTGTGGAGTCACCTAGCCAGCCTGCAAACCAGGGGGCAGTGGGAAGGGGTGCCTGGGAGGGGGAAGAGGAAGAAAGGGGGGTGGCAGGCAAGGGTCTGCAGCTTGAGGGCGGACCCCATTCCCACCAGACAGCTGACCGTCTGATCACTGTCCCTTCTGGCACCAACGCCACTAACGGCTCAGACCTACTTGCACACCTGTGAGATGATGCAAGACTCTGAGTGTGAGTAACAAGAAAGCCCTTCCAGCATGTCCTCTAAAGAGGAACACAACAAAACAGCGAGGGAGGAAATTTTATAGAGAAAGCAGGACAGGGACTCTGAATGTAATTAATGGCTTCAGACAGATGCACAAGTGTATAGCCTTTGTTAAAACAACAACAAAAAGAAACAAAACCAAAGAAGGTCAAAAACTTGATTGCTAAGTTAGGAAAAACCAAAAGTCAAAAATGGAATATTCACATTCTAGGAAAACTAAGCAAGGAATTATCATAAAAGGACAAAGAAGTAGAAAGCATGAAATAAAAGTCAAGGGACATGAAGGATACATCAAAAATATTGTAAAAGCCATCACACAGGAGGTCTGGAAAGAGAAAAGGGAGATGTTCCACGAAATGACGGAGGACATTCCCCCCAAGCTGAAGAAATGCAAGAATGCTGAGAATGAGGGCCCCTCAAGGGGTCAAAGCAGTAATAAATGGCATCTTCAACATTCTCTACCCTGGTGGCTCGGATGTAAAAGTGTCTGCCTACAATGTGGGAGACCGGGGTTCGACCCCTGGGTTGGGAAGATCCCCCTGGAGAAGGAAATGGCAACCCACTCCAGTACTCCTGCCTGGAAAGTCCCATGGATGGATGGAGGAGCCTGGTGGGCTGTGGTCCACGGTCCCAAAGAGTCGGACACGACTAAGAGACTTCACGTGCACTTTCAAAGTTCTCAGTGGAAATCAGCTGGAATCTATAACTTTATATGAAGTCTAACTATTATGATGCTACCATTCGTTGTGATGGCAAAATAAAGACATTTCCAGGCATGCAAGAAGCCAAATATTTAAGGCCCACAGACATTCTCTAAAAACACACAATTGCTGGGCAATGAGCTCTACAGAAGAGAAACGATGGGGTACAACAGTGATCGGGTAAAACAGTTAAAGCTTTTTTTTTAACGTATAAATGAGTGTTGGGACTTCCCTGGTGGTCCAATGGCTAAGAGTCCATGCTCCTAATGCAGGGGGCCTGGGTTCGATCCCTGATCAGGAACTAGGCCCCACATGCTGCAGTGAGACCCAAGACCTGGTGCAGCTAAAGAAATAAGTACAATAAATACTTAAAAACCAGAGTCAATGAGTGTTGGTTGGTTAAAGTGAGGTATTTTAAATGACAGGAGAAGGCAATGGCACCCCGCTATAGTACTCTTGCCTGGAGAATCCCATGGACGGAGGAGCCTGGTAGGCTGCAGTCCATGGGGTCACGAAGAGTCAGACACGACTGAGTGACTTCACTTTCACTTTTCACTTTCATGCATTGGAGAAGGAAATGGCAACCCACTCCAGTGTTCTTGCCTGCAGAATCCCAGGGACGGGGGAGCCTGGTGGGCTGCCATCTACGGGGTCGCACAGAGTCGGACACGACTGAAGCGACTCAGCAGCAGCAGCATTTTAAATGACAACGGGATGCACCACCTGGAACACTGACAGTGTCCTCAGACTCTGGACAGTCGTGCCCTGTGCCGGGTGAGCATCCAAAAGGAGTGTGTGGGCACCTCTTCCAAAAGATGGGTGCTGGGCTGTGCGTGTAGCCCAGCAATATCCACACCCCGGGATGACGCAAACGCTCGTGACACAGCTGCAGAAGGAGCGTCTGCACGCACGCGGCCAGCAGCAGCGCCACGCGCTTCTGTGTGCAGGAGTCACAGGGCCTGACGCTGAGCGGAACGAGCCAGACAGGAGGGGAAGATGCGGACGCAGACGTGTGGGCTGAGAGACTCTGGGCACCGTGGTGTTGGCGGGCCCTGTTCACCTGTGGTGGGAGTGAGGGCGGCGTCACGGAAGCTCAACGAGACCTGGTGGTGTTCTGTGTTGCCCAGTCCTGTTGGCAGGGACGTGTTCACCTTGAGAAATCCACCAAGCTGTGCACCTAAGATGTGGGCGTGTAAAGTATGTGTGTTACACTGTAATGAAAAAAATAGCATAATCACGGAACACAAATTCTAGAGAACTCGTATATGGAGCGGACAACTGAGTTGTCTGACTTGTTGGGGTGACTTAACTACAGATAGTGGTTTCTAAATGTAACCTTAAGTAGCACTCTTAAAGGGTGAGAAGATTAAGGAAATTCAGTTGGTATAACAAAATGTAAGGGAGGGGAGAAAAATCAAGAAGTATAACACACACAAAACCAAACCCAAAGGAAGGAACAAACAATTCTAACAATGTCAGCCATCATATTAGGTGTGAATGGGTTACCTGAATTAATTAAAAGAAAAAACCCTGGTTGGATAAAAGTAAAAACTATATGAAGTAAATATCTAAAAGAAATAATCCAGCAAAAATGAACGTGAAGGAAAGAAATGCTAATAAAACAAAAAAGAGGGTAGTTCTAAATTCAGATGAGATAGAATCAAGGCCAAAGCATTTAATAGAAAAAGAAAGAGGTATGTCATGCTGAACACAGGGTAACCGACGATCATTTTACTGCATTTAAAGCTCCACTTGTAAATATACAGAGCCAGAGCATGGCAGAACCACAAATAGAAGGAAAACCAGATCCTCAATGTCTTAGTGTGCAATTGTGACAAAACTCTCATAGAAAAAAGTAAGTAAAAGAGGATTTGAATAAAACAAGTAATGAGCTTAATCTAACCACCCTTCTACTCAACTGACAGAGATTAAATATTCTTTTAACCACAAATGGAATATTCTGAAAAACTGACCTGTGCAATGACATAAGGGAAATCTTATTCAGCTGCAAAAGCTGCTATTATTTAGGCTGATTGAAATGCAATAGAAATAGAAATTAACAATACATCTTAATAGCTCGTGATTAAAGCAAAAATTAAAATATATAATGTGTGAACTATTTATGTCTAAATGATCACAGACATACCATATCACAGAATCTTTTTCTGCAACAGCAGTACTCAAAGGAATAGGTGGGCCTTATATGCATTTATTAGAAAAGATCAAAAATAAAGGAAATAAACTTTCAAATCAAGAAACTACTTAAAAACCATTAAAAAATCCAAAAAAGTAGGAGAAGGCAATGGCAACCCACTCCAGTAGTCTTGCCTAGAAAATGGACGGAGGAAATGAAAATGCTCCTCCTGCCATGGACGGAGGAGCCTTGTAGGCTGCAGTCCATGGGGTCGCTAAGAGTCAAACACGACTGAGCGACTTCACTTAAAAGAAAAAAAAAAGAAAAAAAAAATCCAAAAAAGTAGAATGATGTAATTAAAACTAAAGTAGAAATGACTGAGATACAAACAAGAGCAATGCATCTGATCCACGAAATAGTTGTTTCGAGAGACGAAGAGATAAAAGAGAACAGCTCAGGAAAATAAAGCTGTATGCCAATCCCCTCCATAAACACACACGCAGAACACCTAACTAACGTGTCACATAGAACAGAGGCCCGAGGGTCGCATGGACGACGGGGTGCCTTCCACACAGCACTCCGCCTTCCCCGCGTCCCAGCGTGCTTCCCCGGCCCTGCCTGCTTCTCCCTCTTCTCTCCCCAGCAATTGTGTACGTGTGTGTGCCAAGTCGCTGTAGTCGTGTCTGACTCTTTGCAACCCCATGCACTGTTGCCTGCCAGGCTCCTCTGTCCACGGGGTTCTCCAGGCAAGAATACTGGGTGTGCCAAGTCGCTGTAGTCCTGTCTGACTCTTTGCAACCCCATGTACTGTTGCCTGCCAGGCTCCTCTGTCCACGGGGTTCTCCAGGCAAGAATACTGGGTGTGCCAAGTCGCTGTAGTCCTGTCTGACTCTTTGCAACCCCGTGCACTGTTGCCTGCCAGGCTCCTCTGTCCACGGGGTTCTCCAGGCAAGAATACTGGCATGGCTTGTCCTGTCCTTCTCCAGGGGATCTTCCCAACCCAGGGATCGAACCCAAGTCTCTTACATCTCCTGCATTGGCAGGTGGATTCCTTACCACTATAATTGTGTATATATCTATTTATTTTTTTACGGTTTTGTGAGTCTCTTGGTCTTGTTCTCTAATTTGTCTTTTCTTTAGTTTCACATTTTTTGTTTCTTTGTGTCTAGATGTTTCTGTGAAAGCGTGCTTTTTCCACTTATGTTTTTAACTTTTTTCTCTATTTCTTTCTCTTCATTAAAAATATCAAAATATGTAGATATTATGTTTTTATTAACAGAATGTGTTATGTGTTCTTAATTTTAAATTATGATGAACAGAACATTGTTATAGGGTCATAGTTTAAATTTAATTGAGTTTTTATTTTTTTTAATTAGCAAATTCTGGACTTCCCTGGTGGTCCAGTGGTTAAGACTCTATGATTCCGATGCTGGGGGTGTTGGTTTGATCCCTGACCCGGGAACTAAGATCCCACATGCCTTGAGGCATGGCCAAAAACAACAGTTTAGCAAATTCACCTCAGCAGTATATTAAGAGCCATCCCAGGAATGCAAGTAGGTGTCAACTTTAGAAAAAACTCTACCAGTTTAAGTCACTGCTTTTCTAGAGTACAAGAGAAACCACGTAATTATTGTCATAGAGAACAAAAACACTATTGAAAATGCTCAACATATGTACTTTTATGATTAAAAAAAACAAAATTTCTAGCAAATTAGGTTCTTTCTTAATATGATGAGAGGCACTGAAACTTTACAGTAATTGTCACCACTTGATAATGAAATAGAGTCACTATCATTGCTTTTTATTGGAGATTCTAGCCAGTATGAGGGGAAAATGTCATTAATACTGGAAAAAAGAACAAAACTGAGATTATCTGCAGACCATATGATCATCTACCTAGAAAAATCTCAAGAGAATCAATTGGCAAAGCAATAAGAGTTTAGCAGTGCAGCCAGATATAAGATCAGCATAGAAAAGTCAATAGCTTAATTACACACTAGCAAAAACCAATTAGAAAATGAAATGAAAAATGAACTCATTCTTAAGAGAAACAAACTCCATAAAATATCTAGAGGGAAACCTCATAAAAATGTCTAAATACTAAATAAAGAAACCTACCAAAGTTTACTGAATGGCCTTCAAGAAGAGTTAGCTATATCAGGCCCCCCATAAATCAATCTAAAATCCAACACACCCGCATCTGAAAGCTCAGGAAGACTGGTAATGATATATAACAAGATGGTTTCTTTCCCTCAAGAAAATTTAAAAGGTAAAACAGTCAGGGGAGTTTCCTTGTGAGACATTCAAAATACTTGATCAAGTTATAGCAGTTAAATCAGTGGTGAGTTGCTATAAAAATAGCTGAAGAATAGAGAAACAAATCTAGATATGTACTGTGTACATGTGGACAATAGTTTACCATGAAGCTGGCTTTTTAAATTCAGTGGCAAAACAATGCAATCTTCAATAAAGGATAAGAGCTATATAAAAATCTATGTAATTGGTGGAGATCTATATGAAAACAGTCTATCCAGCATAATGTGTGCTAAGTCACTTCAGTCGTGTCTGACTCTTTGCAACCGCCAGGCTCCTCTGTCCACGGGATTCTCCAGCCAAGAATACTGGCGTGGGTTGCAGTGCCCTCCTCCAGGGCATGTTCCCAACCCAGGGATCAAACCTGTGTCTCTCAGGTCTCCTGCCTTGGCAGGCAGGTTCTTTACCACTATCGCCACCTGGGAAGCCCAAAAGAATATCAATGACCAGCATGCAAATAAAAAGATGTTTAACTTTAGATATAGTAATAGTCAGGGAATTGCAACTAAAATTAAAAGAAAACTTTCTTCTCTCTCACTCTGGTGGAAACCCAGGAAGCCTATCTTGCAGCAAACACAAGGCTTCCACTTGGAAGGTGTTTTTGTTTAGCTTGGCTGAGAAGGGTGCTAGAGATGATGGGAGGAAAGGGAACGGTCCCCAGTCACTTTCTGGTGTGGCCCCAGCTCTGTGTGGGACCTTGAATGCAGAGAAGGCACAGGCAGCTCTGATGGAGACCCCTTTGGCTACTCAGACCCCACCCGACACTCCCAGGTGGGCACCTCCTTCCCTTGCTAATAGGTACAGAAGGCTGGAAAACCATTGTGCCAAGCAGGCAGCCAGAATGACCACTAGCTCTAGGAGGAATCCTGTCAACTTGTAGCTCTTATTACAGTGCAGTGTCGTTTCCTTAGTTTGTGCATACATTTGAATGAATTCATAGAACCCTGTTAAGAGTCCCGTGATGGGGAGGGGGTGCAGCTGCAGGCGGTGGAAGTGGGGCAGCCAGTGCCAGGATGGTCTCCCATCAGGTCTGAGAGTTGGGGCTGCAGCCCCTTCTCCCCTTTCCCAGGCCCACACCCTTTGCTGGGCCTTCATCCCAGATCCCAAGCCTCACACCCAAGGGCCAGGCAGACCACACTCCAAGGAAGGCGCTGCAGCCGGTGGAGCCTTAGAAAGGGCTTCATCCTCTGAGATGTTTGGACCATAGTTCAAATTCTGTCTCTGCGATCTCATAGCCATGTCCCCTCTCTGAGCCCCACCTCCGGAGGTTTCTCTGGATGATGGATAGTGTAAGCATAGACAGATAGATAGTGAAGTCGCTCAGTCGTGTCCAACTCTTTGTGACCTCATGGACAGTAGCCAATAGGCTCCTCCGTCCATGGGATTTTCCAGGCAAGAATACTGGAGTGGGTTGCCATTTCCTTCTCCAGGGGATCTTCCCGACCCAAGGATCGAACCCAGGTCTCCTGCATTGTAGGCAGACGCTTTACCATCTGAGCCACCCAGGAAGTCCAGTAACAATAACCAGTGATAATTGAATGTTTCCTTTTGCCAGCTGTTGTTCTGGGTCCCTGTGCTGCCGTGTATCAACTCAGCCAACCCCACATCACCGCTACATGTACCTACTGTGCCTGTTTTACAGATGGGGACACTGAGGCAGAGGGCAGCGAAGGAACTTGGTGAAGCCACCACTTGGGCAGCACAGCTGGGACCGAAATGAAAGTCTATCCTCTCAATTACTCAGATTCTTGCCTCTCTGAACCTGGAGCGGTTGGCTCACCAGCAGGGGAGCCTAGTCAGTCAGTCGGTCAGTGGGTCAGTGACTCAGCCAGCCAGGGCCCATTCCTGAGCACGCGGTCCGTCCCAGGGCCTGTGCCAGGTGCTAGGAACTCCGGAATGAATGAAGCCGACACAGTCTCTCGGCTTTGAAGCTTCTGTCTTGGGAGCTGTGTGGGCGGTATTGCCTGGAGATCAACCATAAACAAATAACAGGCAGCAAAGATCCAGAGAGCGATCTTATCAGGAGGGAAGAAAATACAGCAGTGTGAGGTGAGAGGCAGGGGGTGGGGGCGCGACATTCCGGGGGAGCCGCCGAGGCAGGTCCGGTTGGGCGGCCCCCGAGGCCGTGCCCGGGCTGCTCCGCGAACTTGGGCCTGGCTGTGCCCGCCCGACGTGGAGCCTCTGCCCGGAGCGGTGCCAGAGTCTGTGCTGGAGAGACGCGAAGCCCAGCTCAGGTTACAGCTTGGGCGGTTGGGGCACGCGCACATGTGCAACTGCGCGTGCACGTCGGTACCTGCAGCGTGTACCCGCACGCGCGCCCGTGTGCGCTGGGGCGTCTAAGGAGGGACCGCTTCGCGAAGAGGCAGCCATCAGCAGACCGGTTCCGCTCCGCCGACCCCGCCGCAGCCAGTGGCACACGCGCCTTCGCTGAACCAAGCCCCTCTCTTCCCACTGAGCTCGCGGTCCCCCGGCCCCCGCGGCCACGTGCTGCAAGCTGGCCCTGGGAGAACCGCGACAGGGGCTGCCCGTCCTGGGGCCGCGCTGGGGCGCAGGCTCTCGGCTCCCGAGTGCCTCTCTGGCCGGTTCTTCCCCGGAAGCATCCTTTTCTGAGGCCGAAGTTTCAGCGAAAAAGAACCTGGCGGTGGGGGTGGGGGGGTGGGGGAGGCAGGTCCCACCTGGAGGCTTGCTCCCCAGCGACACTTCCTGGATGTCGGGAGAGCCTGCAGGGGACCTGCAGGGGTGGAGAGGCCTCCTGATGTTGGCGGCTGGTTCCATCAGACCCCGGGAGTGATTGGCTGGTCAAAGCCGCCCAGGCCACCCTGCCCCTCTGCCAGGGCCTGGTCCTGGCTGGGGTGACCAGTGCCACTCCAGGAGAGACTGGCTTCTGGGAATTCTGTTGCTAAGAGGGGCAGTGGCCTTCTGCAGCTGCTTCCTCCATCTGGGCCGAAGGAGGTGGGCACGGCAGGTGTGATGCTACTAGCCCAGGCCTGGCACCTCCACACCCAGACCACGGGGAGAGACGTCCAACCTGCCAGGCAGGCAGAAGGGAAGCGCCTCCATCCTTCACCGACCCAGACTCTCAGCCCTGAGTCCTCCACGTGGGGAGCGCGTGCTCTGAGCAGGCACCCCACGGGAACTCCTACCTGAGTGTCATGCTAACGCCTATTTCTCCCCGGCTGGAGAGAGGAGGTTCCCCAACCACCAGTCTACCAGGAGGGGCAGTGGGGAGGCTGCTGCTGTCCCCCTCACATTCAGATGGTGGTGAAGGGCAGTTGGTGCTCTGGACGCTGACCAGGCTGTGCTTCGGGGATGGTTCTTGTCAACCATCTCCATGGCTACTGCAAAGATGTCCTCCACTGTGGGGTTGCAGAGAGCTTCACAAATTTGATGGCATCTCGGCTTTCTCCTGAGGTAGTCCGCCAATAAACAGCTTGCACCAGAATCCCCCACTCAGGCTCTGTTTATAGGAGAGAGACGGAGGATGGAAGGGATGCAGGGAGATTTGCTAATCAAAGTAATCTGAAGGAAACTGGCAGATGTCCCTGTTATTCTGGAGAATAAAAATCCTCTTAGGCTCCCCCCTGCCCGCCACCCGCTGCTTTCAACTCAGAGCGGCTCACTGTCTTTTCCACCCTCTCCTCCTCACCCCTGCCCTTCCAGGTTCCAAGAGGCTCCAAATGACCCTTACTATTTCATGGAGCAGTCAGGATGGGGGGTGTTGTGGTCCAACTGGGAGCTGGAAAAGAATTTCCAGACACAAGACAGAATGAAAGAGAAATAAAGTTTATTAGAGTGGGAGACACTGTTAAAACAATGGGTTGGCTCAAAGGCGAGCCAACAGTTGAACGGGGGTCCTTGGTCCAATTTTATACCTAGGGTGCAAGGAGCGGGATAGGGGTCTTGCCAGTCATTTGCTGATTGGATGAGGCACGTATACTGGGTGAAGGAAGCTAAGCTAAGTCACTTCAGTCGTGTCCGACTCTGTGCGACCCCATAGACGGCAGCCCACCAGGCTCCCCTGTCCCTGGGATTCTCCAGGCAAGAACACTGGAGTGGGTTGCCATTTCCTTCTCCAATGCATGAAAGTGAAAAGTGAAAGTGAAGTCGCTCAGTCGTGTCCGACTCTTAGCGACCCCACGGACTGCAGCCTACCAGGCTCCTCCATCCATGGGATTTTCCAGGCAAGACTACTGGAGTGGGGTGCCACTGCCTTCTCCCCGGGTGAGGGAAGAGTCAGGCAAATACCTTCTCCTTACCGGGGTAGAAGGGGACACAGGTTATACTGCTCAGGAGCACCTGAAATTCCTTAATGGCTAGAACATGGGGGAGGGAAGGACTAAAAAGGGTCTTTTTCCGTTCCTGCGTTCCGAGATCCTCCTTGTGTGTGTGTGTGTTTTTAATCTGTTCTTTCCTCCTTGGGACACCGCAGGGGGTGCCCCAGTTCCAGATCCCAAACTCCGCTTGGGGCGCACTTTGGCAGATCAATGTCAGCACTTCTCTGGTCACCGCGTCCATTACACCTGTGGCCCAGCTAGACAGGCGTGAACACGACGCTCTGGCACGTCGCGTATCTCCTGGACGCTGAGAACCGTTTCCCGTCCTCCTGCTGGCAAGGCCCTGGCCGCTCTCCTCCGGTCCGCTCTGCTCCCTCACGCTCTCCGAGCTGGGCCCTCGGCCTCGTTCTCCCGCCTCAGGGGCTTCGCACGAATTTCCTCCTCCATCGTCTCCTCCCCAGAGAGGAGCGTCCGCCAGGTCCAGCTTCTCTTCCGCATCGCGGCGGCGTCGTCTTCCTCAGCGCCGAGGGCTCAGTCACAGGCCCGTTCGCTGCCTTTTCACCGCGAATCTGAGGGGGCTCCGCCCGCCCGGTGCGGCCTCCTTGGTGTCCTGGCCCCCTTGGCCCGGCCCCCTCGTTCAGCCATCCCGCCGCGCGCTATCTGACCTCGGTCGCCGCGCCGCGTGCTCCCGGTCCGGCGGGAGGCGCCGGGAGACTACAGCCCCCACAATGCCCCGCGGCCCGCGCCGGGATTGGCTGGACTCCGAACGGCCGTCAATAGGACGCGGTTTTGTTGGCAGGTGGCGCCGGTCCCGTAAGCGCCGGCGCTCCTGAGCCGCCTCCCGCCATGGGCAGCGCCGAGAGCCGCGAGGGCCGCAGGGCGTCTTTCGGGATGGACGAGGAGGAGCGGGTCCGGGTGCTGCAGGGCATCCGGGTGAGCGGGCGGCCGGCGGGAGGGCGTTTGGAGGCGTGCCGTCTCTCGGCCGCGGGAGGACCGCGAGGGGGAGGGCGCCTCAGGCCTGGTCTCCTCCGGGAGACAGGATGGGCGGGGATGGGGGGCGGGGCTTCGTTGCCCGACTGTCGCCCCGGATCCGCGTCCTCGCCGCCTTCGGACGACGATGCCTGTAAGAGGACCACAAGCTGCACCCGTTGAGTTCCCGAGCTGCGCTGCTGACCTGACTGACCGCCTCCCGTGCCAGCCCCTCCCGACCCCGCCCCCTCCCCGGTGCCAGCCCCTCCCAACCCCCGCCCCCTCCCCGGTGCCAGCCCCTCCCGACCCCCGACCCCCGTTCGCTGGCCTCGAGGCCTCGTCCGTCGAGGTGCGACCTGCTCCGCTCGCGACCCCCGCACGGGGCTGTGTTCGCGCCCCCAGTTTCCCTCAAATCCGCTCCTCAGTTCTTGTGGTTGAGGTCTCACCTCAGCGTCCTTCCGTGACAAGGTTTGAAGCGCCTGCCCACCCCCGCGGCCACACACGGGTTTTTGTCGTGGCTCTCGCTCACCACTGTTTAAAACCTATGTGCAGGCTTCAGTTCTTAGTTGTGCTTCCTGCCGCAGTGTCTCCGCCTTGAGGCCAAAGCTCTTGTCTGACTGCAGCCTCCCTTGGCTCACGTTTGAGTCCTCAGCCCGGGCCGTGGGCTGTGGTACCCACTCTGTGGGTATCCTGTCAGTGAATTCTCCATGGCCCTCTGAGAAGTCGGCTTCTGTGGCCCATTTTGTGGCTGGAGGACAGCTGAGGCTTGAAGTACTTCTCACGTCAAGCTTAGCAAGTTGGCACTGAGCGAGGCCGACTCCAGGAGCCCCCTTCCTCCTGCACCTGTGCCTCGCATGTCGTGGGTGCTTTTAGACCGGTGCTGAGTGATTAAACGGAGAACCCAGTGAAGCAGGCACCAAGTGTCCATGGAAGGCACTCAGCCGGGCCTTGGTGAATTCACTAATTAGGGAGGTGGCTCAGAAAAGGAAGTCAGGCACTCTGACTTCTCCAGAGATGCTCATTACCTGTGTGGCCTGGAGTGAACAGCTTTATCTTTTGAGTCTCAATCACTACATCTTTAAAAAAAAAAAAAAAAAAAGGAGAAGCTGTGATAATCCTAGATGCTGCCTAGGAGAAGATGATAGGTGTGCGTGTGTTTAGAAAAAGTACAGTGGTTTGTGGGGTCCTCTATTCTCTGCCTAGCCTACTTAGCATTTTTGGTGCTTACTAGGTGTTATCCAGTCTTGACCTGACTTGAGGCAAAGACAAAATGGGGAGAAGATGGCTCAGCTCCTGTTGGAAGGTTAGAAGCAGACCTGAGTCAGAATTTAGAAAGATGCTCCAGGCTCTGTCTGGGCACTCGCCCACCGTTGTTACCTGGTTTGGGGATTGTTGGAAAATCTGGTCAGTCGGAGGCTTCCTAGGGAACTCCTTTAAGTTGATAGAGGAGCACCCTCTCTCTTGGGTTTTATAACAGATGGGTACATTTTAATTCTAGTTCTTTTAGCAGTTCTGAAAAGTATAAATCCTCCTTAAAACTGGAGAATCAGGCTTAGAGAGGTTAGGGAACTTCTTCAAAGTGTTACCTCTGGGACTTTAACCCAGATCTTTCCAGGACAAGCAATAGCCTTTTCTCACAACTCCAAGCTCCAACCCACGTACATCCCCAGTGATATGTAAGGCACTGTGAAAATTGTGACAGCCTCTTGCTGGCTAGGCATGGCGCTAGTACCCTGCTTATTTCTACCAGAAACTGTTTCAACTAGAGGGAGCTTTGGGCACACTCATCAGACAATGACTTGTGCAGAGGCATACAGGTGGGTGATGGCCCCAAGCTGTGAGAGCCCTTTCTTCTTTCCTCTCTTCCTCCCTCTGTTCTTTCCTCCATTCCTTCCATCTGTCCATCCATCCATCCATCCTTCTATCTACTCGTGTGCCTAGTTTGAGAGAGGGAACCAGAGAAAGGAGGTGACGGCAGTGCAATGGTTGGCATAAGGTTTTCATGCTAGCAAAGTGACTTGAGGTTGAAGAGTCCACCTTGTCTTTAAGCAGGTGAGTAAAAATTACTGGAATAGGTTATTGGATAAATCAAATGAGAAATTAATGTAATAGAAAGTGGATGCAAAAGAAGAAAACCTGCCTGCTCCTTCAGAGAAAGTTAAACATTTCTAAAGACCTTGTATTTAATCCCCCTGGCTTGGTCCTGGAAAGCCCTCTAGTTCCCTTAAAATTATGTGCCAAGGCCTTGCTAGTTTGCATACTTTAGTTGCTCAGTCATGTCTGACTCTTTGCGACCCATGGACTGCACACTTACTAGCATTAATTTACATATTGAGTTCAAGTCCTAATTCCAAGGAAGGTAAAAAAAAATTAATGCAAAATGCTGCAATTATATTCACCTCCATTTTTTTCTGAGCAAGCATGTGTGAAATACATACAGATGTTATTTCAGTTAGTATGTTTAATGTCATCCTCCAGTAAGAGCAGGTATGCACATGGCCAGAATGTCCTGTATGTGACTGTTCCTGGTGCCCCTCGCATACCCATCTTAGGTGACTCAGTTAAAGTTGGTTGCATGTCAGCATGTTCAGTTCAGTTTGGTTCAGTCCCTCAGTCATGTCCGGCTCTTTGCAACCCCATGGACTGCAGCACACCAGGCTTCCCTGTCCATCACCAACTTCCGGAGCTTGCTCAAACTCATGTCCATCGAGTCGGTGATGCCATCCAACCATCTCATCCTCTGTCGTCCCCTTCTCCTCCTGCCCTCAATCTTTCCCAGCATCAGGATCTTTTCCAATGAGTCAGTTCTTCACATCAGGTGGCTAGAGTTTCAGCTTCAGCATCAGTCCTTCCAGTGAATATTCAGGACTGATTTCCTTTAGGATACACTGGTTGGATCTCCTTGCAGTCCAAGTGACTCTCAAGAGTCTTTTCCGATACCACAGTTCAAAAGCATCAGTTCTTCCACACTCAACTTTCTTTATGGTCCAATGCTCACATTCATACATAACTCCTGGAAAAATCATAGCTTTGACTAGATGGAACTTTGTCAGCAAAGTAATGTCTTTGCTTTTTAATATGCTGTCTAGATTGGTCATAGCTTTACTTCAAGGAACAAATGGCTTAATTTCATGGCTGCAGTCACCATCTGCAGTGATTTTGGAACCCAAGAAAGTAAAGTCTGTCACTGTTTCCGTTGTTGCCCCATCTATTTGCCATGAAGGGATGGGACCGGATACCATGATCTTAGTTTATTGAATGTTGAGTTTTAGGCCAGATTTTTCACCCTCTTTCACTTTCATCAAGAGGCTTTTTAGTTCCTCTTTGCTTTCTGCCATAAGGGTGGTCTCATCTGCATATCTGAGATTATTGCTATTTCAATCTTGATTCCAGCTTGTGCTTCTTCCAGCCTGGCATTTTGCATGATGTACTCTGCATAGATGTTAAATAAGCAGGGTGATAATATACGGCCTTGACATACACCTTTCCCGGTTTGGAACCAGTCTGTTCCATGTCTGGTTCTAACGGTTGCTTCTTGACCTGCATATTTCTCAGGAGGCAGGTAAGGTGGTCTGGTATTCTCATCTCTTTAGGAATGTTTCACAGTTTGGTGTGATCCACACAGTCAAAGACTTTGGTGTAGTCAATAAAGCAAAAGTAGATGTTTTTCTGGAACTCTCTTGCTTTTTCTATGATCCAGGAGATGTTGGCAATTTGATCTCTGGTTCCTCTGCCTTTTCTAAATCCAGCTTGAGTATCTGGAAGTTCTCAGTTCATGTACTTTTGAAGCCTGGCTTGGTGAATTTTAAGCACTACTTTACTAGCATGTGAGATGAGTACAATTGTGCAGTAGTTTGAACATTATTTTTGGCATTGCCTTTCTTTGGAATTGCAATGAAAACTGACCTTTTCCAGTCCTGTGGCCACTGCTGAGTTTTCCAAATTTGCTGGCATATTGAGTGCAGCACTTTAACAGCATCATCTTTTAGGATTTGAAATAGCTCAGGCTGGAATTCCATCACCTCCACTAGCTTTGTTCATAGTGATGCTTCCTAAGGCCCACTTGACTTCACCCAAAATGTCTGGATATCTTCTCCTGGAGATCTGGCTCTAGGTGAGTGATCACACAATTGTGGTTATCTGGGTCATTAAGATCTTTTTGGTATAGCTCTGTGTTTTCTTGTCAGCCCGTAACTCTTCCAACCAGTTGACCCCCGATCCCCTGCCCAAGTCACTCCCCAAGGCTGCTGCTCTAGCGATGTCTCCAGGCTCCTTTCACCCTCAGAGCTACACCATCTTCACCATCATTCAGTGCTCCAGGAGGCAGGTCTGGAGCACTGCTGAGGGGAAGACCGGAGGAGGTAGTGAGACATGAGGGACAGCCCCCATGTGCCCACACCGGAGGCCATGTGCCCTCCACACAGGCTTGGGTACCACACTGACCCACCACCTCAGCAAGTGCTCACTGTGAACTGGGCCTGGCCTGGCAGAGACAACAGGGGACAAAGCACAAGGTCTGTCCCTATGGAGACCTCAGTGCAGGATGAGGAACTAAGAGAAAGAAAAAAGAAGAAGAAAAAGAAAAACTCCCTGCAAGGGCCATGAAGGAAATAAAAAGGATAAGAGCGATGGGGCTTCTTGGTGGGCTGGTCAGACAGCTCCTCAGAGGAGGCGACGGTGATAATGGGCCTAGGCCAGCAGGGAGAGGACTGTCTGTTCCGAGTTGAGTGGTTTCAGGGTGCTGTGTCATCTGGTCCCCAGGCTGACCCTGTGAGATCTCACCCCTGTGTCAGAGGTGTGGGAGCAGGTTCAAGGAGGGGAAGGAGCCCCTGGTTACAACAAAGTTGTGGTAGAGCTGGAAGCTCAGACTTTCCAGCTCCGTAGCCTGTGTGCTGGCAGCCGCACGGTTGGGATGGTGGAGAGAGGTGGCCAGGTGATGAGGCTGGACAGGTGATGCAAGGCTCTTTACACTTTACTCTTGATACAACATGGTGGTTCTCTAAACAGGTGGAGCTTTGGAAAGATTTTATCTGAGGATGGTTTTTAAAAAAATGGCTTTGCTGCAATTTATTTTACATATCAAATTCACCATTTCAGTGTTTTTTGTTAAGCAAATTTACTGAGTTGAACAATTGTCACAATGGAATTTTAGAACATTACAAAGCCTAAAAAGGTCCCTAGTACCTATTTGCGGTCACTCCCCGTTCCCACTACCCGCACCATGTAACCACTAAGCCTTCTGCCTCTGTTTTTTTTTTTTTTTTTGCCTTTTCAGGATATTTCATATAAATACATCATAGATATTTCATGTCTAGTTCCCTTCACTGAGAACAATGGTCTTGGTGTTGCTTCCTCGGCATTGTGTGTCTTAGAAATTCCTTTTTATTGCCAAATGGCATTTCATATGGACTCTCTGGGTTTTATTTATTCAGTCAAATAATGATGGCATTTGAGTTGTTTCTAATTCTTGACTGTTTTGAATAATATTGCTGTGAACATTTGTGTATATGTTTTTTTGTGAACATAACATTTTCATTTCTCTTGGATAAATAACCTAAGAGTAGAATTGCTGCGTCACTCTGTTTTTAAATTTGGTAAATTATTAGGTTTAACTTTTTAAGAAACTGTCAAACTATTTTCTAAAGTGACTCTACTGTTTTACATTTCCCCCAGCAGTGTATGAGATTCCAGTTTCTCTGTATCCTCACCAACCCTTGTTACGATCTTTTTGTTTATAGCAATTCTAGTTGAGTGTGAAATGGTATCTCGTTGTTTGAATTTGCATTTTCCTAATAACTAATCATGTTGGATGTTTTTTCTTGTGCTTATTTTCCACTCACATATTTTTGGGGTGAAATGTGTATTCAAATCTTTTACCCACTTTTAATAGCTTTTAATGGGGTTATTTATCTTTATTATTGAGTTGCAAGATTTCTTTATTTCTTGGTTACAAGCCCTTTATGATGTTATGATTTGCAGATATTTTCTCCCAAGCTGTGGTTTGTCTTTTGATTTTCTTAATGGTGTCTTTGAAGTGCAAATATTTGTAGTTTTGATGCGGTTTAGTTTATTAATGTTTTTCTTTGAGTGGTTGGACTTTGGTGTCATATCCCAGAAATCTTTGCCTAACCCAAGGCTGTGGAAATTTTCGCTGGTGTTTTCTTCTACGAGGTTTATAGTTTTGGCTTTTACATTTATCCATTTTTCGTTAAATTTTGTGGGTGTTGTGAAGTAAGGCTCTAAGTCAGGTGTTCGCAGTTTTTCTGTAGATGACCAGGAAGTAAATACTTTGTGTTTTGCTGAGCAGAAAGTCTTTATCACCGTTACTCAACTCTGCCGCTTTATGGTGAGAGCAGCTACAGGTAGTATGTAAATGAGTGGGTGTGGCTGATCCATAAACTGCATTTATAAAATCAGGCTTTGAGTTGGATTTGGCTTACGCCCCTGAGCATGTTGAGCTCTGTCAGTCTTTTTTTTTTTTTTTTTGTATGAAATACTTAATTTTTCCAGCTCCATTGTTGAAAAGACTACCCTTTCCCCATCTGAATTATCTTGGGACCTTGGTGAACATCAGTTGACCGTAAAAATAAGGGTTCAGAATTTATATCTTGACTCTCAATCCTGTTTAAATTCCACTGCTCTGTATGCTATATGTCTATCTTTTTGCCAGTACAAAACTGTCATGATTTTTGAAGCTTTGTGGGAAGTTTCAAAATAGGGAAGCATAAGATTCCAATTTTGTTCCTTTTTTCCCCACGATTGTTTGGCTGTTTTAAGTCCTTTGCATGTCCACACATATATTAAGATCAATTTGTCAGCTTCTGTAAAAAGTTTGTTGGGATTTTGGTGGGGTTTGTGTTGAATCTATAAGATTATGTTGGGAGAATTGTCACTTTAACAATATGGAGTCTTCTAGTCTGTGAAGATGAAATCTCTTTTTCTTTATTTAGATCTTTTAAAGTTTTTCTCAGTGGTGTTTTATACTTTCAGTGTATAAGGCTTGCATTTCTTTAAAAATTATTCCCAAGCATTTTATTCTTTATGATGCTATTATGAGTGGAATTGTTTCCTTAATTTTATTTGTGAATTCTTCACTGCTAGCATATGGAAATGCATTTCATTTTCATATATTGATCTTGTGTCCAGCACCTTTGCTGAACTCATTCATTAGCTCTAATAGGGTTTTCTGGTTGTGTGTGTGTGTGTGTGTGTGTGTGTGTGTGTGTGTGTGTGTGTGTATTCCCTAGGGTTTATGTAGGTACTATCATGATGTCTGCAAAATGAAGACAGTTTAACTTCTTCCTTTTCTGTCTGGATGCCCTTACTTTCTTTTTCATGCCTTGTTGTGTTGGCTAGAATGTCCACTACAGTATTGAGTAGAAGTGGTGAGCACGCATGTCTTGCTGCTGAATTCAGGGAGAAAACATTGTCTTATGCCACTGAATATGTTAGCTGTACACTTTTCATAGTTACTCTTTATCAGATTGGCGGTTTTATCTTTAATATTCTCCACCACCCCTTCCTCTGCGTCCTTATAGCCTGTTTTTCTTCCGTAAGCTTGGGGAGTGCAGACTGCCTTGCTCACTAGCTCCCGGATCATTAGTATGCGCGTGTTACATTGTGTGGTTGGATTGGCTACTTGAGGATCATTTTCATCCAAGCTGGCGACCTGTGACCTGAGACCCTTACTCTTCCGCTTTTTACTCTTTCAAGGCTTCACTCTTTCCTCACATGTGCAGCAGACTTCCTTTTCCACCCTGCCATTGCCCAGTGACATGCATCTCGAATGTCTCGGTGCGATCATCAGCACTCCTGACTGTGTCATGTTACATCACATCCTTTGGTTTAGCACCTGTTAGGATTAGTGTGGAGAACAGGAGAGGCCAGGGGACCTGGCCTGGAGCCTGACTCCCAGGGGGCCACATCTCCCTCTTTACATGCGGGGCAGGGCTGTGCTCAGCACAGGTGCCTCACTGGCTTGATCGTGAGTCCTCCCCACTCTTGCCCAGCTCAGCGCTGACCATTGGTGAGTTCTGTGGATGGCTCACAACAGGAAACACTGACTAAGACAGCCGGGAGTCGAATAACCCAGTTCCCCTCAGCTTTGCTGCGAGCACACGTGTGCTCACATCTGGGTGTGGAGTCTGGCAATGTGGCTTGGGTGCTGGTCCCAGGCCGGACACTTTCCAGGTGGGCTCTCCTCGATGCTCCCAGAGCACCACATCTCCTGGTGCTGAGGTCTCTGGACACAAAGGAGCTGATTCTGTGGGGCACAGAGCACTTTTGGGCCCTCCCCCACACCCCAGCTGCTGAGGACGAGGGTCGTTCTACAGGTGGGATGGTGCCCTTGTTCCTTGGCTTGGGCTCCCAGACTCGCTGTGTGTGGGGACAGTGGAGCTGGCGATCAGGGCACCTCTGGCCGTCCTGTAAGGTCCTCTGGGTAGTACCGTGGTGTAACCAGTAATGAATTTACATGGTGTGAGCACCCAGGTGACTTTCAGGTGTGTACCTCATGGAAGGTGAAATTCCACGCTGACACCTGTGACTGTGCTGAGCACTGCTGAAGATCTTCCTGGGTCAACGGTCAATTAATGTAAACATAAGGGGGCTGTCCGCTTTGGCTCCTATAGGCTCATCTCAAGTCCACTTGCTCTCTGGACCCCGCAGGTTCCCCCCTGGAGGGAGGTCACTGTGCGTCTCCTGCAGCCCCCCTGGTTTCCAGGATCCCACTGCTGTCCGTGCAAAGCGTTTCCTGTTCAGCCCTCTTTCCTTCCTGCACCCCGCCCTGGCCACCTCCTTCGTCCTTGCTTATGAGCTCTTGGTGACTGGATTCTAAAGCCAGCCCAGAGCTGTCCCGACGCTGCTGCCGGGCTCCCTGCGGTTCCCCCGGATTCACGTGTCCCCCTGCCCCTCCGGAACGCGTCATGTTCCTCATGTATGAAGCTCCATCCAGCCAGTCCTCACCCAGAGGCTGGGTGCACTTTTGCTCTACGTCCAGTGACAACTCTTGCGTCTTCCCTTCCAGCTGCTTCTGTTTTACCCTCTCCTTTTCCCCCTCAGGAACACTTGATCTCCCTCCTTCCCCTGCATCTCTGATAAATTGTTCTTTCTCCCAACAGGCTTGCCTCCCACAAATCTGTCCTTGCTGGTGCTAGCAGGGTCATGTGTTTTGAAAAGGTAAATTTTACTTCTGAGCAGGTATCAGGCAATGGTGATAGAATCCAGACCGTTGCAATGGAGGTTCCTTCCTTGCGGGTCTAGCGGCCTTACTCTCAGAGGCAGCCCCACCAGCTGCTGGGTCAGTGATCATCCCAGGGTTGATGCTAAGGATGCAGCCCACTTCCATCTCATTCTTAGGTGCTTCCCGCTGCCTCCAGCGGTTCCCAGGCCTGACTCCCGGGGCCCTGTGTGTGCTGGCATCACTTTCTCCTGTCGTCGCCCGTCCCTTGGGGAGGATCTGTGCTCCTGCCCTGCCGTTTCACGCTTCTGTGCTCCTCTGTCTGTAGGACTCGCCCCCATCCTTGGGGAATTTCTTCCTTGGGCTCAGGACCTGTTCACAGGTTCCCTCTGCACTGTCAGAGGTCACCATCCCAGGTCCTGCAGGCTCTGCTCTGGGGGGAGGGAGCTCTGCTCCTGGTCTCTGGCTCCAGCATGGGACCTGGAGCCAGGCTCACAGGCAGGACCCTTGGACAAGGCTTTAAGCCCCTGGATCCTTACTTCTTGAATGAAACCATCAGCCCAGGAACTTCAAGGTATTCACAACATTTTGAAACTTGGAGGCTTTGCATCAATTCACTTTTTAGTTCTTTGGGGTAAACATCAAAAGACTGGTCTGTATTTCCTTGTGGCAACCCTTGGCTAGAGCTGTGAGGTCGCTGCCCTCCCTGGGGCCTTGCTCTCACCGCCGTCCCCGCCCCGCTGTACTGCCAGGCCTCCTCATCTGTTTTTGTCACCTGCAGGGCCCCTGGGGTGCTGGCAGTCACCGCCCTCCAGGACTCTTCTTGTCCAGACACTTGGATTTAATCTGTGGATCTAATTTCAGCTCACAGAAAACTGAAGGACTAGCCAACAAAATCTCCACGGCAACCGCTGCAGCAAAGCGGAGGCATCTTCTTAGAGTCGCAGGAGGGCAGCGCCACCTGGGGCTGGATGTGGGCCCCAGGAGCCGCTGACAGACTGGCCTTGTTTGGAGCCCGTGCGGTGCTCGGCCTGCTCGCAGGAGCCGTGGGCCAGGGAAGGAGGGCACGGCAGGTGGTGCCCAGAGGGTCCTCGGAAGACAGCGCGTGAACGGCCCCGGCGTGAAGGCCCCCACCCCGCGTCCTGTGTGAGGCTGTGCAGATGTCACCTGGGGCACCCAGAGCCTTGCTTGACGCGAAGAACGGTGCTTGGAAAGCGGCCTCCTCGCAGCCGCCTCTCACACAGTCTAGAGGGGTCGCTTTCTCAGACTAAAAGCTGTTGGTTTTCATGTTGATGTTTTCCTAATTAAGTACGCCGTTGGTGAACACAGGCGTACTCCGCCTTCCACCGCCTTCCCTGGGCTCAGTAAAGCACCGTCCGCGGCAGGAGAGGTGGCTTGCAGACCTTCTCCTCCTGGGACCTGCCGTGCTGTGTGAGCTGACTTGTCTGCTCACCGCGGCCCGGCTCCCCGTGGCTGCCCTCACCGAGCGCCCCTAAGGGCCCGGCTCTGCCTGTGGCCTCTGTGCAGAGGCCCATCTGTGCTGCTCTGGGGCAGCTGTGTCACCACCAGGCGTGCACGCCTTCGTCTGTTTAGTGGGGTGGGCCGGGCCAGGAGCCTGGCAGGTGGAGGTGCCCACTGCCTGGGCCAAGCTGATTACATCCCTGTCTTTCAGGGGAGCCCCTGGCACCTGCCGGGTCAAGTTCCTCCCACAGCTGGGAGCTGCCACCCCTTCCAGACTGTGGGGATTTCTCATCCTCTCTCTAGTCTGCCTGGTGCTCTGAGGCCGCGGCGTCCCTAATTTCTTGCCCCAGGTTTGCCACTCTCTGTGGTATTTTCCCATGGATAGAAACTGCTGGGCTGGACTAAGGACGTGCACACACAGTGGTTCTGTGCTCAGTGAGGATGCACCCTCTCCAGCGAGGGGGAGTCACCTGCCTCTCACCCGTTGAAGGCTGTGGGATGCATCTGTGTTCACAGGCCAGCAGTTGCCGCCTTCCTGAACCCTTCCAGGTCCTCCCAAGCCTCCATGACGTGCCGCCTCCCTGTTTCTGTAGGAACGAGGCCCCGCTGTGTGCTCCGTGCTGTGGGTCATCCCGCTCTGCACCTGTGTCCAGCCAGGTGTGCGGTCTCTTCACCGTGGGCCTTGGGGCTGCCCTGTGTGGCTCAGCGTGTGACCGCCCACACCGTGAGTTACTGCCGTGCTACAGATGGGTACACAGAGCAGACAGGGTTCCCTGCCCGAGGTCAGGTTGCTAGTGGTCGCTTGGTTGGGTTCTGACCCAGGCCCATCTGGCCCCGCAGCCCCTGTCCTTGCCCTACACCAGCTGCTTCAGTGTGCCAGGCCCCATTTCTGGGTGTGGAAGAGGAAGCTTCCAGAAGGGGGGAGTGGGTCAGGGCCCCACAGCTAGGTGTGGGCGGGCTCCTCCTTCCCAGCCCTGCTCGGGGTTGGGCCCTCTGCCCCCTGACCACACCCAGCTCCCCGTGACCAGCTCCGATAGCACAGTGATTGGTGGGCCTCGGGCACTGAGTCCCCAGACCTGTCTGCTCTGGGGCCTCCATTCTGGTTCTCATGGTGCAGGGAGCACTGCCCAGATGGTGTTTATTCTCACATGACTACTGTGTGTGTGTCTGTGTGTATTTGTTGATTAAAAATATTCCTTGCTTTATTTTGCAGCAACATTAAAAAATATTACAAATCTCCTCCTGCCACTGAGAAGCTTGCCAATGTTTTCCTTAACCCCTCGCTCACCAGGTGGTGCAATTTGGTGGGTCCCCCTGGGGGCCTGGCGTGAGGAAACCAGAGCCCACCTCCCCTGTGCAGAGCTCCCCCACCCGCCACAGCCTCCCTTGCTCCCCGGTTCAGTGGGCTTTAGATCTTGGTCTTCCTCTCCGGCCTGGTCATCTGGTCCACCTCCTCCTAATATGGCTTCCATCAGGCACTCAGACAGGCCGGACTTGGTTCCTCTCAGAGGTCTGCACTCATCCCTCTGCTCGGGATTAGATCTTTTTTCCCTGATCCTTAAGACGTGAGCTTGGCAGGCCTCCTCATTTCGGGGCAGGGGGTCCCCTTTAGTGCTGTCTCTCCTCTGAGGGGTCTTCCCACCATCCCCATGTGTGCCCGGCCCTGCAGGACTGTATTTTATTTTTCTCAGCACTCACCACTCACATGCTTCTTGAATTTTAACGACATGTTAGTTTTGAAATAGAGATGTCAAATACTATGTGGGAAAACCCATCTCTTACCCTTTTCTGTCTGTCAGCCCCTGTTTCTGCCTTCACCCAACCCCGAGGCAGCTCGCCTCCTTTCATCTCTGGAGAGTTGCCTGTGCTGCGTATTTCACACAAGTAGGGTGTACCGTGTGCGGACTCCTTCACTAAGCGTGATGCTCTCAGGTCATCATGCTGTGGCCTGTGTGAATTCTTCATCCCTTTTTGTGGCTGATACTCCATTATTTTTACTCATCCCCCATGCCAGTTGATGGACGTGTGAGTTTTTTTCCACCTTTGCCTGTTACGGATGATGCTAATGTAAACTCACAGGTGCAGATGAGTGTGAACGTGAATTTGCATTTCTCTTGAGCGAGTACCAGGAGTGGAACTGCCAGGTCTATTGGTGACGCTGTGTTAAACTTTCGAGGAACTTGCAGACTGGTTTCCATGGTGACGGCACCATTTATTTGCCACCAGCAGGGTATTGGAGTTCTGACTTGTGCATGTCCTGGTCGACACTTGCTGCTACCTGACTTTTTTGATTTTGGATATTGGAGTGGGTGTGAAGTGATGTCTCCTTGTGGTTTGAACTTGCATATCTCTTTTGACCAAGGATATTGAGCGCCCTTGCATTTGGTTTTAGCCATTTGTGTATGTTCTTTAAGGACATGATCTTTCAGAGTCATTGCCTATTGTTTAATTCGATTATTTTTCTTTGTATCGTTGAGTTGTAGGAGTTCTTTTTATATTCTAGGTACATATCCTTGTCAGATGTATGATTTGCAAATTCTGTGTATTGTCCCTGAATTTGCTTCACTGTGTCCTTTGAAAAACAAAACGCTTTAACTTGTGAGGTTCAATATATTTTTGTTTTCTCTTTAATTGCTCCTGCTGTTAGTGTCCTATCTACAAAATCACTGCCAAAGCCAAGGTCATAAAGATTTACCCCTCTAGTTTCTTCTGAGAGTTACATTGTTTTAACTGCTGCATTTTGGTCTCCAATCCCTTTGGAGTCGGGTTTGGTATATGGTGTGAGGTGGGGGTCTAACTTCAACCTGCTGCACCTGGGCGGCCAGCTGTCCCAGCACCGTCTGTTGACAAGACTCTTCTTTACCCATTAAGTGGTCTTGGCACCTTGTCCATCAGTCAAGCTCAGATACGTAGGTTTCTTTCTGGATTCTCAGTTCTCTTCCATTGCTGTGCTTACTTGGTCTTCTCTTGTCCCATAATCATCAATTAGCTATTTGATTAAATACCAGAGGGGCTCAATTATTTTATATATTTTAACTGTAGCTGCTAAAAAAATGTTCATGGTAAAAGACTGCAGCACGAAAGTGCCAGAAGTGACAGTCTGGGCCTGTCTGCTCCTGCCTGGGTGTGGGATATGCCTCAGGAGCGTGCGAGGTGCCCTGGAGCAGATGTGTACGCCGCAGAACCCGTGTGGGTGTCTGCCTCTTTAACTGTGAATCTTTTTTACAAAGTCAAGATACACGAGACGTCCTCTGACTTTGACAGGCACATGTCCTGCCTGCCTTTCTCGATGGTTTGTGGTGTCTCACGGGAAGCACGCCGTGGTTTCTCTAGCCACTGCCTGTCCTGCACATACGTGTCGTTTCCTCTTCCTGTGCGAGTCCAGCGCCTCTGTGCACGTGGGGAGCACTTTCCTCTCCCGGACCCCTGAAGCGGAGCTGCTGCCGTGTGCTCCATCCTCAGGTCCTCTTTTTAACACGTCCCTCCCTGTGCTCTGTGATGCCACACCTGTACTGGGTGCTCAGCAAAGTGGCTCAGCACTGTCAGGGGCTGTCGCTCGGGCCTCTCCCCTCGCGGGCTGCTTCGCTCAGTCACTGTTTCATGACACTCTGGCCTGCCTCACTTCCTCTGTGAAGGGAAACCTTGATGATCTGGTTGTCGTGGGGGAACCAGGGTGAATGAATCAGGCTGTGCTGGATTTTCTGCTCTGAGTGTGGCCCTGGGGGGAATTGGAAGGGACAGAGAAGTGGCCCCTGCCCTTGGGGTATTTGCAGACCTTTAGATGAGGCCGGTAGGATGTGAGGCACTTCCCCAGAGTGTACCCGTTGCAGCAAGTAATGGAGCTGGCAAAGGGACTGGGAACCCCCAGGGAATTAGACTGTGAAGGCCAGTGGGGTTGAATTACAGAGCTTCCACAGGACTGGGGAAACAGAGAAACAGACTCTTGGAGGGCACAAACAGAACCTTGTGCACACCAGGATCCAGGAGAAAGGAGCAGTGTGCCCACAAGAGACTGATCTAGACTTGCTGTGAGTGTCTCCTGCAGAGGCGTGGGTCAACGGTGGCCTGCTGTGGGGTCAGGGGCCCTGGGTACACTGTGCGGGCGCACGTCCTGTGCAGGAGGCCGCCATCGCTGCCATTGCCCTGCCAGGGTATATCCTCAGGCCAAACAGCAGGGAGGGAACAGCCCTGCCCATCAACAGAAAACCGGATTAAAGGTTTGCTGAGCACGGCCATGCCCATAAGAACAAGAGCCAGAGCAGATTCCCCCACAGTCCACTCTCCCACTGGGAAACTTCTACAAGCCTCTTATCCATCAGAAGGCAGACAGAATGAAAACCACAGTCACAGAAAACTAACCAAACTGATCACCTGGAACACAGCCTTGTCTAACTCATTGAAACTATGAGCCATGCCATGTGGGGCCACCCAAGACGGACGGGTCATGGTGGAGAGTTCTGACAAAACATGGTCCACTGGAGAAGGGAATGGCAAACCACTTTAGTGTTCTTGCCTTGAAAACCCTTGAACAGTATGAAAAAGCAAAAAGGTAGGACACTGAAAGATGAACTCCCCAGGTCAGTAGGTGCCCCATATGCTACTGGAGAAGAGTGGAGAAATTGCTCCAGGAAGAATGAAGAGACGGGGCCAAAGCAAAAACAACTCCCAGTTGAGGATGTGACTGGTGATGGAAGTGAAGTCTGATGCTGTAAAGAACAATATTGCATAGAAACTGGAACGTTAGGCCCATGAATCAAGGTAAATTGCAAGTGGTTAAATAAGAGGTGGCAAGAGTGAATTTCAACATTTTAGGAATCAGTGAATGAAAATGGACCAGAATGGGCTAATTTAATTCAGATGACCATTCCCTACTACTGTGGGCAAGAATCCCTTAGAAGAAATGGAGTAGCTCTCATAGTCAGCAAAAGAGTCCGAAATGCAGTACTTGGATGCAATCTCAAAAATGACAGAATGTTTGTTTTCAAGGCAAACCATTCAATATCACGGTAATCCAAGTCTATGACCCAACCCGTAATGCTGAAGAAACTGAAGTTGAATGGTTCTATGATGACCTACAAGACCTTCTAGAACTAACACCAAAAAAGATGTCCTTTTCGTTATAGGGGACTGGAATGCAAAAGTAGGAAGTCAAGAAACACCTGGAGTAACAGGCAAATTTGGCCTTGGAGTACAGAATGAAGCAGGGCAAAGGCTAATAGAGTTTTGCCAAGAGAATGCACTGGTCATAGCAAACACCCTCTTCCAACAACACAAGAGAAGACTCTACACATGGACATCACCAGATGGTCAACACCGAAATCAGATTGATTACATTCTTTGCAGCCGGAGATGGGGAAGCTCTATACAGTCAGCAAAAACAAGACCAGGAGCTGACTATGGCTCAGCTCATAAACTCCTTATTGCCAAATTCAGACTTAAGTTGAAGAAAATGGGGAAAACCATTAGACCATTTAGATATGACCTAAATCAGTGGAGTAGGAGAGAAGGTCCTTAACTTGGTGCTGTCCATGCCGGGACCCTGGATGCCCCCAGGGAAGGGTGGGATGGGCAGAGGTAGATATGTGCACCTCTTCAGGGTGGGACGCGGGTGTCAGGGCCGGGGAGGAGCAGGGAGCTCAGGGTGCCCTGCACGTGGGGCCAGTGGGTGCAGCCAGGAAGCCAGCCCGAGGCACCCAGACCCGGCACGGCATTTGCTGGTGGGTGCCAGGCCTGCACGAGTGGTTCTGTGTGGAGTTCAGTGTATTGTGGGAGTTGGTCTTGAGGAAGTGGTCTGCTCAGAAATTCGGGGTGTGGGTGAGGGGTGTCTTCATTTCCCCAGGGTTCTGTAACCGTTTCCTCTCAATCCTTACCACAGCTATCTGAAAACGTGGTCAACCGCATGAAGGAGCCTGGCCAGCCGTCCAGAGTTGGGCTGCTGGCCCCTCCAGCTGCTGCCCTTGGCTCCTCCGGAGACCGGGAGAAAGGTAGGCCAGGGTGGCAGGTCTGGGCGGGGGTTGGGTAGAGAGTTCCTCCTGGAGACAGTGCCCTGAGCCCTGGGTGGTGCCTGCGGGAAGCACTTCCCAGGAGCAAGGGACCCGCATGGGGTGCGCTCCCATCCAGGGACAGCAGTATCTGCAGAGCCTCCCTAACCACCGCTGAGTCTAGGGCAGAGTCCCCGCTGTGCCAGCCTCTCTGCATGGAAGGAGGCAGTGATGGGGTGGCCTTGGTGTCGTGCTCAGAGCTCTGACCTGCCCTTTGCCCTGGGGTCCTGGCCCTGCTCCTGGGATGGTGGTGCTGGGCTCTGGGAGGGCCACCACCCCACCCCCGGGTCCCCCCAGCCCGCCCGGAGCCACCTGTGCTGGGCAGGAAGGGCCTTCGTTCCCCAGTGGCATGTCTGTCATGGGAGGAAAACCCTGTGCTTTTATTGAAGTAATTCCTGTTAGCAAACACAAAGGAACAACGCATGTAAGAGTGGAGAAAGTATAGTGCAAAAACGTTAAGATACTACAAACGGGAAAAGCCCTCGTGGCAGCTGGTTAAATACAGAGCTTGATGAGGAGCTGGGTTCCCCACTGCGATGTGGGCGCTTTACATCCAAGGGCTGGAGGGACCCAGCCTCGTGGTGGAGCTGCCTTCTCAGCTGATCTGCCCTGCTGGGCTGCCAGCTCACAGGCGGGCGCTCCCTCCTGTCCACTCGGCATGAGCTGAGTGCTGGCCCTGTGGTCATGAGCCCCGTGCTGGGACACCGAGGCGGGGATAGGGGCCCTCCTGGCGGGCAGGCCCACCCTGTCGGGAGCTGAGTGTGTGACCCTACAGGGTACAGTGTCTGGTGCCCGTGGGACACCGGCGCCCATCAGGGCCCAGCGGCACAGAGGAGAGGGCTCGTTACTCGGGGGCCCCAGGGGGCCGGCGCAGGACCTGGACTTTGCGGCACGGCCCTGCGGGTGGGGAGGCCGGGGCTCAGGCGTGGCACGGCCGCACCCGTCTCAGGACCACGCGTGGTTTCCTGACTGGAGTGTGAGGTGCAGGGACAGGGCCAGGGCTGCTGGCTGGGCCTCGCGACACCCCGTCCCCTGCACTGTGTGCCTTGGGGGCTCCCTGGTGGTCCAGTGGTTGGGGCTCCGAGCTTCCACTGCAGGGGACGTGGGTTCAGTCCCTAGTTGAGGAACTAAGATCCGGCAAGCCATGCTATATGACCAAAAATAAAGTACATGCTTTTGGTTTAACAAAGTATTTTGATGTTTGACCGTGAGTGAGTTTCGACTTTCTGAAAGCGGGAGGAGCGTCGGCGTGGGTGGCCTGACTGCAGGGTCCTTTCTGTTACACACTGTGAGGTGCTTGTGGATCTGGCTGCGCAGGCCTTAGTCGCAGCCCGTGAGCTCTTCCTGGCTCATGCGGGCTCTGTCCTTGCTGTGCGGCCTCTCTGCTTGTGCTGCGCAGCCCAGGAGTCGTGGCATCTGATATCTTAGTTCCCCAACCGGAAACTGAACCTGCGTTCCCTGCATTGCAAGGCGGATTCTTAACCCCTGCACCGCCTGGGAAGTCCCAGCTTTTACTTTCAAAAGCAGTGTTTGCTTTTACTTTACTGATAAAGTTAAAAGAAGTTAAAGTTAAACTTCTTTAACTTTTCTTTCTAATTTATAGAAATTTATAATTTATAAATTTCTTTATAATTTTCTTTATCAATTTTATTACTTTAATTTTTCTAAATAGAAAAAGAAGTTAAAATTAAACCTTAAGTCACACCATACCCCAAGTGCATGTCAGGAAGTCAGAGATCGAAATATAATGAAGAAACTTTAAAGAAGGGTGTGAAATATGACTGTAAAATTAGAGACAATTTAGACAAAATGGATGAAGAATGAGTGACAAACTGGGGAAACATGAGCGGTGCCCACCTGCCAGGGCCGTGAGGCGCTCTGACGGCCGCAGGGAGACGCGCACAGACGGTCACATCCATGACGAGGCCCACCTGCCAAGGGCTGTGAGGCGCTCTGACGGCCGCAGGGAGACGCGCACAGACGGTCACATCCATGACGAGGCCCAGCCCCCTTGGACGGTTGGCTCACTCGTGCCATCACCAGCGGCAGGGCCAGCAGAATGCCATGGAATGTGGCCGTAGGGGGTCTGGCCACGGGCTCTGCAGTGGGCACACACGTTACTTTTGTGGTCGTGAGAAAGGAAAACTATGTAGAAAGCAAAAGTGTGATCAGTCTTGTGTCAGGAGAGCTGTCAGAAGCCAGTGGCTAAGTCCAGGGGGCCTCCGTCAGGCCCACACTGGGCGGCAGCGCCTCCTGCATGCTCCTGGCGAGGCCCTCCAGCACACCTGCCCAGCCTTCTGGAGTTGGCAGCTGTGAAGGTCTTGGGAGCAGCACCCCCGACCTTCCTCCCAAAGCCTGGTTCTCCTGCCGGGTCTCCTGTGGCCCACGTGGCCAAGCGTGCACGCCTGCGAAGGGGCGGAGACGCTGAAGCTGCAGCCGCAGGGTAACAGAGCCGCACTGTCACCGTGTGGGGAGGAGAGTGAGTGGGTTTGCTTGGAGATCCCCGGGTTCATGCAGGAAGGAAGGCCTCCCGTGACAGCCTGAAGCGCTGTCACACTCAAGGTGATGCCAGTGGAAAGGTGCGCAGACTTCCTTCCCGGGGGCGCTGGCCACGTTCAGGTCAGAGCCCTGGAGAAGGGGCCCAGGAAACGCAGGCTGCACCCCCGCTGACCTCTCAGCGTGGAGACAGGGAGCTCCCCTCGGCTGGCTGGCCTCCTGGGGAGGGTGCCTGGGTTCCAGCAGCTGAGAGGTGGGAGGGGGGTGTCAGTCACCGCACTCAGGCATCCACACTGCCCAGCGACCCTGCCATCCTGTCTGTGCAGGGTACAGGCCAGGGGCCTTCGGGGCACCTCCCTCCTGACAGCAGGGCAAGGCCATGTTCTGTTGGCCCAGGGCACGTCCACCCAGGGGATGTCCCCCGGGGCCCTCTCCTGGGTGACCATCATGACCACATCCATCCACAGTCCCCTACCGGGCCCTCTCCTGGGTGACCACCATGACCACGTCCATCTGGGGGCGTCCTGCCGGGTCCTTTCCTAGGTGACCACCATGACCACGTCCATCCAGGGGCGTCCTCCCGGGCCCCTCTGGGGTGACCACCATGACCACGTCCATCCACAGTCCCAGCCCTTTCCTGGGTCACCACCATGACCACATCCATCCACAGTCCCCTCCCAGGCCCTCCCCTGGGTGACCACCATGACCACATCCATCCAGGGGTGTCCTCCAGGGCCCATCTGGGGTGACCACTGAGACCACGTCCATCCAGGGGTGTCCTCCCAGGCCCTCTCCTGGGTGACCACCATGACTGCGTCCACCCAGAGGTGTCCCCCCAGGCCCTCTCCGGGTGATGCTGAGCCTCCCTCCGTCCGTGGGTTGCTGCTGACCTTTTCTTGTCTACCCCTGCAGACTCGAAACCGCCCAGGCCGGACTGCGGCAGTGGCCGGGGGCCTCCGCGGGTGCAGGTGGACCCTCTTGAGAGGTATGCTGAGGAGGTGCTCGCCCCGGGCCACGCCTTCCGCACCAGGTGCCTTCTCCTCGCCCAGAGGCCGGGGGTGTGGTCCCTCGCATTGTCTTACGTTGGTGGGACGCCCGGCCTGCGCTTTAGGTGCCGCTGGTCCTCGTGTGACGAGATGAGACTACGGGTGGGGGAGGGCAGGGCTCTGTGGCCTTGCGGGTGTGTGCAGCCATGTTTGGAGGAGCTCGCTCGTGGCCTGGCTCCAGGTGTGGGTGCCTCCCCAGCATGGGCCTCAGCCTGGTGAGCACCCTGGCTGGGGCAGGGCTGGCAGGCAGCAGTGGAGGCCCCAGGCTCACCGTGTCTCTAGGCCTCAGGGTTCCCAGGGCTGGTGTGGGGTCCTCGCGGTGTGGCTCAGCAAGCCCTCAGCTGGTACTGAGGGGCTCGTCTGCAGCCGTGAGGCTGCGCCTCTGTAACGGACTCAGGCAGCTGCCTTCGGGGGGCGGGCGGCCTGGGTCATCCCTGCTGGGCCGTCCCCTCTGCAGGTCAGCGTGGCTACATCCGTCCTGTGATCTCAGAAGGACCCACCTTCTGAGAGTGTCCAGTCCCTAATCCCAAGAGACCTCCTCCAAGCAATTAACCAGAATTAAAAAAAAACAAACAAAAACTTTTAAGCATTTTAAAAAACGTTCAAGTAACACATGCTAATAGGAGACTTAGGATGTATACGAAATGAAAAAGTCACCAGTAGATTCATCATTCCGTATTAACATTTTGGACTATTTCTTTCAAGTGTCTTTTTTTCTCTAGTTTAGGCTTATGTTTTTCAAAGTCGTGTAAAATTTTGTTATCTTGCTCTTTTCACCCAGTCTTCTAATTATCTTCCATCTGTCACACCTACCTCGTGAGCGTGTTCACTGCTGAAGGCACCACGTCTGGTCCTCGGTCTTGGGGCTGTAATGCGGCAGAGAGTGTAGCACTCAGGGCCTCATGCCCGCCGTGCCCCCCGGGCCGACATCCGCGGCCTTTTTCACTCTGAGGTGTTTACCACCCCACCCCCACCCCGCTGATAAAGAGCACTTCTAAGATCTTCTCGGCTGCTTTTTTCTTTCTCTAGGAGGATTTTACTAGGGAGACTAGAAACAGGTCCAAGGGGAGACACGTGTTCAGGACTGAGAGTTGAACATTGAGAACCAAGGCTGCTGCTCCTGACCTTGCAGCTCTGAGGTGGGGCGGGGAGGTGGGCTGTCCCCTGCCCGTCTCTAAAGGGGCCTAGAGTGGTGGAGTTGGACCCCTGCCGTGAGGATCTCTCATCAGGCATTGGGTCTCTGGTTCTTCAGCTGGCTGAGGACGCGTGGCAGTGTCCCCCCAACCCCGGGGGACCGTCACTGGTGCCTGACCCTCCCTGGCGGCCACGGCGTCGCGTCGGCCCTCATGTCCCTGCCCCAGCAGCTGCGTGAGCTGCGCCTGCATCTGTGTCTCCGTCTCTCCTCTGGCCCAGGTGTGACTGGGAGCAGGCTGTGCTTCAGGACGAGCTGGTCCGTGTGGCCACGACAGAGAGAGAGGCAGCTGCAAGTCCCCGGAGTGTGACACTGCGGCGTGGGGAGGGCGGTGTGGACCAGGAGAAGCAGCGGTTGGCCCAGCAGGTGAGTGCAGGTCCCCAGGCAGCCCTCCTGGCTCCATTGGTCCAGGGAGCAGAGGTCGAGCCCTGGACCTGCATCAGTCTGAAGTCACGGCTTCTCCTCTGTGGGGAGGGAGTCTTTCTAGGAACTGGGAGCCGGGGTCCTATAGCTGGGGTTTTGTCACAGTGGAGACAGGCGGGGGGCAGGCAGCCCAACAGCCAGGTGGGAAGGGCCTGGCCAGGACACACAGGGTTCATCGGTTTGGACGGAGCAGAAACGTTGACACCAGGGATGGAGATCTGGTGAGCATTGCAACCTGTGACTGTGGACTCTCACCTGGATCGTGGGCATCACAGCACAAGGGGTTCACAGCTTCCCTCCTGCCCTGGCCCAGGCGTCCCCAGAGAAGACACCCCCACAGTGGGAGGGGCCTCCAGCCTCCAGTGTAGGTGTGGGTTTCTGTCCATGAAGGGCAGCTTTAGAGTGAAGACTGCCCTGGACGTCTGGGTGGATGGTGCCCTCTGCCAGCGTGCAGAGCCCACGGGGCCCGAGGCCGCCTTCTCTGCGGGCGCCCCGACTCCTGTGAGGCCCCACTCTCTACTCGCCACGGTCCACCTCCTAGTGCAGCTGGAGGCCCCGCTCCCTGTGGGAGCTTACTGCTTCCTGTTGCGTGTCCCTAGGTGGGGTTCCCGCGGCTGCTTTCCCTGCTCTGGTCCAGACGGTCTGGGTGTAGGGCCCAGGGTAGCCAGTCCTGCCCGACCTGGGATGTGCAGTGCTGGGGGCGTGGGGGCCAGCCTGGGGCTTCCACACCGTGAGGGGTGCCGTCCAGGAGAAGCGCCTCTGGGAGGCTGTGTGGCTGCCGCCTCCTGCACCTCTGGGTGCCTGGGCTTCAGCTGGAGGTCAGGCAGTGGCTTGGCCTGAGCAGACGCAGAGAAGCGCCATCAGCACTCGGGCGGAGCTCCGGCGGGGGGCGCGAGGCCGCAGCATCACCTGCGGTTGGTCCTGTGCTCGCAGCTGCTGCACGGAGGTGGTGTCAGAAAGGTGTGTTGAGAGTTTAGGTAGGAGGGGAAGGATGGGAGCAGAACCTGAGCTGGGCAGAGGGTTTCTTTCCTTCCCGGGGTCCTTGCAGGTGGGACGGGGGAGCCTGGGTCCTGGCGGGGCCCTTCTCCCTGCCTCCTGACCCCCAGGGCCCCGACCCTGCTCCTGCCGCTGGCTGGAGGGTCCCTGTCCAGGGTGCTGAGTGTCGCGGGCATTAGGCGTGCTCCTTGCTCTGGCTTCTGCAGCGTGGCTGTTTAGTCCTCTTCTGCATGAGAGAATGATTGAGCTCGTTATTGGGCAAAGTTCATAAAACTAATGACGAGGAAAGGTAATCATGTTTGTAACCTGCTTCTGAGGGCCTGCTTTGCGCGCAGGGCTGCCGCAGTGAGCTGCTGCGTGTGGATGCGTGGCCCCCCCGCGTGCGTGTTCCCGACCCCACCTTCATGTACCTGAAGCACAGTGAGGTGGAACAAATGGGAAGTTGGAGTTGGAAGCAAAGAAAGGCTTATTGCAGGGAGGGCAGAGCAAAGAGACAGTGGCTCAACTTCTCCCCACCCGCAGCTCATGGGAGGGTTTCAGGAGAGCAATTTTAAAGGCCAGGTTGGGTGGGGGTGGGTGGGGAGTCGCAGAGTCTTTGATCAGCTGGTGCACAGTTCTTTGACTGACTGATGGTGAGGTCACAGGCAGAACCACGAGGGGTGAACATCCCCAGTCTTTCGGGCTCCTTGGTGGTGCTTTCAGCATCTGTAAGCAGCTCAGGAATGTGGTCGGAGCTGTTAGCTGCATACCTCTGAGAGGAGCTCCTGCAGAGCAGGGGTGGGGGGAACCTGCCCCCGAAGGCCCCAGAGGCTCGAACCCGCCTCCCCTCATCTTCCCGTCTGCCCTGCCCCGCCGCCGCCCCGCCGCCCCGTCCGTCCTCTGTGCCTGGCCCCCGACCCCTGGGCGGGGTCCCACTGGACTGGAGTAGGGCCGCAGGTGCTGAGCTCCTGAGCTCCGTCCCTGCTTTGGCTCCCGCCTCTGCTGGCTCTGTTCCGGGGGCCCCACGTTCACCCCACGGGGCACTGTGCCAGCCTGTCCACACCCACTGACTCGGTCCTGCCTGCTCTCCCAGCCCCCCCCCCGCCCCCCGCCCCCCCCCCCCCTCCATCTTCCCTGGCCCCTCAGGAGTTGCCTGCCTGGTGGCTGCTCCTTAAAGCTACCCTGTCCCCTCGGCCCAGCCCTTGGCCATGGCGTGTGGAGATCAGAGTTGGCTTCTCAGACTCTTTGCAGTCTGGTTTTCACACCCATTGGCACTTTGATCTCAGATTCACCAAATCTGGTGACTCTCTTCACGTTTGCCCCATGGGTTCCTTGGCAGGAAGCTGCTGCCTGGCCTTTAAACTCTCCTTCTGCACCCCCCTTTCTGCCAGCTCCACCCGCCTCCCACCCTGTCCTGTTCCGCCGGGGGCTGCAGGCCAGCCGAGCGGGACAGACCCCGGAGGGTACATGTGCAACAGACCACAGGCAGGAAAGCTTGAGGTGCCCGAGGGCTGGGAGCTGAGAGGAGGAGCAGGACCCCATTAGACGGAGGCCTGCGAGGCCTTCTCTGGGGAGCAGACCTAAGCCGTGGCGGGTGACACCCAGGGCCCCGGGGCTGGAGGCTCAGTGAGCTGGGGAGCTGGGGCCACGCCTGGGAAGAGGGCAGCGCATGGAGGGGCTCGTGGGCATGGGGGCACGCAGCCTGATGCCGTCGTGCCTGGGATGGTTTCCAGAAGGTTCTGTGCGGGTCAACAGGAGACTGCTGGAGTCCTGCTGAGAGGCCGAGGTGGCCTGGACAGAGGACCGGCAAGCAGGGAGCCGGAGCAGCAGTGGATAGGTGTGCGGGGCAGAGGGTGGGCGGGCGAGTTGCGGCCACCAATGGGACTGGGGGCCTGTGCGGCCTCCTGGCGGCCCTCATGCCTCAAGGCAGGCGGGCTGTCCTGGGCCCCAGCATCCGTGAGGGCTGGGAGCGGGTGTGGGGGGCCCGTGCACCGTGCTTCCTCCAGGCGGCGGGCTGGGCCAAGTGGCTGGGCGGCCCTCCCGGGAGCATGGGCTGCAGTGCACACACCCAGTCAGGCATTTGAGGGCTGGGCGTCCTCTGGATGAGCCTTGCGGGGTCTCTAGGACTGTAGGGCGGAGAACTGAAACTTCTGGTGATGTCCGGCAGCTGGTGTTGGAGGCTGTGGCCTAGCCTGGGTTCGGGAGCCAGACTCCTGGGATGAGCCCTACATCCTGGCTGTCCTCCTTGGTCGCCACTTGGCTCTTGTAGGCCCTTCTCTTCGGGGGCGGTGGTCGTGCCCGGGAGGCCCCTAGGTTGTCGTTGGAGTCTTGAGATCATGGATAGAACAGGCTTGGGTGCTTGGCTCTTTGAGCTGACAGAATGTTTCCCTCATGTCAGCTTGGGGGGTGGGTACACACTCGAGTCCTGCCTCCTTGCAGCCCCTACTACCCTGCCCAACCCACAGACCCCCTCATGCCTCATGATGCTCGCTCCTTTGCCTGTCTGGAGAGGGGTTTCCATCTTAGAGAGTTCACGGCAGAGTCCAGCCCAGACGGGTCCCTGGTTCGTGCCGGTGCCCTGCCTGTGTTCAAGGGGCCGGAAGTCTGGGCGGCCCTGCCTACGTGGGTCTGGGAAGATGGGGAGAACCCAGCCACCCTCCTGCTGTTCACCCCCTCACCAAGGTGGGCGGTGGCTGTGGGTGGTGCCACACCAGTGTCCGGTACCCTTGGGAACCAGGCTGTGTCCCGCAGCCTCTCTTGTCCCATGTGCTGGGCCCACAAGGGGGCAGTCCTGGACCCTGCTGGCCAGGGGGGAGGCTGGGGAGTTGCAGGCAGGGGACGGGACCTCAGGAGGCCGAAGCCTACCTGGCTCCCGCCCCGCACCTGCACCTGCACAGCGAGGCCTCCGCCTGTGTCTTCCCTGGTGGGTGGGGCAGAGGGGCGGGTCTGTCCATCGGATGGGCACCACCTGCCCTCCAGCCCCTCCACGGAGCCGCCTGGGCAGGGGGCCTCTCTCTGCCACGTTTTCTCCAGGAGGCTCTGGCAGCCTTCGGGCAGCAGCAGTGGGACCGGGTGGGAAGCTCCCATCCCCAGCCGCTTACTCCTAGAGCAGGAGAGTCGTGGCCCTCCCAGCTGGTGAGGAGCCTGCAGCCCCCTCCCTGGGGGTCTTCCCTGCTGGCAGCCAGGTGCAGATGAGGTGGCTCTTCCCTCGGCAAGTGCCTCCACCAGCCCAGCACCGTGGGTGGCATCTCCTTGGCTTTGCTGTGGTGGCTGGGTGGATGCACGGATGTTGGCCACCCCGGAATTTTCCAAGGCCCAGAGAAGTCAGCCAATGTTGGTGACAAGACCTTCCCGGAGTGATGGGCTATCGGGTGTCAGGAGCCTCCAGTTGGCCTCTGAACCGGACTTCCCTGCTTAGGGTATGGGCGCTTTGCTGCCCTCTCACCAAGGCTGACAAGGCAGAGTCTGCAGACGTGTACCCGGAGGCTGCGGCCCCTGCTCAGCTGTGGAGTGCTTCCAGCTCATGGGCCACTGGGTGGGTCCCGGGTAAATGCCACAGGGCTCAGGTGCCTCGGCCTAATCAGGCCTGGCCTTCTCTCGAATGGAGACCAGCAGCTCCTGCCGCTCCCCCGCCTCTCCTCCCTCTCTGGCAGACGGGCACCCTGCCCAGAGCCTTCCCGTGTCCCGTGCCACCTTCCCTGTGAGCGGGGAGTCGAGCTGCAGGCTTGGTTCTCTCCTCCGTGGGCTGTGGCTCTCCAGCATGCACCTGAGCCCAGCCACCCCAGACCTGGGGCATTGAGAGACTCAGCGGAGCGGCTGGGCCCTCCGCAGGAGCACCTTCCCTGGGCTGAGAGTTCCCAGCGGCCCCGGGCTTCAATCTCCGTTTTCAGGTGGATGGAGACAGGCATCAGTGCCCCCCGTACTAAGGGCATGCTGCCTTCTCCAGGCCCGGAGACAGGCCCGCTCCATGTCCCCTTCAGCCCCTGCGCCCGTGCTCAGCCATAGCGGGCACTCAGACCCCGTGCCCATTGGACTGGGACACCCAGCAGCCCTGTTTGGGCTGGGCTCCTTTCCAGGAGCTGGTGCTGGCAGGGGAGGGAGCAGGGCGAGGGGCCAGCCTGTCCAGGAACGTTCTTACTGGCGGCTCCTCTGCACAGTGAGCTGCTCCGAGCGGCCGGCTGCCAAGTAGAAGCCTGCGTGCTGACCCTGACTGGGATCAGGGGCGACTGCTTGCACCTGTGTCACTGCTCCTGGGCCCAGGTTTCGCCTCAGGGACTGCCTTCCTCCACATACATTTGGTTTTTAGCCACCGCAGCGAACTAAAGGACTAAAGAGACGAAAGAACTACTAACGAGCCTCTCGATGAAAGTGAAAGAGGAGAGTGAAAAAGCTGGCTTAAAACTCAACATTCAAAAAACTAAGAATGTGGCATCTGGTCCCATTACTTCATGGCAAATAGATGGGGAAACAATGGAAGCAGTGACAGACTTTATTTTGGGGGCTCCAAAATTACTGCAGATGGTGACTGCAGCCATGAAATTAAAAGATGCTTGCTCCCTGAAAGAAAAGCTATGACCAACCTAGGCAGCATATTAAAAAGCAGACACATTACTTTGTCGACAAAGGTCCGTCTAGTGAAGGCTATGGTTTTTCCAGTGATTATGTATGGATGTTAGAATTTGACTATAAAGAAAGCTGAGCACCGAAGAATGGATGCTTTTGAACTGTGCTGTTGGAGAAGACTCTTGAGAGTCCCTTGGACAGCAAGGAGATCCAACCAGTCCATCCTAGAGGAAATCAGTCCTGGGTGTTCATTGGAAGGACTGATGCTGAAGCTGAAACTCCTATCCTTTGGCCACCTGATGCGAAGAACTGATTCATTTGAAAAGACCCTGATTCTGGAAAGATTGAGCGCAGGAGGAGAAGGGGATGACAGAGGATGAGATGGTTGCATGGCATCACCAACTCGATGGACATGAGTTTGAGTAAACTCCAGGAGTTGGTGATGGACAGGGAGGCCTGGCGTGCTGCAGTCCAAGGGGTCGCAAAGAGTCAGACATGACTGAGTGACTGAACTGAAGCTAAACTAAAGGCAGGCAGCTTGCAAGCTGTCTCTTGGAAGGGCCCTGGGTAAGGAGCTCCCAGTGAACGGGGGTGTGGCCACCAGGAGGAGGCAAGGCTGCAGCCTCTCCCTGTGTCTGAGGGGTGGTTGTCTTCTGGTGTCTGGGGAGGAAGTCTGCGGGGAGAAAGGAGCCTCGGGAGGCGGAGAGTGATGCTCTTGGAACCAGGGTGAGCACGGGGTGGACATCAGGTGCAGAGGGACCAGCAGACATCCAGGAAGGGAGGGCATGGGAGATTCCAGTCCCGTACGGTCCGCTCCAGCTGGCAGGTGGTGGAAGGATCCTGGCAGGAGGCGCTGTGCAATATTGGACTGTGCAGAGCTGGTTCCCAGTCCACCTGGTGCAGCCTGGTCCCCTGGGGGCCTGGGGCCCAGTGAGGGGCAGGCTTGTCCGAGGACCTGAGCCACCGCCCGTGTCTGGAAGCCCCTCGAGTGTGTCCTGGCTCTGGGCTGGCTGTGCTGGGTGGGGTCATCTCTGGGGCTGGGCCTCACATGTGGCCTCAGAAGTGTCTTACGCATTCCTTGAAACCTTGGAGTGCACCAGGCTCCCCAGGGGCTCTGCACTGTATCTGTATTTGAGTCACTGTAGCTCTCTTTGGCAGCCTGATTATTTAGACCTGACAGGTAGGCACAACTGTCTCATTAAATGCAGATATATTTGTATGACTTGGGGGAAAAATGGAACATTCCATTAGTCTAAGAAAAGAGTAGCAGTCATTCCTTTTACTTGTAAACTCTGTGCGAGAGATTGTTCTCATTGAATGTGTGAGGTGTGCACGCAGCACCCTGGGGGCTCATGCTGTGACCTGCTCAGGTGCTGCCTGCTGCAGGCTCCCCGGCCAGCCTCTTCTGCTCCGGTCCAGGGCTGGGCGCCCCGCCCTTGGGGCAGGGACACACTCGGCCCTGCTCTGCGAGGCTCCAGGGGTCACCACCCAGAGCCCTGCGGTGGGCCGGGCCCCAGGTGACACCCCGGTGTGGCCGGGATCCTCAGCCTCCCCGAGCTCCTCTGTGGGCTGGAGTCCTGGGCAGGGGGACGGGGCTGAAGGCTGGTGGCTGCTTCTGTCAGATACTCCTGCTCTTGGGGAAGGTGCGCACCACTAACACGCACCTTGCTTGCCTACAGAAGCCCTGCCGGGGGCCCTGGGTGCTGGGGGCCGGCCGGCTGGCATCCTGGCGCGCCATCCACTCCTCCTTGGGGGGCCCGGCCACAGGTGGGGGGCCCTGGGTGTTGTGTTGCACCCAGTTCCTTCGGGTCACAGCTCTTTCATGAACCCAGGGCCCTCTGCTCTGTTAGGCCCACGCGGGCTGGGCGGCCCTGAGGCTGTGGCTGTGGGGATCACACGGGTTTGCTGCTCTGTCCCCGCAGTACAGCGCTGGGCCTGTGTTCTGTGTGTTGCACAGTGGGGAGCGCACGGCAACCCCCAGAGAACGGGCAGGCGGTGGGTGTCAGGAGGAAGAAAGCAGGGGTGGGAGGGCGGGGGCCCGGGGCGCTACTCCATCCTCTGAGGTGGGATTCGTGTTAGCACACGACTCATGACGTCCATGCCTTTCCTGTGTCTGTGCTCTGCAGCCATCACCTCAGTCACCTCGGCACAGTCGCAGGGCGTTTTCCTCCCGCCGCGGGGCCATGGGTGTGCTGGAACGTGGAGCGGGGGCCTGTGAGCTGGGCGGGGGACGTGAAGGGGTCAGCAGGCACCTTTCTGGTGGGAGGATGGGGGCCTTGCTGCTCTGGGGTGGAGGGGAGCGGGCGGTGGGGACGGGCGGGGCCTGGGAGGCAGGAGCGGGGCATGCAGCAGGCGCTCACTAGGTGCGGCCTCCTCCCATCCGCCTCCTGGGTTCAGCTGATCACAGCCCCTTGTTGACCTGGGCCTGGAGACCTCGCATGTCCTGTCCGGGGAGGCCGGACGGCATCCCACGGGTTTGGGTTGTGCCCTCGTACGCCTGCACACTGGCCAGTGGTCACACGCTTCTACCTGTTCCTCCTGTTTATTTCCTCTTGGTTAAGAATCCTTAAAAAAAATCAGACAGTACTTACGATTTCCTCCATTAAATGGCAGTTGTACTTGGGGATACTGCCTGCAGAAAGAAAAGCTGTGCCCCGTCTGGAGACGGTTGGGGACAGAGACCGTGGGGTGAGGAGGAGCCGGGCTCCTCTGGGAAGACTCCTGACTCTGGGAGCCCGACAGACCAGGGCCACGGTGTTCCCGACACGCAGACCCTGTCACCACCCTCACCCACGGCCTGGAGGGGCATCTCCAGGACCGGGTGGGAAGCGTGGGGCTCACCGAACTCAGGGCGTCCTGCGGGGACTCCACGCGGTGGCACGGGCCAGAAACCCAAGCCTGTTCTGAGGGGGCTTAGAGGACGGCTGGCCAGGAGGACTGGGCTCCCAGAGCTCACACGGCCCCCACGCCGCCTGCTCTGGGGGTGCCGAGCTGGGTGTGGCGGTTTATGGGAACCTTTACATGTTGGCAAGTGTTCAGACTTACAAGAGGAAGAAGAGTTGGAGGAGAAAGAAAGTATGTGGCGTCAACAGACCCAGCCAGAGCTGTACGCTGACTTCCAAGCTGGCTTGGATGGACCCCCCATCACGCCCTTTGGGGGCGGCAGGCTGTCGGCAGGTTTCTGAGCTGGAGCTCAGGATGAGCTGACCTCTTCCACAAGCCCCGCGTGGCCCTGTTGTAACCTTAAGTTTGTCGTCTGTAAAACAGGCTGCCAGCAGCTGCTGCTCCATGTCTGTTGGGAACTTTAAAATCTTGATTAAAAGGCACAGCTAAAGAGAGGAGACCCTGGGTGAGTTGACAGGTCTTCCTGTGGCCGTCAGTGCCCATCAGCAGATGCCACCCCATGTCCCCTCCGGCCGGCAGCTGCCTGCTATTTTTAGCAGCTCTGTAATTCCATTAGCCATACCCCACCTCCCAGACCCCTGTCTGTATGTTTAATTATGTAAATGGCATCACAAATCACAGTGGTGTTGAACTCCATCTCATGTCTCAGAGCAAATCAGAGCATGTTCCACTGCGTCTTGTTGACCGGCCATCCAGCCTCGCTGCAGGCTCAGGGCAGGGCGAGGCGCCCCTCCAGGGAAGCGCTCTGGGGAGAGGGCAGTGTATGGGGAGGGCCTTTCTGGGGGGTCCTCGTGGGGTCGCTCTAAGCAGTGCCTTTCCTCCCAACTAGAGGTGAGCTCTTGTCTCTGTTACGCCAGTTCACGGCTGACTCGTCCTTGGCTCTGCTGCTCCAGCCACTGTGTGCAGTGGTGCCCGGGGTGGGAGGTGGCTGTCTGCGGAGGCCCCAGTGGGAGGCCGCGCTGACCTCGCTCAGGCCGAGGCCGGGTGCCCGCTCCCAGCACGTCCACCTTCTGCCTGGCTGCATCACTGGTGCTGAGTTCAGGGAGGGCTGAGGTCTGTTCTTGGCTTCCGGGGTGGCCTCAGGCACTCGAGAGGTTTCTGCTCTTCCTCTGGGCTCTGCAGTGCTTAGCTCCTCCATGTCCCGGCCCAGCCCTGCTGCTGAGTTCCGGTGTCCAGCTTCTCCCTGGCCTGTGGCTCTGATTCCGGCTGCTCCCGGCAACCATTTCTTTGGGGCCACATGATGCGGTCATCGGAGGAGGCAATGGCACCCCACTCCAGTACTCTTGCCTGGAAAATCCCATGGACAGAGGGGCCTGGTGGGCTGCAGTCCATGGGGTCACTAAGAGTCGGACACGACTGAGCGACTTCACCTTCCCTTTTCACTTTCGTGCATTGGAGAAGGGAATGGCAACCCACTCCAGTGTTCTTGCCTGGAGAATCCCAGGGACGGGGGAGCCTGGTGGGCTGCCGTCTATGGGGTCCCACAGAGTCGGACATGACTGCAGTGACTCAGCAGCAGATGGGGTCATCTCCCTGGGGCTGTCCTCCTGCACCCCTGTGTTGACCGCCATGCGACCGCTGGTCCTGTGAGGTCCTTGCAGGTACTGTTCTCTCATCCACATCTTGGAGGACCTCGTCTCCTGAGGACAAGAACATTCTCCTCCCCAACAATGGCGAGCTGACCGTGCCCTGCGTCTGACGTGGAGGCTGGGCGCATCCTTGAGGGCTGACTACCGAGCATCTCAGGCTGGGTCACGGGGCCTGCCCTGCGGGCACTTGTGCCTCCCGGTGTCCCTCCGTCTGTAGAACGGCCACTGGCGCTGGGCGTCCTCTCATGCCACTGGTGGTGCCGAGGGGCCCAAGCCTGGGGTTTTCTAGGTATCCCTGAATTTGGCGCATCTGGTCATCCTCACGATTAGGTTCAGGGCAGAGCTTGCATCCCCCTTGGTAGGGACGCTGTCCCCATGACCTCAGGGGCACGTGCTGCCACCTTGTCTCTGTGTGTGGGTTAGGCTTGTTTACTCGGGTGAGGTGAGGTGGGCCAGACTTCACTGTCTTACAGCTCCTTCCCCCTCGCAGAAGGGTCAGAAATCTGGGGTCGTGCTTTGGGACTGTGTGGTGTAGAAGCCTGGGTCATGCTTTGGGGCTGTGCGGTGTGCCGTTTCCAGCCTTTTAGCCGGGGCTTTTCTATTCTAGTCATAACATCCTTCACATTTTAAAATCGTCCTTTTACTGTGGTAAAGTATATATCTCACAAGCTTTGCCGTTGTAACCATTCCAAGTGTGAATTCAGCGTCACTGATTCAGTGCTGGACAGCTGCCACCACCACGCCTTTGCAGAACTGGTCACCTTTCTACACAGAAATGCTGTCCCCATGACCAAGAGCTCCCAGCCTCTCCCCAGCCCTGGCAGCCCCTTTCCATGCGGTGTCCCTATGAACCCGGCTGCCCCAGGGACCGTGTGAGTGGGGTCACACAGACAGGACCTGCTCGCTCCTGAGTGGCTCACCTCACTGGGCATGATGTCATCAAGGGTCATCCATGTTGAGGCAGGTGTCAGAACCTCCTCCCTTTAAAGGCAGAATCACAGTCCATTGCGTGTGTAGACCCCGCTTTGTTTATTTGTCCACCTGTCGCAGACATCTGGTTGCCTCCACCTTTTGGCTGTTGTGATTATTGCTGCTGTGAACGGGTGTGCAAACATCTCTCCCAGACTCTGCTTTCAGTTCTCTTGCTGTAGGTACCCAGTAGTGAAATTGCTAGATCACATGGGAATTCTATTTTTAATATTGTGAGCATGCAGTTCTCATGCTGTATTCTATAGCAGCTGCACCATTTTACATTTTTACCAGCAACGTATGAGGGTTCCAGTGTCTCCACTTTTCACCAACATTTCTCCTTTTCTGTCCCATTTTGTTTTTTTTTTTAAATAGCCATCCTGTTTTTGGAAAAAACCATTCAGGTGTGAAATGGTATTTCATTGCGGTTTTGAGTTGCATTTCTGTGCTAAGTAATGATGTTGAGCATCTTTTAACACACTACTCAGACATTTATGTATCTTATTCAGAGGAATGTCTATTTAGATTCTTTGGCCCCTTTTTAATGCTGTTTTAAAAAAATTATTGTAAGAGTTCTTTATATATTCTATATATAAATTCCTACTCATATATCATTTGCAGGCTATTTTGTGTTTTGTTTGATAACTTCTTGGTAATGTCCTTTAATATAAAAAGTTTTTAATTTCAAAGTCCAACTTATTTTTTCTTTTGTTGCTCATGCCTTTAGTGTCACATCTAATCTATTTCCAATTAAAAGATCATGAAGATTTATCCCTGTGTTTTCTTTTAAGAATTCCATGGTCTTGATCCTTGGTCCATTATGAATTAATTTTATATATGGTGTGAGGTAGGGGTAACAGTTCATCCTTTTGCAGGTGGACATCCAGCTATCCCAGTGCCATTTGTTGAAGGGACTGTTCTTTCTCCATTGGATGGTTTTTCTCCCTTTGCCCAGCATCAGTTAGCCACACATATATGGGTTTATATGCCAGTATGCCAGCAAATTTGGAAAACTCAGCAGTGGCCACAGGACTGGAAAAGGTCAATTTTCATTCCAATCCCAAAGAAAGACAATGCCAAAGAATGTTTCAAACTACCACACAGTTGCACTCATCTCACACACTAGCAAAGTAATGCTTAAAATTCACCAAGCTAGGCTTCAACAGTATGTGAACTGTGAACTTCCAGATGTTCAAGCTGGATTTAGAAAAGGCAGAGGAACCAGAGATCAAATTGCCAACATCCGTTGGATCATCAAAAAAGCACCAGAGTTCCAGAAAAACATCTACTTCTGCTTTATTGACTATGCCAAAGCCTTTGACTGTGTGGATCACAGTAAACTGTGGAAAATTCTAAAAGAGATGGGAATACCAGACCACCTGACCTGTCTCTTGAGAAACCTGTATGCAGGTCAGGAAGCAACAGTTAGAACTGGACATGGAACAACAGACTGGTTCCAAATAGGAAAAGGAGTACGTCAAGGCTGTATATTGTCACCCTGCTTATTTAACTTGTATGCAGAGTACATCATGAGAAACTCTGGGCTGGAAGAAGCACAAGCTGGAATCAAGATTGCTGGGAGAAATATCAATAACCTCAGATATGCAGATGACACCACCCTTATGACAGAAAGTGAAAAACTAAAGAGCCTTTTGATGAAAGAGGAGAGTGAAAAAGTCGGCTTAAAGCTCAACATTCAGAAAACTGAGATCATGGCATGCAGTCCCATCACTTCATGGCAAATAGATGGGGAAACAGTGGCTGACTTTATTTTTGTGGGCTCCCAAATCACTGCAGATGGTGATTGCAGCCCTGAAATTAAAAGATGCTTACTCCTTGGAAGGAAAGTTATGACCAACCTAGGCAGCATATTAAAAAGCAGACACATTACTTTGTCAACAAAGGTCCGTCTAGTCAAGGCTATGGTTTTTCCAGTGGTTATGTATGGATATGAGAGTTGGACTATAAAGAAAGCTGAGTGCTAAAGAATGGATGCTTTTGAACTGTGGTGTTGGAGAAGGCTCTTGAGAGTTGGACTGCAAGGAGATCCAACCAGTCCATCCTAAAGGAGATCAGTCCTAGGTGTTCATTGGAAGGACTGATGCTGAAGCTGAAACTCCAATCCTTTGGCCACCTGATGCGAAGAGCTGACTCATTTGAAAAGACACTGATGGTGGGAAAGATTGAGGGCAGGAGGAGAAGGGGAAGATAGAGGATGAGATGGTTGGATGGCATCACCGACTCGATGGACATGGGTTTGGGTGGACTCTGGGAGTTGGTGATGGACAGGGAGGCCTGGTGTGCTGTGGTTCTTGGGGTTGCAAAGAGTCGGACATGACTGAGCGACTGAACTGAATTGAACTGAATGCTTCTGTAACAAAGTACCGCAGAGTGGGATGGCCTAAAAGACAAGTGAAAGGCTTCTCAGGGCCATGATGAGTCTGATGCATCTTAGGAAGAATCTGTTCCATGTCGTCTCTTACCTCCTGGTGTTGACTGGAAAGCCTTGATGTCCTTGGCTTGGCTTCAGTCTCTCTCCCTCTTCACATGACTGTCCTCCCCCTCTGTCTTTTTGTCCATTTCTCCCTCTTGTAAGGACACCAGTCATGTTGGATGTAGGACACACCCTGATCCATTGTGACTTAATTGTAACAATCACGTCTTTCCAAGTAAGGCAGCATTCTAAAGTTCTAATGGACGTGAAGTTTAAGAGGATACTATTAAACTGTTCCCTGGTAGCTCAGCTGGTAAAGAATCTGCCTACAATGCAGGAGGCCCTGGTTCAATGCCTGGGTCAGGAAGATCCACTGGAGAAGAGATAAGACTACGCACTCCAGTATTCTTGGGCTTCCCTGGTGGCTCAACTGGTAAAGAATCCGCCTGCAATGAGGGAGACCTGGGTTGGGAAGATTCCCGGAGAAGGGAACAGTTACCCACTCTAGTATTTTGGTCTGGAGAATTTCATGGACTGTATAGTCCATGCGGTCACAAAGAGCTGGACGTGACTGAGCGACTTTCACGTTCATCTTTATTAAACTGTTAGTGCTGACATCGTAGGGCTTCCCAGGTGGTGCTAGAGGTACAGAACCCGCCGCCAATGCAGGAGACGCTAGAGATGTGAGCTCCATCCCCGGGTCAGGAAGATCCCCTGGAGAAGGGCATGGCAATACAGTCTAGTGTTCTTGCCTGAAGAATCCAATGGGCAGAGGAGCCTGGCAGGCTACAGTCCATAGGGTTGCAAAGTCAAACACAACTGAAATGACATAGCACTCCTGCACGCATTGACATCTTAACAATATTAATTGTTTGTAACCATGAACATCAGGTGCTTTTCCATTTATTGGGTTCACTTAAATTTCACCAATGTTTTATAGTTTTCAGAGTATAATTCTTTCATATTCTTGTTAAATTTATTACTTACTATTTTATTCTTTTGTATGCTATTGTAAATGAAATTGCTTTCTTAAGTTTATTTTTGGATTGTTCATTGCTGGTATGTGGAAGTGGAGCTGGTATTGGGGTGTTGGCCCTGTACCCTGCAGTTTTACTGAGTTCATTAGTTTTAATATCCTTAGAATTAATAATAGCTATAACTATGAGAACTAATAGCTAATGGAAGTGTTCACCTATTCCTTACTTTTCTGAGAGTTTTTAATATAAAAGCCTTTGGGTTTTTCAGATGCCTTTTCTGCATCAGTTCACATGATTACATGTGTTTTCCCTTTTTTTCAATTAATGCAATGTATTATATCAAAAATTTTTTCTCACGTTGAACCAGCCTTGCATTTCTGATATAAATCCATTTGATCATGGTGTGTAATTCTTGGACTGTGATGTTGGGTTTGGCTTACTATTGAGCGTTAATAGTATTTTGTTAAGGATTTTGCCTCTATATTCTTAAGGGATATTGGCTTGTATCTTTTTTTCTGATGTTGTTATCTGGCTTTGGTGTCAGAGTTATCTAGTCTCGTACAAGAAGTTAGAAAGTGTGGCCTTCTCTTTCATTTTTGGGAAGAGTTTGGGAAGGATTGGGATTAATTCTTTTACTGTTTGGTAGAATTCACCCGTAAATCTGTCTGGTCCTGGACTTCTGTGTGGGAGGTTTTTGATTACTGACTTCAACATCTTTCTTGTGATAGGTCTTTTGAGATTTTCTATTTATTCTTGACTCAGTTTAAGCAATTTGTGTGTTTCTAGGAATTGTACGTCTCTTCTAGGTTACCTGAATTGTTGGCACACAGTTGTTTATAATGCTTCCTTTCACTCCTTTTAATTTTTGCAGTCAGTTCCCACTTTCATTTCTTGTTTTAGTCGTTTGTATCTGTTGTTCAGTCACTAAGTCGTGTCTGACCCGTTGCGACCCCGTGGACTGCAGTACGTCAGGCTCCCCTTCCTCCACTATCTCCCCAAGTTTGCCAAAACTCATATCCACCGAATCAGTGATGCTGTCTGACTATCTCATCCTCTGATGTACTCTTCTCCTTTTGCCTTAAATCTTTCCCAGCGTCAGGGTATCTTCCAATAGGTTGGCTCTTCTCATCGGATGGCCAGAGGATTGGAGCTTCAATTTCAGCATCAGTCCTTCCAATGAATATTTAGGATTGATTTCCTTTAGGATTGACTGGTTGGATCTCCTTGCAGTCCAAGGGACTTTGAAGAGCCTTCTCCAGCACTACAATTTGAAAGCATCTATATTTTGGCACTCAGCCTTCTTTAGGGTCCAACTCTCACATCTCTACATGACTACTGGAAAAACCATAGCTTTGATGAGATGGACCTTTGTTAGCAGAGTGATGTCTTTGCTTTTTAATACACTGACTAGGTTTGCCATAGCTTTTCTTCCAAGGAGCAAGCATCTTTTAATTTCATGGCTGCAGTTACCATCAGCAGTGATTTTGGACCCCAAGAAAAGAAAATCTGTCAACTGCTTCTGCTTTTTCCTTGTCTATTTACCATGAAGTGATGGGACCAGATGCCATGATCATAGTTTTATGAACATTGAGTTTGAAGCCAGCTTTTTCACTCTCCTCTTTTACCCTCATCAAGAGTCTCTTTAGTTGCTCTTCACCTTCTGCCATTAGAGTGGTGTCATCTGCATATCTGAGTTTGTTGATATTTCTCCCAGCAATTTTGATTCCAGCTTGTGATTCATCCAGCCCAGCTTTTCGCATAATGTACTCTGCATATAAGTTAAATAAACAGGGTGACAGTTTATAGTCTTGTCATACTCCTTTCCCAATTTTGAACCAGTCTGTTGTTCCCTGTAACGTTCTAACTATTGCTTCTTGACTCCCATACAAGTTTCTTAGGAGACAGGTAGGGTGGTCTGGTACTTCTATTAAGAATTTTCCACAGTTTGTTGTGATCCACACAGTCAAAGGGTTTAGAATAGTCAATGAAGCAGAAGTCAATGGTTTTCTGGAATTCCCTTGCTATCTCTGTGATCCAATGAATGTTGGATCCAGTCCAATCCAAGGATCTCTCGTTCCTCTGCCTTTTATACACCCAGCTTGTACATCTGGAAGGTCTTGGTTCACACACTGCTGAAGCCCAGCTTGAAGGATTTTGAACATAACCTTACTAGCATGTGAAATGAGCACAATTGTATGGTAGTTGGAACATTCTTTGGCATTGCCCTTCTTTGGGATTGGGATGAAAACTCACCTTTTCCAGTCCTGTGGCTACTGCTGAGTTTCCAAATTTGCTGACATACTGAGTACAGCACTTTAACAGCATAACCTTTAGGATTTGAAACAACTCGGCTGGAATTCCATCACCTCCACTAGCTTTGTTTGTCGTAATGCTTCCTGAAGCACACTTGGTTTCACACTCCAGGCTGTCTGGCTCTAGGTGGGTGACAGCACCATCACGGTTATCCAGGTCATTAAGGTATTTTTGTGTAGTTCTTCTGTGTATTGTTGCCACCTCTTCTTAATCTCTTCTGCCTCTGTTAGGTCCTTAGCATTTCTGTCCTTTATTGAGCCCATCTTTGCATGAAATGTTCCCTTGGTATCTCTAATTTTCCTGAGATCTCTAGTCATGCCCATCCTATTGTTTTCCTCTATTTCTTTGCATTGATCACTGAGGAAGGCTTTCTTATCTCTCCTTGCTCTTCTTTGGAACTCTGCATTCAGATGGGTATATCTTTCCTTTTCTGCTTTGCTTTGTTCTTCTCTTCTTTTCACAGCTATTTGTAAGGCCTCCCCAGACAGCCATTTTGCTTTGTGCATTTCTTTCCCGTGGGGATGGTCTTGATCCCTGTCCCTTGTACAATGTCATGAACCTCCATCCATAGTTCATCAGGCACTCTATCAGATCTAGTCCCTTAAATCTATTTCTCACTTCCACTGTACAATCATAAGGGATTTGATTTAGGTCATACCTGAATGGCCTAGTTGGTTTTCCCTACTTTCTTCAATTTAAGTCTGAATTTGGCAATAAGGAGTTCATGATCTGAGCCACAATCAGCTCCCAGTCTTGTTTTTACTGACGTTACAGAGCTTCTCCATCTTTGTCTGCAAAGAATAGAATCAGTCTGATTTCAGTGGTGACCATCTGGTGATGTCCATGTGTAGAGTCTTCTCTTGTGTTGTTGGAAGAGAGTATTTGCTATGACCAGTGTGTTCTCTTGGCAAAACTCTATTAGCCTTTGCCCTGCTTCATTCTGTACTCCAAGGCCAGATTTGCCTGTTACTCCAGGTGTTTCCTGACTTCCTACTTTTGCATTGCAGTCCCCTATAATGAAAAGGACATCTTTTTTGGGTGTTAGTTCTAGAAGGTCTTATAGGTCTTCATAGAAACATTCAACTTCAGCTTCTTCAGCATTACTGGTTGGGGCATAGACTTGGGTTACTGTGGTATTGAATGGTTTGCCTTGGAAACAAACAGAGATCATTCTGTCGTTTTAGAGATTGCATCCAACTACTGCATTTCGGACTCTTTTGTTGACCATGAGGGCTACTCTATTTCTTCTAAGGGATTCTTGGCCACAGTAGTAGATATAATGGTCATCTGAGTTAAATTGACCCATTCCAGTCCATTTTAGTTTGCTGGTTCCTAAAATGTTGATGTTCACTCTTGCCATCTCCTGTTTGACCACTTCCAATTTGCCTTGATTGATGGACCTGACATTCCACGTTCCTATACAGTATTGCTCTCTATGGCATTGGACCTTGCTTCCATCACCAGTCACATCCACAACTGGGTGTTGTTTTTGCTTTGGCTCCATCCCTTCATTCTTCCTGGAGTTATTTCTCCACTGATCTCCAGTAGCATATCGGGCACCTACCAACCTGGGGAGTTCTTTCAGTGTCCTATCTTTTTGCCTTTTCATACTGTTCATGGGGTTCTCAAGGCAGGAATACTGAAATGGTTTGCCATTCCCTTCTCCAGTGGACCATGTTTTGTCAGAACTCTCCACCATGACCCACCTGTCTTGGGTGGCCCTACTCTGCATGTCTCATAGTTTCGTTGAGTTAGACAAGGCTGTGGTCCATGTGATCAGATTTGTTAGTTTTCTGTGATTGTTGTTTTCAGTCTGTCTGCCCTCTGATGGAGAAGGAAAAGAGGTTTATGGAAGCTTCCTGATGGAAGTAACTGACTGAGGGGGAAACTGGGTCTTGTTCTGATGGGAGGGCCATGCTCAATAAATCTTTAATCCAATTTTCTGTTGAAGGGTGCAGCTGTGTTCCCTCCCTGCTATTTACCTATGTATTTACCTTAGGTCTTATTTCTTCATGTAGTTTCAAGTTACCATCTAGTGTCTCTTCTTTGCAACCTGAAGGACTCCCTGCAGCATTTCTTATAGGGCAAGTCTAGTGATAATGAACTGTTTCAGATCTTGTTCATATAGGAATTTAATTTCTCCTTCGTTTTTTAAAAAAGTTACTTTATTTGGCTGTGTTGGATTTTACTTGCAGCACTTGGCAAGCTTCATTGCATCATGCGAGCTCTTTTGTTGTGGCTCATGGACTCTTTAGTCTTGGTGTGCTGGCTCAGTCATTGCAGCACATCGGCTTAGTTGGTTCGCAACACGTGGGATCTTAGTTCCTTGACCAGGGCTAGAACCCGTGTCTCCTGCATTGCACAGTGGATTCTTAACCACTTGACCACCAGGAAAGTCTGTCTCCTTCATGTTTAAAAGTTCATTTATTTATTTTGGCTCTGCTGGGTCTTCATTGCTCTGTGGGCTTTTCTCCAGTTGTAGTGAGCGGGGGCTGTGCTCTAGTTGTGGTGCACAGGCTCTGGGGTCCCCGGGCTCCGGGGTCAGCAGTCGTGGTGCGTGAGCGCAGTGGTTGCAGCTCCTGGGCTCTAGACCACCGGCCCAGTAGTCGTGGTGCACAGGGCTCTCATGCTGTGACTCCCCTCAGTGAGGAGCATGGGCTTGGGTCCACGGGCACTGGGGCGCGTGGGCTTCAGTGGTTGTGGCACGTGGGTGCAGTGGTTGTGGCTCCTGGGCTCTAGACCGCCGGCCCAGTACTTGTGGTGCACGGGCTTAGTTGCTCCATGGCGTGTGTGATCCTTTTGAACCAGGGATTCAGCCCATGTCTTTTGCATTGGCAGGTGGGTTCTGAGCCACCAGGGAAGCCCTTGTCCTTCATTTTTTGAAGGACACTTTTGCTGGATATGGGATTCTTGGTTGAAAGGTTTTTTTTTTTCCCTTTCAATATAGATTGTGTCTTCCCATTGTCTTCTTGCTTTTATGGTTTCCGATAAGAGATCAACTGTGAATCTGTTTGAAGATCCCTTGTGTATAACAAGTCAGTGCTTTCCTTCTGCTTTCGAGATTGTCTCTTTGTTTCAGTCGTGTGATTATAATATATCTTGGTGCGGGTGTCTTTGGGTTTATCATACTTGAGACTTTTTGAGCTTTTGGATTTGTAGACTCATGTCTCATCAGCTGGGGGAGTTGTGGCCATTCCGCTTTCAGACCCTCTTTCTGCGCCCCGTTTCTTCTCGTGCTGACGCTCCCCTCAGGCAGCTGTTTGTGTCCGCAGGCTCCTCTGGCTCTGTTCACTCTCTCCCTTCTTCTCGAGCTCAGGGCCTTGATTTGTCCTGCCTTTGTGTTTGCTAGTTCTTTCTCCTGCTTGCTCAGCCCTTTGAGTGAATGTTCACTTCAGCCACAGAATTTTTAGTTGGTTCTTTTTATAGATCCTATATCTTTTATTGATATTCTCATTTGTGTTTATCTGTCACTTTCCTGATTTCTATTTTTAAGTGTTCATGCCTTCCTTTATCTCTTTGAACATATTTAAGTGACTTTGTTTAGTAAGCCTCATGTCTGGGCTTTCTTGGGGATAGTACTTGTGCTCATTTGTGTCCAGCTGTCATGGGCTGTAGCCTGCCAGGCTCCTCTGTCCACGGGACTGTTTAAGGCAGCAATACTGGAGTGGGTTGCCGTTTCTTCCTCCAGGGGATTTTCCTGACCTAGGGATCGAACCTAAGTCTCCTGTATTGGCAGGTGGATTCTTTTCCACTGAGCCTCCCGGGAAGCCATTCTTGAAGATAGTTTCTGTCAATTATTTTCCTTTGAATGGGCTGCACTTCTAAATTTTTTTGTATGCCATTTGAGTTTTTTTTTTTGCTGTTGTTAAATACTGGACATTTGAATATGATAATGTCATAACTCTGGAAATCAGATTTTTCCTCTTTCCTAATGACTTTTGCAAACTATTTTTGCAAAGACTATATTCTTTTGTGTGTAGTCACTGAAATCTCTATTTCTTTAGCTTATCTTCAGTGAATGTTTCGATAGACACTTCCTTTTATGACAAAGGATTAAAACAAAACCAAAAACACCAGAAAAAAAGAAGAGGAAAAGAAAACCCAAGCCCTTTCCCAGTCCTTGCAGATCGACTCTGTGCTGGGGAACCCTTTCAGCAGTCAGCCAGCTTCTGTTGAAATAGAGATCAGCCCAAGGTGAAAGGTAGAGGCTTCTTAACTCTTGCTTGGGCATGTGTCTTATCACTGGTCTAGATATTTCTTTGTGCATGGTTGCTTTGCGAGCCTGCAGCCTGGGTCCGGGCCCTATGCTGGAAATCACGGGGAGGGCACTGGAGAATGCCCCTGAGTTTTCCTGCTTCCTTTTTCTCAATTCAGCATTCACGTGGTGGCTGTTAGTTGGCTCTGAGAGTTTCTGCTTTTTTTTTTTTCCGAGTTTTTGTGGAAAGATGAGAGCTTGGAGCCGCTCTCTCCATTGCCGATTCTTATCTGAATCCATATGCTGGTGGCTGCAAAATGGTCATTTTGTATATTTATAATTTCCTTTACATTATTAGTTGTTAGTGTTCTATTAATAGAAAAAGGAGCTTTATTTTCTGTCACTTTGTTTATGTATCTTATTAGAATTGATATGCATGTAGGTATTTAAATAGCTCATTATTTTAAATAACTTGAGTGAGATGTAACGTATATACAATAAAGTCCATACACTCTAAGTGTCAGCTTGGTGACCTTGGCAAATGTAACATCTAACAACCACCTAACGACCACCTCCGTGAGATTACAAAACATGTCCTTTTCCCTAGAAAGTCCTGCCATGCTTCTTTGTGTGGCTTTTTTGTTTTTACCGTTTTTGGGGAATAATTGTAGATTCACAGGAAGTTGCACTGATGGTGCGCAAGGCCCCATGTGCCCCTCATGGAGTTTTCCCAAAAGTTATGTCTTGCATGAGTGCCGTGCAGCATCGAAGCTGGGAAGTATGCGTTGTCACAGGTAGTTCTGTGTCTTTTGATCACACGTGTGGATGCCAGCAACCAGGAATCTAGGCCCCCCATGGCCTCTGTGACACCACCTGGTGGAGTGGGGGAGAGTGGAGACCAGCTTCCCCACCTGGGGGCTGGCCAGGGGACCCGCCTGCCCTCGCCCCCTCAGAGGAAGGTGGCGGGGCCAGCCTGGCGAGCGTGGGCTGCGGTTGTTCCTGTGTCAGGCGTGAGCCAGGTGGCTCCTATCTGACAGTTTGTGTCTTGCCTGGCTGCTCGTTTCCTGGTCCTCTAGCTGGGAAAGCTGACTTTTCTGGGGGCTTTTGGTCACTCCCACTGGCATCCCCCTGAGCGTCCCCCAGTCCAGGGTGTAGAGAGCAAACAGGAACCAGGAAATGCACTGCCCTGTCCTGAGACCCTAGCAGGTGCCCCAATCTCTCCACCTTTCAGGTCTGTTTTGTGTGTAATGTTCAGAAGCCTTAGCTGAATGGCCAGAGGAAGAAGAAGAAGCCGCTCTTCTCCTGAAGTGTCTTATTTTTTCAGACTCAGAGATCAGAGATCCTAGACACCTGCTGTCAGGCCCTCTCCGTAGCGTGGTGCTGCAGGTTTGCGTCCCTGCCAGCGCTGTGGGAGGCCTGCGTGCTGGCACTGGGGATGACTGGCCTGCTTAGTCCTGGGGGGTCTGATGGGCTTGCATCCCTGCCCACGGTGTGGGAGGCCTGCGTGCTGGCACTGGGGATGACTGGCCTGCTTAGTCCTGGGGGCCTGATGGGCGGCACTTGCCTCTCACAGCTGGTCTCTGCTTCTTTGGTTGTGAGTGGAGACGGAGTGTTCTTCGTGTTCATTGGCCCGAGTCTCTTTCCTCGTCATGTGCTGCCTCTTGTCCTCTGAGCGAGAACGGAAAGGTGAGTGAGCCGTCTGCTGTTGTGTCGGTTGTGGTCCAGCCAGGAGACAGAAACCACGGGGGTCATTTGATCAGGGAATTTGATATCAAGAATTGGCGACTAGCTAGACGTTGACTAGGTTATTGGAAGGGTGAGATGGGGACACAGAGGTGCTATGGAGGCAGCCACCCCATTAGGCAGCCGCTGCCTCGGACTGGGGCTCAGGCAAGAGGCCTCAGTCCCCAGACTGGGCCCCTTGGAAGCCCAGGGTTTCAGGGAGGGTGTGTGTGAAGTCTGTCCTGCGGGTGTGGGGAAAGCTGCAGAAGGAGTCAGCTGCTGCAGCCCGAGGCCCCGCGTGGCTGGGGCAGGGCACAGTGACAGAGGGGGCAGGGGGAGGCCAGAGGGCGGGGTGGGCGCTCCACTCTGTCTGCACCCCTTCCAGCACCCTATGTTGGACACACTCATGTTGGGCATCTGGCCAGGCCCAGCATCAGAGGCGGGTGGGAGGGTGGGCTGGGGCCTGAGACCCTCCGGGAGACACGGCAGCTGGGGCAGCCTGCGTGTGGGGACAGTCTCTGGGCTCCCGGCAGTCCAAAATAAAGTTTGTCACTGTTTTCCTTGTTTCCCCATCTATTTGCCACGAAGTGATGGGACCAGAGGACATGATCTTCGTTTTCTGAATGTTGAGTTTTAAGCCAAATTTTACACTCTCCACTTTCACTTTCATCAAGAGGCTCTTTAGTTCTTCACTTTCTGACAAAAGGCTGGTATCATCTGCATATCTGAGGTTATTGCTATTTCTCCAGGCAATCTTGATCCCACCTTGTGCTTCATCCAGTCCAGCATTTCTCATAATGTACTCTGCACAGAAGTTAAATAAGCAGGGTGACAATATACAGCCTTGATGTGCTCCTTTCCCAATTTGGGACCAGTCTGTTGTTCCATGTCCAGTTCTAACTGTTGCTTTCTGATCTGCATACAGATTTCTCAGGAGGCAGGTCAGGTGGTGTGGTATTTCCATTTCTTTAAGAATTTTCCATAGTTTATTGTGATCCGCACAGTCAAAGGCTTTGGCACAGTCAATAAACCAGAAGTAGATGTTTTTCTGGAACTCTCCTGCTTTTTTGATGATTTAGAGGATGTTGGCAATATGATCTCTGGTTCCTCTGCCTTTTCTAAATCCAGCTTAAACATCTGGAAGTTCATGGTTCATGTACTGTTGAAGCCTGGCTTGGAAAATTTTGAGCATTACTTTACTAGTGTGTGAGATGAGTGCAATTGTGCGGTAGTTTGAGCATTCTTCCACTGTATAATCATAAGGGATTTGATTTAGGTCATACCTGAATGTTCTAGTGGTTTTCCTTACTTTCTTCAATTTAAGTCTGAATTTGGCAATAAGGAGTTCATGATCTGAGCCACAGTCAGCTCTCAGTCTTGTTTTTGCTGACTGTATAGAGCTTCCCCATCTTTGGCTACAAAATATAATCAATCTGATTTCGGTGTTGACCATCTAGTGATGTCCATGTGTAGGGTCTTCTCTTGTGTTGTTGGAAGAGGGTGTTTGCTATGACCAATGTGTTCTCTTGGCAAAACTCTATTAGCCTTTGCCCTGCTTCATTCTGTATTCCAAGGCCAAATTTGCCTGTTACTCCAGGTGTTTCTTGACTTCCTACTTTTGCATTGCAGTCCCCTATAATGAAAAGGACATCTTTTTTGGGTGTTAGTTCTAGAAGGTCTTGTAGGTCTTCATAGAACTGTTCAGCTTCAGCTTCTTCAGCATTACTGGTTGGGGCATAGGCTTGGATTACTGTGATATTGAATGGTTTGCTTTGGAAACAAACAGAGATCATTCAGTCATTTTTGAGATTGCATCCAAGTACTGCATTTCGGACTCTTTTGTTGACCATGATGGCTACTCCATTTCTTCTAAGGGATTCCTGCCCACAGTAGTAGATATAATGGTCATCTGAGTTAAATTCACCCATTCCAATCCATTTTGGTTCGCTGATTCCTAGAATGTCAATGTTCACTCTTGCCATCTCCTGTTTGACCAGTTCCAATTTGCCTTGATTCATGGACCTAACATTCCAGGTTCCTGTGCAATATTGCTCTTGACAGCATTGGACCTTGCTTCTATCACCAGTCACATCCACAACTGGGTATTGTTTTTGCTTTGGCCCCATCCCTTCATTCTTTCTGGAGTTATTTCTCCACTGATCTCCAGTAGCATATTGGGCACCTAGTGACCTGGGGAGTTCCTCTTTCATTATCCTATCATTTTGCCTTTTCATACTGTTCATGGGGTTCTCAAGGCAAGAATACTGAAGTGGTTTGCCATTCCCTTCTCCAGTGGACCACATTCTGTCAGACCTCTCCACCATGACCTGTCCATCTTGGGTGGCCCCACATGGCATGGCTTAGTTTCAATGAGTTAGACAAGGCTGTGGCCCATGTGATCAGATTGACTAGTTTTATGTGATTATGGTTTCAGTGTGTATGCCCTCTCTTGCCCTCTCACAACACCTACTGTCTTACTTGGGTTTGTCTTACCTTGGATGTGGGGTATCTCTTCACAGCTGCTCCAGCAAAGCACAGCCACTGCTCCTTACCTTGGACGAGGTTGCCCCTCCTGACCTTGAACATGGAGTAGCTCCTCTCGGCCCTCCTGCACCCACCCAGACTTACGATTATACAGTGGAAGTGAGAAATAGATTTAAGGGACTAGATCTGATAGATAGAGTGCCTGAGGTTCGTGACATTGTACAGGAGACAGGGATCAAGACCATCCCCATGGAAAAGAAATGCAAAAAAGCAAAATGGCTGTCTGGGGAGGCCTTACAAATAGCTGTGAAAAGAAGAGAAGTGAAACGCAAAGGAGAAAAAGAAAGATATACCCAATTGAATGCAGAGTTCCAAAGAATAGCAAGGAGAGATAAGAAAGTCTTCCTCAGCGATCAATGCTAGAAATAGAGGAAAACAATAGAATGGGAGAGACTAGAGATTTCTTCAAGAGATACCAAATTAGAGATACCAAGAGAACATTTCATGCAAAGATGGGCTTGATAAAGGACAAAAATGGTATGGACCTAACAGAAGCAGAAGATATTAGGAAGAGGTGGCAAGGATACACAGAAGAACTGTACAAAAAAGATCTTCATGACCCAGATAATCATGATGGTGTGATCACTCACTCACCTAGAGCCAGACATCCTGGAATGTGAAGTCAAATGGGCCTTAGAAAGCATCACTACAAACAAAGCTAGTGAAGGTGATGGAATTCCAGTTGAGCTACTTCAAATCCTAAAAGATGATGCTGTGAAAGTGCTGCACTCAATATGCCAGCAAATTTGGAAAACTCAGCAGTGGCCACAGGACTGGAAAAGGTCAATTTTCATTCCAATCTCAAAGAAAGACAATGCCAAGAATGCTCAAACTACTGCACAATTGCACACATCTCACACGCTAGTAAAGTAATGCTCAAAATTCTCCAAACCAGGCTTTAGCAATACATGAACCGTGAATTTCCAGATGTTCAAGCTGGTTTTAGGAAAGGCAGAGGAACCAGAGATCAAATTGCCAACATCCGCTGGATCATCGAAAAAGCAAGAGTTCCAGAAAAACATCTACTTCTGCTTTATTGACTATGCCAAAGCCTTTGACTGTGTGGATCACAATAAACTGTGGAAAATTCTAAAAGAGATGGGAATACCAGACCACCTGACCTGCCTCTTGAGAAACCTGTATGCAGGTCAGGAAGCAACAGTTAGAACTGGACATGGAACAACAGACTGGTTCCAAATAGGAAAAGGAGTACGTCAAGGCTGTATGGAGAAGGCAATGGCAACCCACTCCAGTGTTGTTGCCTGGAGAATCCCAGGGACAGCAGAGCCTGGTGGGCTGATGTCTATGGGGTCGCACAGATTTGAACACAACTGAAGTGACTTAGCAGCAGCAGCAGCAAGGCTGTATATTGTCACCATCTTTATTTAAGTTATATGCAGAGTACATCATGAGAAACGCTGGGCTGGAAGAAGCACAAGCTGGAATCAAGATTGCCGGGAGAAATATTAATAACCTCAGATAGGCAGATGACACCACCCTTATGGCAGAAAGTGAAGAGGAACTAAAAAGCCTCTTGATGAAAGTGAAAGAGGAGAGTGAAAAAGTTGGCTTAAAGCTCAACATTCAGAAAACTAAGGTCATGGCATCTGGTCCCGTCACTTCATGGCAAATAGATGGGGAAACAGTGGAAACAATGTCAGACTTTATTTTTGGGGGCTCCAAAATCACTGCAGATGATGATTGCAGCCATGACATTAAAACACTTACTCTTTGGAAGGAAAGTTATGACCAACCTAGATAGCATATTAAAAAGCAGAGATATTTTTTTGCCAACAAAGGTCCGTCTAGTCAAGGCTATGGGTTTTCCAGTGGTCATATATGGATATGAGAGTTGGACTGTGAAGAAAGCTGAGCGTTAAAGAATTGATGCTTTTGAACTGTGGTGTTGGAGAAGACTCTTGAGAGTCCCTTGGACTGCAAGGAGATCCAACCAGTCCATTCTAAAGGAGATCAGTCCTGGGTGTTCATTGGAAGGACTGATGCTGAAGCTGAAGCTCCAATATTTTGGCCACCTCATGCGAAGAGTTGACTCATTGGAAAAGACTCTGATGCTGGGAGGGATTGGGGGCAGGAGGAGAAGGGGATGACAGAGGATGAGATGGCTGGATGGCATCACTGACTCGATGGACATGAGTTTGAGTGAACTCTGGGAGTTGGTGATGGACAGGGAGGCCTGGCGTGCTGCGATTCATGGAGTCGCAAAGAGTGAGACACGACTGAGCGACTGAACTGAACTGAACTGAACTTGAGCTTTCTTTGACATTGCTGTTCTTTGGGCTTGGAATGAAAACTGACCTTTTGTGGCCATTGCTGAGTTTTCCAAATTTGCTGGCATATTGAGTGCAGCACTTTCACAGCACCATCTTTTAGGATTTGAAATAGCTCAGCAGGAATTCCATTACCTCCACTTGCTTTGTTCATAGTGATGCTTCCTAAGGGCCACTTGACTTCGAATTCCTGGATGTCTGGCTCTAGGTGAGTGATCACACCATCATGGTTATCTGGGTCCTGAAGATCTTTTTTGTACAGTTCTTCTGTGTATTCTTGCCACCTCTTCTTAATATGTTCTGCTTCTGTTAGGTCCCTACCATTTCTGTCCTTTATGGTGCCCATCTTTGCATGAAATGTTCCCTTGGTGTCTCTAATTTTCTTGAAGAGATCTCTAGTCTTTCCCATTCTATTGTTTTCCTCTATTTCTTTGCATTGATTGCTGAGGAAGGCTTTCTTATCTCTCCTTGCTATTCTTTGGAACTCTGCATTCAATTGGGTATATGTTTCCTTTTCTCCTTTGCGTTTCACTTCTCTTCTTTTCTCAGCTTTTTGTTAGGCCTCTTCAGACAGCCATTTTGCCTTTTTGCATTTCTTTTTCTTGGGGATGGTCTTGATCCCTGCCTCTTGTACAATGTTGGGAACCTCTGTCCGTAGTTCATCAGGCACTCTGTCAGATCTAATCCCTTGAATCTATTTCTCTCTTCCACTGTGTTATCATAGGGGATTTGATTTAGGTCATACCTGAATTGCCTAGTGGTTTTTCCTTCTTTCTTCAACTTAAGTCTGAATTTGGCAATAAGGAGTTCATGATCTGAGCCACAGTCAGCTCCTGGTCTTGTTTTTGCTGACTGTACAGAGCTTCTCTGTCTTTGGCTGCAAAGAATAAAATCAATCTGATTTCGGTGTTGACCGTCTGGTGATGTCCATGTGTACAGTCTTCTCTTGTGTTGTTGGAAGAGGGTGTTTGCTATGACCAGTGTGTTCTCTTGGCAGAACCCTATTAGTTTTGACCTGCTTCATTCCGTATTCCAAGGCCAGATTTGCCTGTTAAGCCAGGTGTTTCTTGACTTCCTACTTTTGCATTGCAGTCCCCTATAATGAAAAGGACATCTTTTTGGGGTGTTAGTTCTAGAAGGTCTTATAGGTCTTCATAGAACCATTCAACTTCAGCTTCTTCAGCATATTGGTCAGGGCATAGACTTGGATTACTGTGATATTGAATGGTTTGCCTTGGAAACGAACAGAGATCATTCAGTCATTTTTGAGATTGTATCCAAGTACTGCATTTCGGACTCTTTTGTTGACCATGATGGCTACTCCATTTCTTCTAAGGGATTCTTGCTCATAGTAGTAGATATAATGGTCATCTGAGTTAAATTCACCCATTCCAGTCCATCTTAGTTCGCTGATTCTTAGAATGTCAACATTCACTCTTGCCATCTCCTGTTTGACCACTTCCAATTTGCCTTGATTCATGGACCTAAGATTCCAGGTTCCTATGCAATATGCAATAGCACACACTCCAGTACTCTTGCCTGGAAAATCCCGTGGATGGAGGAGCCTGGTGGGCTGCAGTCCATGGGGTTGCTGGGAGTTGGACACGACTGAGCGACTTCACTTTCACTTTTCACTTTCATGCATTGGAGAAGGAAATGGCAACCCACTCCAGTGTTCTTGCCTAGAGAATCCCAGGGACAGGGGAGCCTGGTGGGCTGCCGTCTATGGGGTCGCACAGAGTTGGACACGACTGAAGCGACTTAGCATAGCATAGCATAGCATGCAATATCGCTCTTTCCAGCATCAGACTTTACTTTTATCACAAGTCACAACCACAATGGGGTTTTGTTTTCACTTTGGCTCCGTGTCTTCATTCTTTCTGGAGTTATTTCTCCACTGATCTCCAGTAGCCTATTGGGCACCTAGTGACCTGGGAAGTTCATCTTTCAGTATCCTATCTTTTTGCCTTTTCATACTGTTCGTGGGGTTCTCAAGGCAAGAATACTGAAGTGGTTTGCCATTCCCTTCTCCAGTGGACCACATTCTGTCAGATCTGTCCACCATGACCCTTCTGTCTTGGGTAGCACCAGAATCACAGAGAACTAATGGATCTAATCCCATGGACCACAGCCTTGTCTAACTCAAGCTATCTCTGCTTAAGTAGGCTATCAGCTCCCCAGGGCAAGAAAAAGTCTTTGTCCTCTTTATCTCTGATTCCCTCCCTACTCCCCGAGGGCGCCAGGACCTGAGTCTCAGCCTGTCCCTTGGGAGCCTCTGCTGAGGCTGCAGTAGGGCGTGGCACAGAGCCTGGGCTCTTCCTTGTCAGTCTCACTTTACCATCTTTGTTTGAAAAGAACCTCTCACTGTGCCGTTTGTGTTGCGTTTCCCTTTAGCAGCCTGTGAGTCAGATTCAGGTCCGCCCCCCAGAGCTCAGGGCGTCTCCTGGATCTCTGCCCGCTATGGCTTCCGTGCATGATCACAGTTTCCCACTTGTGCTAGCTACATAAAATTTTAAAACCAACTTACATGAAGAAGTGAAGGTAGAGTTTAAGGACAACTGTGAATATGGAGATGCACAGACGTTGCAGAAATCACCGGGGCCACTGGAGTAATGAAGGTTAGAGAAACATCTACAGCAGGAGGAGGGCAGCTTTTATTTTTTTTCTATTAGTTTTTTTCACGTATGATTTTATTATAAACAGAGAATACATCAGCATTGCTCAAAAGCCAACAAGTACAAAATGCCATTCAGCACTTCTTCTGGCTGCCTGGCCTCCTGTATTGGGGTAAAGTTGACTGGTTTCAAAGCTGACCCATCTCTTAGTTGCTTGTCCAGAGGTAGTTGATGCGTTTGCAGGAAAAAGCCCCCGTGGTCTCTTACGCTTTGCCTGGTTCTTCCTCACCTTGGAGGGTTGCCCTTGACCCTGACTGGCCGTCCGCATGTGCGGGGGCCTTGGGGTCCGCATGCCGGGACCCTGGCCATCCTGTCTGTGTGCACATTTCAGCCGTGGGGTTCATCAGGCGCGTGGGGAGGCTGTGCTCACGAGCCGGTGTGGCCTCTGGCTGCAGGGCACAGAGCTCCCAGCTATGGGGAGACGGGCGGCCCAGTAGGCGCCGTCATCCTCCACGAAAGACAGCTGCTTCTCCACACCTGAGGCCTTGGCACCCCCCCACCCAACCCCCCCCACTCCGGTAACATCGGGCCAGGTCCTCCCCCAGGATCTCAGGCGGGGCAGAGCGGGGTCACCGATGGACCTGTCTCTTCATTCTGGACGCACTGCTATCCCGGGACTCACACTCACATCCCCTTGGCCCGACCTGCGACCCTGACGCCCTCAGACCATCGCTGGTGCGGCCGGTGGGTCCCGGGGCTGGTGGCGGCCATCACGGCTGTCCCTGAGGCCGGCAGAGGGCCTGCGCCCCCTGAGATCAGCTGCAGGCCTTTGCCGGGATGTGGGTACAAGGCCGAAACAGACATCGTGCTCTGGGACGTCTCCGCTGGCATGGCTGCCTCCGGGCTCAGGGTCGGGAAGCAGTGAGTTCTGATGCGGCCATAGGTCGCTTTGAGACCCAGGCTCCGTGCAGTAGAGCTTGGTTCCGCAGCTTTTGCTTTCCGGGTACTTCCCCCAGGACTGTGTCCTTCGGGAGAACTCTGTGTTGGTCTACTGGGAGAAGAAGGCAGAAGTGCCTCGCTGTGCTCGGTGGAGTCTGCCTGCGTGAGTGGCTGGGCCCGGGCGGCTGTGGTGATGCAGGCAGGCAGCAGGAGCCCTCCTGCGCCCCCTGCCTTCCCTGAGCGCCCCACCCTCCCCAGCTCTGCCCACCTCTCCCCGGACCTCAGTGCTGCCTGCAGCCACTCGGGAGTCGGGTGCAGGGACCCCCGGGCTGGGCGGAGCGGCAGGGAGGCCGGGCGTGCTTGCCCGCATGCTGGTCCTCTCATAGCTGTGCTGGTGCCCACGAGCCTGCGGCTCCTGGTGAGGCGAGGAACAAGCCGAAGATTAATTGCCCTTTTTAAATTGTAATTATGTCAGTCACCAGCCCCGTGAACGTTAATTCTCGATTTACAGAGTGAGTAATTGAATAACGAGGGGCCGCCTGCTTGCTGTGCTGGCTGCCCTGGCGTTTCTGCCATGCGGGCCCTTCTGTTTCTCTCGGTCTCTGGATGGTGCCTGCCCCCTGGGGATCCTGGGTCCGGCTCTGCCCTTCTGTGTGCGGGCTGGTGATGTCACCAGCCCTAGAGACGGGGGTCCCAGCCGTGTCTGACTCCATCCTGACGTGCTTCTGATCAGGTCCTGCAGGTAGCAGAAGCCTGCCTTGGCTGATGCCCGCAAGAGCCCACATGTGTGGGACGGATCCTGGAAGGTTCCGGGAGGCTCATGGCAATGGGAAGCTGCGGGGAGGCCTGGAAGAAGGGTGTGCGCCTGGGGGGCGGTTGTTCCTGCGGGACTCGGGCGGGGGGTCTTCCCTGGCCTGGCCGGCTGGCCCCCACACTGGCAGCGCCCCTTCCGGAGCCAGGGGCGGCCTGTGGTTGACTGTGGCCCCACCGCCCGTCCTCCTGTCCTCTGGCTCTGACGAGGCGTCCAGCACCTTGCTGTCCCAGGAGCGCGCCTGAGGAGACAGGTAGGAAGGCCCGATGTGCACCAATGTCTGCCCCAGGCGGGCCCGGCCCCCTCGGGATGCTGCTGTGCACGGCCTGCGTGCTGGAGGCCGCGTCCCTCACATGGGCTCCAGGGCCCCTCAGCACCCCGCAGCACTGGGGGCTCCTGGGCGGGTCTGTGCGTGCTGGACCAGGAGTGTGCCAGGAAGCCCCTCAGCGGGGTGTGCGCCTCTGACAGCCCTGCCCTCAGCTCAGTCCTGTGTCCGGTGTGCTTGTCTTTGCCCGTGAGGACCCACAGTGGGAGCCACACAAACCCCGCGGTCAGCAGGTGTCATTTGTGAGAGTTGGGGTGCAGGCTGGGGCCCCAGCAGCCATGCAGGCCGCCAGGTCAGGCTGGGGCCTCTGTGGTACTCGCTGGGGTCAGAGTTACAACCGTGGCCTCAGTGTTGAGGGGCTGAGTCTGGGGTTGTGGTTTGTGGAGGCGGGGACCTGACCACACTTGGGGCTCTGTCTTCCTGTGTGGCCGCCCAGACCTGTGCTCTGACGGGGTTCTAAGGATGGTCTGTCCTATGGCTTTCGTCGACCGGTGTCCTTCCTTCCTCCTGTGTGTGTGTGTGTGTGTGTGTGTGTTATTTTCTGAAGTCGATTTCCGCTCACTGCTGCTGTGCGATGTCGGCTGTATCCCCAAGAACATCCGTGCGCTCGTCTCACACCCGGTGGTTTGCCCCTTTCACTCTCCAGCCTGCACTGGCCCTCCCCCCACCAGGTACCAGTGGGTCCTTCTCTGTATGTGACTCTCCTTTTTTGTTTTATTCACTAGTTTGTTGTATTTTTTAGATTCTTTGTCTTTCTCTGTTTCACTTAGCACGATGCTAAGCCCATCCGTTTTGCAGGTGGCGAAATTCCATTCATGTGTATGACTGAGTTGTATTCCATTGTATACGTACCACACCTTCTTTATCTGCTCCTCTGTTGATGGACACTTAGGTTGCTTCCATACCTTGGGGATTGTGAATGCTGCTATGAACATGGGTTTGGGTGTATCTTTTCAAATTAGTGTCTTTGCTACATTTTTTTCATATAGCCGGGAGTGGAATTGCTGGATCAGATGGAAGTTCAATTTTTCATTTTTTGAGAAACTGTCATACTGTTCTCCACAGTGGGTGCACCAGCTACATCCCGCCCAACAGTGTGCAGGGCTGTCTTCTCTCCACAGCCTCTCCAGCGCTTGTTACTGGTTCTTTCTGATGATGGCCATCTGACAGGGGTGAGGTGGTGGCTCGCTGTGGTTTTGACTTGCATTTCCCTGATGATTAGCAGCGTTGAGCATCTTTTCATATGCCTGTCGGCCGTTTGCATCTCCTCTTTGGAAAAATGTCTCTTCAGTTCTTCTGCCCAGTTTTTTTAACCAGGTTGTTTGTGTTTTTGGCGTTGAGCTGTATGAGCTGCTGGTGCGTGTTGGACATCAGTCCCTGTTGGTCGTGTAACTGCGGTATCGTCCCCCATGCAGTAGGTTGTCCTCTGTTTTGTCCATGGTTTTCTTCGCTGTGTCAAAACTTTTAAATTTAATGAGGTCCCATTTGTTTTGTTTATTTTTACTTTTATTTCCTTTAGGAAAGGGATCCAATACTGCTGTGATGTGTGTCAGAGTGCCCTGCCTATGTTCTCCTCGAGGAGTTTTATAGAACCTTGTCTTACATTTAGGTCTTTAATCTATTTTGAGTTTATTTTTGTATACGGTATTAGAGAATATTGTAATTTCATTCTTTTACATGGAGCTATCCAGTTGTCCCCGCACCATTTATTAAAGAGACTTTCTTTTCTCCACTGTATATTCTTGCCTTCTGTGTGGTAGATTAACTGACAATGGGTTTATTTCTGAGCTCTGTCCTGTTACACTGACCTATGTGTCTGTTTTTGGAGTGGCCTTTCTGGTTTCTTGGCTGAGCAGCACGTGGGATCTTAGTTCCCGACCATGGATCGAACCCGTGCTGCCTGCGATGGGACCCTAACCCCTGGACCGACAGGGGAGTCCCTGTGTGTCTGGTTTTGTGCCCGAACTGCAGTGTTTTCAGCACTGAGGCTTGGTAGTGTAGTCTAAAGGCATGGAGCGTGATTCCTTCAGCTCCATTCTTTTCTCTAGAGATTGTTCTGGCTATTCAGGGTCTTTTGTGTTTTTATGCATATTTTAAAACTATTTGTTCTAGTTCTGTGAAAAATACAGTTAGTATGTTGCTAGGCATTGCATTGAGTCTGTAGCTTGCTTTGGGCAGTATGGTCATTTTAACAACATTCCAATCCAGAACGTGATATATCTCTCCATCTGTTTGTGTTGTCTTCAGGTTTGTTCATTAGTGTTTTACATATTTTATGTTTTCCTCTCTGTCGACTCCTTCCCCTTAGCTTATATTTGCCCAAGATTCCCAAAGAACTTTATTTTCTACCCACCTCTAGTGGTGTGGACGCTGTGCCTCCCCATCTATTGTCCTTGTGATTATGTGTGTTTATTTAACAAAATCTAAATTCTGAAATAATCTTAGCTCAAATAGAAGTTGCAGAAACAGTGCCGAGATCCCACATTCCTCCCCAGTGATGATGCTGTGCATGCGCCGCAGCCTGGGGTCGCTCCTCCGCAGCACAGCGATGTTTGGGACTGGACAGGCCTTTGTTGGGGGCAGCGTCCTGTGCCCGGCGTGATGTTTAGCAGCACCGCTGGCCTCCACACGTTAGATGCCAGTGGCGCCCCAGGTACCAAGCAGCATTGTCTCCAGGTGTCCCAAGTGCCCCCAAGGCACCCCAGTTGAAAGCTGCTCTGTGTTAGTTTCCTTTGCTGGTCTAAGGAGCCGCTGCTCACCTCCTGGCTGGAGACAGCACTGTGACTGTGGGTCAGAAGTCTGACGTGATGCCACATTCTGGGCTTGGAGTCCCCGGGCCACGACCACGGCGCCAGCGGAGCCTCAGTCCTTGCTGGGGCTCTGGGCACGAGGAGGCCTCATGCTCCTCTGGCTGTTGGCAGAGTCCAGCGCCTTCCCATGAGCCCTGCCTTCTCAGTCCGGCAGCAGGCATCGGCTCCCTCGTGGGTTTGGATCTCCACCAGCTGGTAAAGGTTCTGTGCTTTTAAGGGCTCCTGTGGTGGCCCTGGGCCTGCCGGTTAGCCCAAGGGGATCTCATCCCATCCAGCCTGGGGGTCGGGGTGTGGACATGGTTGATGGGTCCACCCGCCACGCCCTGTCAGACAGCAGAAGTCACAGCCAGGAGGATGTGCTGCAGTGAGGCCTCAGCTGACCCTGACCTCTTTTAGGGCCCTCAGCTCTCACACGCACTCCTTGTTTATGACACTACTGGTTCTGGTGTACAGGTCTGCCAAAGTTTGTCATAAGTATTTAGCACACACACATTTTTTCACGTAACCACTCCCACAGTCAAGGACACAGAGCCGTTCCATCAACCCTGTAAACCCCCTTCCTTCAGCCCTGAGGTAGGAACCCCATGTCTCTTGTCTGTGAAGCATAATTTTCTCATTTTGAAATGAGACTGTTATGGACGTGGGATACGTGTGTCACCTTTTGAGGCTGGTTTCTATTCTGCTCCGTGTAACACCTGGAGAGCCACCAGGCTGCTGTGCTGCACCAGCACGTTGGCCCGTGTGACTGCCGAGTGCTCCATCATGTGGCTGTACCAGACTGTGTGCCTGTTCGCCTGTTTGCAAGCCGTGTGAGCTGTGTCCAGTGTTTGACTGTGCAGATAGACTCACAGCATCTGTACGTGCATGCCCAGGGTTTTGTGTACACCTGACCTTCGCCGCCGCAGACACACAGGAGGGGGTTGGTGCGCATCTGCTGAGTGTGAGTTCAACGCTGTAAGACACGGCCAGGCTGCTTTCCTGGGGGCTGTAGCTCCACGTCCCTGATGGCCGTGTATGGGTGACCCAGTCTCCGTACATGCCTCCCGTGCCCGACACTAGCAGTGTTTAAAAGAGAAGAATGTCAGTAAATGGAACGTTGGCTGTTCTGGTTGGTGCACACGGGCTCATGGTGCGGGTGAGCCCCAGTCGCTGACGACGCTGTGCGTTTTCTCACCTGCTCCTCAGTGTCTGTAGATACTCTTTGGCAAGGTGTCCATTAAAGTCTTCTGTCTGTTTCCCGATTGGATGGTTGATTTTTTCACTGTTCAGTGTACAGAGGCCTCTGCATGTTGTCCTTTATCAGATATGTGATTTGTGAACATTCTCTCATCATGGTCTTTCAGAACAAAGCTTTTAAACTTTGATAAAGTCCAGCTCATGAGTTTTTTCTTTTATGGATCATGCTTTGATGTCATATTTAAGAACTCTTCAGCTAATCCTCGGTCATGAAGACTTTTTTCCTGTATTTTTGTTTAAGAGGTTTATGGTTTTACGTTTCAATTTAGATCTGTGATCTGTTTTCAGGTTTTTTTTTGCATAATGAATGAGATTTAATTTGAGTGTCATTTCTTTGTTGTAACCCTGCTCTGTGGCTCCCACAGGCCCACGTGCCAGTTTTCTGGCGCCAGCGTCACAGCGCTCCAAGTGGGATGTGAAAGTGTCACAGCGCTCCAGCCTTGCCTCCTGCGCGTGTGCTCTCCCTCCCCCTTTAATGAAAGTGCTCACATGTCTGTTGGGAACCACCTCAGCGCTGCAGTTTTTACTCTCAAATAACCCTTAACACCTGAGAAGAGAGGCACTTCCCTCCTGCTTCCGTTCCTTCCCTTTCTTCATCTCTGATGCCCCAGCCTTCCCTCAGCGTCCCCTTCCTGCCTTCCTCACTCCCTTCCCCTCGTCCCTTTCTTTCCACGGTACTTCCTTCCTCGAGACAAACTCCCTCTGACACAGCGGATGTGCGGGGACAGGTTCTTTTCAGTCTCCTTCGCGGATGAGGTCTGTTTCTGCTTCGTGCAGAAGGTCCTTTGATACCAACTTCAAGGTTCACGGCTTCCCTTCTCTCAGCATGTGGGAGCCCTGCCGCTTCTCCCTGCCCCACGGTTTCTGGTGAGAGGCCCACTGCCGCTCCAGTCGTTCTCCTGTGGGCAGCATGCTGTTTGTCTGTGGCTGCTTACAAGATTTTTCCGTGTCTTTAGTCTTCAAAAACTTGGTTGTGATTTGTCTGGGAGTGGATTTCTTTAGGTTCACCCAGTTTCAGATTGGTTCAGCTTCTTGAGTCTGTAGGGTTTTTTCCCACCAACTTTGCCAAGTTTTAAATCATTATTTCTGCAAATATTTCTGAGTCACACACTTTCTTCTTTCTTTCTGGGACTGTATTTTTTTTTGCGTTTTTTCCCCAATTTTCATTCTAAACCATTGTTTTTAAAGTTACAATTTTAAAACTTTCTCATGTAAAGATATGAGTAAAGTTTGTAACATCCAAACTTTTTCTGAAAGAATAACTTGATGAAGTAATTCCAGCAAAAGTGGTAATGAACCTGATAAACTATAAATGGGCATTAAAATGTTAGTGATTCTTCAGTAGGTAATGTACACACACACACGCCCACCACGCACACACACGTGCGTAACCACTTCTCCACCTTCTGGTGTCACCACTGAGATCTGACGGATTGTAATCCTTCCTGCTTTTGTACTTTCCACAGCAGACTTGCTTTAAGCTGGTTGTACTCCCCGTTGGTTTCCTGACTGTAATGTCCTGGAAGAGGGGGTGTCCTGTTCACCTTGGTAAACCTAGTCTCTATTGCGGTGCTTGGTGAGTTAGACATCGGTGTTTGTCACATTGGGTTAAAATGTAGACAACAGATGCGTCAGGAGAGACACATCAGCTGATTTGTTGGGTCCTCTGGTCTTACGGTTTTCCAGCTGGAGGTACTCCAGTCTCGTTTAGCTCCGTAGAGGTGTGTCCGTCCTGGGGGCTGAGGTCTGGCCCCCACAGTGGCCTTGGCCGTGCGTCCTGCCGCCCTGGAGCGCGGTCTGGTGGGCCATGCACGGGAGTCTGTGGCCCAGGAGGACCTCGGCGGCGGGAGCCCGGGCATGCGGCGTCCGAGGCCCGCCCCGTCTCACGGGACTGAGGCCTGAGGCAGGAAGGCCTGTGTGATGCGCTGGATGATGTGTTATTTCGGACTCAGCCAGTCTCTGTCTTTTCTCCTGTTCTTTTCAGCTTATATTTCAGGAGCTGGAGAATTTCCCTCTGGCTTATTCAAGTACCGGGCACCTCAGAGTTGCTCATCTCGTCAGATTTTTCCAGAGCGGTTGAGCACAGAGGTGGACGAGAACGGCACGTCCCGGCAGACCAGGGGGTGGGGGTGCAGGGTGTGGGGTCTTAGTTCTGGCTTGGTTAGGGCGAGGCCTGTGCTTTTCCAGCAGAGGTGGGCTTCTCTGGTTGGCATCACCCTGTCTGGCAGGTGGAGGGGCTTGGTTCCCTAAGCGGTGAGTGGCCCACAGGCGGGAGGCCCCTGGGGCCATGGCTCTGGAGCGGCAGATTGGGGGCAACTGGCCTTGGCTTGCCGGCTCATGGCCTACGAGCCCCCTCACCAGCCGGACTCGTGAGCGAAAGCCAGGGGTGCAGGGCCCGTGGGAAGCAGTCTTGGTGTTTTCTCTTTGCAGTCTGCTACCTTGGGGTTTGCCAGATAGATTTTCCTCAGTTCTTTTTTTTTTTTTTTAATGAAAAGCTTTCCTGGCAGCTGTCGGAATGCCATGTCCAGGGCACTGAGAGTTACCAAAGAGGGCCCAGGCCTCCATCCTGTCAGCGGTCTGCAGTCTCATGTCTGTGCCCCTGTGGGTGAGGCAAGGCTACTCCCCAGGCCAGGGTTCCATGGGCCCCAGTGTCTGCACCTCTTCCCTGCTGGCCTGGGTCAGCGCCGCCAGGAGGCTGGGCCAAGCCACGGCTGCTCAGCAGGCTCAGGCCCGTCCCTGGCATGTTTGCCTCCCCGCCCGCAGACAGCCTGGGGGCCTGGCACAGGGTCGGGTGGCCGGACCTGTGGGGGGCGGCGGCCGAGGGTGAGGTTCCCGTGTGCGGCCCTGGGTGGCCTGGTGCAGGGACCCTCTCCCCTTTGCTCACATGCATCGCGAGGCCCTCTGTCCCGGAGATCGGGAATGAGCTGCCCTCCTGCTCTGTGGATGGGTGCCCTGGGGCTTGACGCCAGCCCCCCTCCTGCTCTGGGCTCTGCCGAGGGAGCATGTCCCCAGAGACCCACTGGTCTCGCAGAGTGTCCACTGCCCTCGACACCGCGGCCTGACTTTCATCACATTTGTTAGCTGTGCTGGCTGCGCCTCTACCCCGCGTGTTTCTAAGAGGAAATAAATGGAGGCACGTGAAGCGGTAGCATGTCTGTGCGGGCCCGGTGAGCTCGGAGACCAGTCACCATGGCAACCTGGTGGCCTTCACACCTCGGCGGTTAGGAGGACGGCCTCTCCTCTGCCCACGTGACAGCTTGGCTGTGGCTGCCTGAGCCCTGGCCGCGGCCTGGAGCCCCACTGGCTGGGGCAGGGGGCTGGCGGGGGGGGCACAGATGCAGCCTGGCCTGTACCCCACCTCCCCGGGTCTAAGCCCACTCTCCAGGATGGCCTGGCATCACCCATGGGCCTGGGGAGGCCTCTGAGCGCAGACTGCGCTGCCGGCCGCAGGGCTGTGTCTGCTCCGGGGCCTCTGGGGAGGTGGGGCAGGTGCACAGATGGGGTTTAAGGTTGGGTCTGACAGGTCGGCCTGCAGCTGCTGGTGTGGTCCAGGCAGCTCCGGCGTCTGTCCCTGTGTCTGTTTCCGCTGGCTCTGCCCTTCCTGCAGGGCCGGCCTGTCCTCTGAGTCCCTCAGCACATCATAATGGGAGTGGGACTGCAGGCTGTTCCCAGAGCGCCTGCAGACCAGCTGGGTTCCAGGTTCTGGACTCCTGACCCCTCATCTGCGGGCGGTGTGTGGCTCTCCTGTCCCCCAGGCTCCACGCTGTGTGGGGCGGTTCCAGCTTCAGTGGGTGGCAGGGCTGGAGCAGCGTGCCACAGGCCCTTCCCGTGATGAGGCCGCGTGGGCGGGGCTGTGACGGTCACCTGCCCCGTGGTTGCAGGCAGCAGCGCTGACTGTGCCGTCCAGTCTGCTCCTCAGCCCTTGCTGCCAAGCGGCTGAGATCACGATGGCCGCCCCTGACCGAGGCCTCTAGGGTGTCTGCATCACAGGGGTGTCCATGTGTGTGTGAGAGCGCCTGCCTGTGGGTGTGTGCCCGTGGCCCCAGCAGCCCAGCGCCCCACGCGGGGAGCTCCGCATCGCAGCTCAGGCCCAGAGTGTGGCCATGTTCCTGGGGCTGCGGGCCTGGCTCCAACTCTGACTCTGGATGGGCTCCCCATTGAGCGGGGGCTGTGGGTCCAGCCAGCGGGAGGCGCCTGCCTGGTCAGCTCCTGGGCTTCCTCCGTCACAGCAGGCCATGTGGCTCAGGGGAAGGAGCCAGCTTGGAGGCCGGCCTGGGTTCCAGTCGCGGCCCTGTCCCTCCCCAGCTGTGTTGTTGGGGTGGCAGGCGCCCAGGAGACCCCACGGTCCTGTTTCCACCAGGACCCCTTCTCCAGGGAGCTGCCAGCCCTCTGCCGGAGGCTCTTATTCTAATGAGCTGGCCACCTTCTTATCTGGCCGAGGGCTTTAAATATATGTGTACTGTATTCATGTAAGTGTATGTTTTACTGCAGCATAGAAAGGGGCGTGGGGATCCGGTCGGCACAGGGCTCTCCCCAGGTGTGAGCACGCCTGGCTGAAGACCTGGGTCAGCTGTGCATCACGAGGGCCCCCGCCTGGTGAGCGGTCCCCGCAGAGGACACGGGCCGCCTCCCGCCCTGGGGCCTCTCCTGCAGCGCACTGTGCTCTCGCGCTCTCCCCTGTTGTGCTGCGGGCGCTGTCCCCTTGTCTACAGGGGCCACTGCCGGCTGCGTGTGGACACAGGTGTTTCCATTGTGGGTCCCGGAAGGGTGACGTAGGGACGTGTTTCCACACCTGTGCTTTGTGGCTGTGAGTGCTGGTTTCTGGTGCTTCACCCACAGTGGGACTGCCACCCAGTGCTTTGAAGGGCTTGCATGGATTTCCAGTCCCTCCAGTAGTGTGTGAGGTCCTGGGCACCGGTCCTTAGCCCCCTTTCTTTTTTTTAAAGTCAGATGTTTTATTCTGGAAAGCACGTATGCACACGGTTCGGACACAGAACACTAACCTGGGAGTGAGGGCAGGAGCAGACCAGCTGCTGACCGCAGTGAGCCAGCTCTCCCCGTCCCTTATGTCAGATGCTGTCGCTGGGGCTCTCCTGGCGGCGAAGCGCAGTTGTAGTCTGCATTTACTGATGCTTATGGAGGTTGAGTACCTTTTCAAATGTTTATTGGCCATTTAAATAGCCTCTTCTGTGAAATGTCAGTTCAAATCTTTTACCTATTTAGAAAAAAATTGGGTTGTCTTTTTCTATCAGTTTGTAGGCGTTCTTTATACCTTTTGAATCCAGCCTTTGTTGAAGGTACATAACGTGCCTCTCCTCTCACAGTCTGGGGCCTGCCTCTTTACTCTCAGAGTAATCTCTTTTGTTAAGTCCCATTTGTCAGATTTTTCTTCTGCATTTATTTATTTTGGTTTTCTGTCTAGAGCATCTTGCTTATATTGGGTCATGAAGATATTTTTCATTTTTTGTTTTCTTCTAGAAGCACTTAAAAAATGCCAGCTTATTGTAGGTATAATTCACATAAAATTCACCCTTTTAAGGCATGCAGGTTATTGTTCTTAGCAAACAGTATTCATAGAATTTTGGAGTAATCATCACTGATTCTAGAACATTTCACACCATCCCCCCAAACCATTACCGTTAGCAATAGTGCCCTATTCCCCCAACCCCAATCCCTAGAAACCACTGGTCTACTTTCTGTCTCTGTGGACTTCCCTGTTCTGGGCATGTCGTGTAAATAGTCATGCGGTATGTGGCCTTATGTCTGGCTGCTTAACCGGGCGTAACATGCTCAGGCCCACCTATGTTGCAGCGTGTACTGCGTTTCATTCCTCTCTGTGGCCGAGCAGCACTCCACTGCGTGGATGGACCACTGTGTACTTCTCTGCTCACCAGCTGGTGATATTTGGATTGTTTCCATAGTCTGGTTATCCTGGATAATGCTTATAAAAATATCCATAAATGGGTTCTTGTTGGACACACGTCTTTGGTGACTCTTACCTTTCTCCTCTTGGGGCTCTACCATACTGTTCCCCAAAGAGGCTCCCTGTTTCAGCTCCTCCCCAGCGTGTGGGTGTGGCGTTGCTGTACCCTGGTCTGTCAGACCCTTGTTAGCGTCTGAACTCTTGACTGTAGCTGTTCCGGGGGGTGTGAGTGGCAGCTCTTTGTATGTCATGTGCTTATTGACCATTTGTATATGTTCTTGGAAGGAAATGGCACCCACTCCAGTACTCTTGCCTGGAAAATCCCATGGACGGAGGAGCCTGTAGGCTACAGTCCATGGGGTCACAAACAGTGGGACATGACTGAGCCACTTCACTTTCACTTTGAAGAAAAGTTTATTCAGACTGTTTGCCCTTTTTATGTTTGAGTTGTAAGAGTTCTTTCTGTGTTTTGATACAAGTCCCTTATGAAATAATAATTTGCAGATGTTTCCACACATTCTGTGCCTATCTTTTCACTTTCTTGGTGATGTCCTTAGAAACTAAAAGGTTTTAAATTCTGATGAAGCTCAACCGACCTGCTTTTTCCTTTGATTGTTTGTGGTTTTGGTGTCATATCTGAGGATCTGTTGCCAAATTAAAAGACATGAAGATGTACCCTTATATTTTCTTCTAAGAGTGTTAAAGTTTTAACTCTTAAATGTAGGTCTTTGGTCCGTTTTAGGTTTTTCTGTGTGGTGTGAGGTAGGAGTCCACACAACACAGTGGATGCCCTACTGTGTTGGCATCATCCTGCCCCGCTGAAGGACTGTTACTGCTGTATCATGTGAGCTTGGCACCCTTGTTGAAATCAGCTGACTCTAAAGATAAACCTTATTTCTGGGCTCTGAATCCCTCCGGCTGGTTTATATGCCTTCATGTCACCACCACAGTCTTACCATTGAGCTTGTGGAGAGTTCTGAAGTCAAGAGATGTGAATCCTCTGACTTTTTCCTTTCTGTTTTGACTTTTTGGGATTCCTTGAGATTCTATGTGAATTTTAGGGCATATTTTTATGTTTCTACAGAAAAAAAAAGGCAGCTTGGATTTTGATAGGGATTCTACTGATGCTGCGTTTCAACTTTTAAACATCTTTCTCATTAGGTCTCTAATCTAGCGTGAACTAAAGTTTGTAAAAGGTGCAGGTAGGGATATACCTTTATTCGAAAGCTTGTTCTTCCCTCTTGGATTGTGGGAGGACCTCTGTCGTTCCGCAGTTGGCTGTGCCACGGCTGTTTCTGGACTCTGTTCAGTTCAGTCACTTTCTTTTCTTGGGTCAGTAGGGCTCCTTATTGTTGTAGCTGTATGGTAGGTCTGCTCATCTTGTGTATTAGTCTTCCAGCTTTGTTGTTTCCAAGGTTACTTGGCTTTTCTAGGTTCCATGCATTTCTGTATCAATGTTAGAATCGGTTTGTCAGGTTAACCTCTGTGGATTAATCTGGAGAGGGCTGCAGTCAGAACATTCTCGAGTCTTCAGTCTCTCTCCCCTCTCTTCCTGTCTCTCTCACCTTGTCTCTGTGTCTAGGCCTCCTCAGAAACGTGTCATAGATTTCTGTGCAGTAATATCAGATCTTTTTTGTTAGATTTATATTAAAAAATTACTGGGTATTTTATATTTTTGGATGCTAATGAAAATGGTATTGCTTTTCATTTCGTTTATTTTTTAAATGTATCACTAACATATAGAAATACGATTAATTCTTGTGTATTGGCCTTGCACCCTGTGGCTTTGATAAACTCACTTATTACTGTATTATTGTTAGTTTCTCTGCTGTAGTGTAGTTTCCTTAGGTTTTCCTGCATATAGTCATGTCATCTGAGTGTCATGGTAGTTTTACTTTTTCCTTTCAAGTTCCAGGATGGGAATTTTAAAAATTTTCATTTACTTTCTTGCCTTGTTGTACTGGCTGGACCTCCAGTACAATTGAGAATAAAAATGGTTGTCGTCATTGTCTGGATAGCATTCTCTTGGCTGTCGGCATGGACGGATGCCCAGCGTCTCACCATCGAGTCTGGTGTGAGGGCAGGTTTTCTGGGCGCTCTCTGTCACGTTTCTCGGCTGAGTTGCAGTTCCTCCATGAGTGTGTCTGGAGTTGCTTTTCTGAATCTGTTCATGCCCGTATGTTTTTCCCCTTTATTCCATTAATGTGCTGAATCACACCTGATGGCTTTAAGGCGAGATTCCCAAGGGTCATTCGTGTGGAGCAGCCTCTGTTCTTGTTGCCTGGCAGAGTTTCTGCTCCCGACCTGGGCCCTTCTGAGGGGTCTCTTCCATCTCGTGCACAGCTTGTCAGGGTGGCCGCTCCCCGAGGAGTAGTTCCAGCACGTGGGCTGTGGGTGCCCTGTGTCCTGGATGCCGGGGGCTCTCGTAGCGGGTGGGGCTGGCAGGGCCCTCTGCCCGCTCCTGGAGTCCTGCCCAGAAAGGCCTGTGGACAGCTTCAGCCAGGCCCCGTGATTACTTCCCTGTGAGCTGAGCCTCTACCTCCGACCCTCCCAGGACCCTCTGCCCCACCCACCTGGAGGCCACGCCGGACGCTCGCTGTCCCTCGCAGCCCCCCGGGAGACGCGTCCTCCCCACCTGCAGCCTCTGCTCAGAGAGGTCCATCAGGGCCACGCCCCGGGCCCGCCTCCTTGCCTCTCGGGTGAGCTGGACTTTGGCCACGGGCTCTTCCTCCTCTTTGCCGCCAGCTTCCAGCTCCAACAGAGACGGGCCTTCAGGGGGGCGTTCCTGAGTGTCCGTGTCCCTGCCTAAAATGCCCCCCATCCCATCGCTGAGGCCCCGCCCACCCCTTTTGCGTCAGGCCTCCCCCTGCCACCCCTCTGAGGGGCAGGTGGGCAGGATGACCGCAGACCTTGGGCTCCTGGAGGTGCCCCGTCCCCAGCGGGGCGCTGGTCGGTTCCCTCTGCTTCCTGGGTCCCCAGGAACAGGACGCAAGTGACCCGCACTGGTGGCCTGACCTGGCGGGGGTCTGGTGTGGGACCAGGTGACCCCAACTGCTGCAGGCCAGGGAGAAGAGGACGGGCCACACGGGGCAGGCCCGGCCAGCTGGTCTGCGTGCTGGACCTCTGGCTTCCGGGTCATCCCTGTGGGTGGAGCAGCTCGAAGACTCCGCCCTCAGGAGTGCTCCCTGGGGCCCAGGGTAGTCCCTGTGTGGGGGGCCGGGGAGTGAGGGGAGGCGGCAGTGTCCACAACTCACACACACACGTGTGCACACGCCCACACAGAGTCGGCTCGCAGCAGGGTGACAGCCCGTGCATAGGGCTGGGAGGGAGCAGGGAGCTCCCGTGGGGGTGGGGGTGCACGCTGCAGGTGCTGTGGCTGGATCTGCCCCCGTTGGGACAGCGCGCCTCCTGTCGGTCCGGGTTGGTGATCCCTCCTGTGGGTGGAAGGTCTGCACCGCTTGAGACAGGTGTCAGTGTGTTTGCTCTGGGCAGCTCCAAGCAGCGGCAGCCTTGAGTGACCAAGACCTGGCCTGTTGTGGCTGACTGGGGCCCTGCGGAGCAGCAGGGGGCCGCCAGCGCCGGGGTTGCTCCTCCAAGTTCCCACACTCTGTGGTCGCGCCCATCATGGGGCCAACGGTGTGGGGACGGCGCTGCCCAGAGCCCGTGTCTCTCCAGGGCCTCGGGACAGGCACAGGCTTGGGGTGTGACCAGGGCCCTGCTGCCCATCCAGTATGTCCGGGGCTTCGTCCCCGCCTCTTTCCTCTGAGGACCTGTTGGCTCACGTCCAGCAGGTGGGTGCTCGGGGAGCCTCCACAGGGCTGGGCAGAGGGGTGGGCCCCTCGCCCAGCGGCCGGCTCTGCCCGGCGCCTGTGTCCTCGGTCCACGGCCTGGTTCCATACGAGGGCCCCGGCCCAGGCAAAGGCTATGTGAGCCGGTCTCTGAGCTCTGGGCGCTGCAGCCTGAGGAGCAGCGGGTGGCCCCCTCCCGCCCCGTCTCCCCAGTGCTGCCCTGCTGCTGCCCCGGGCGAGTGGGCGGGGTTGTTCTGCCACACTTCTTCGTGAGATGTGCGCAGCTGAAGCCTGCAGGGTTTCCTCTGTGAGGCTCCGGGCTGCCCTTGTGCAGAGGCAGCTCTCACAGCCGCTGCAGATGCTGTGCGCCCGATGAGACGGGGTCAGGCCGTCCTCCTGGGCAGCAGCCTTCCAGGTCGGCTTCTATGAGCTGGGTTTAAAGCATGAATCAGTCAGATCGTATCAGGTTCCTGCTCAGAGCTCTGGGCTTGCTCCGGTCAGCACATCTGGCCTCCCCCCACCTTCCTGCTCCCCGGGCCAAGCCTGCAGCCTGTTGCCTGGGAGGCTTCTTTCCCTGGTGTGGTCCTGGGGGCCAGGGGAGAGTCCGTGACGGCGGCATCTCATCTCTGCGCGTCCTCACTGCGTGGCTCTGGGGGACTTAATCACTTTGTGCCTCGGTTTGGTTGTCTGTTAAATGGGTTTACTTGCTCCCTCCTCACCAGATGATTGGATGAATTGAAGAAGCACTTGAGTTGCTGTCTGTTGACTTTTTATATTTTTTATAGCTTTTTGCTGCCTCAGCCTTGTCACTGAGGAGTTACCTCTGATCCCTGTTTCTGTTGTAACTGAAGTTGTACCTTCTGCCCCATGTCTGGGTGCTGCTGAGAGGCAGTGGGGGCGGGGGGCGCGGGGCAGTGGGTCAGATGTGGGGTCGCACGGGGGAGCCAGCCTGCGATTCCTGGGCTGGTTCTCCTCTCACTCTGCCGCCGTGGAGCCTGTCTGCCCTGCAGCTCCTGGTTCAGTTCTGTCAGTGTTTTCAGAGACGCTGGTCTCTGACTGTGACTGTGGGTTTGTCCATGTTCTTTGGTCTGTCAGATCTGTTTTATGTGTTTGGGGTTTCTGTTATTAGGTGCATTGTTGCTGTTCAGTGGCTCAGTCGTGTCTGACTCTTTGCGACCGCATGGACTACAGCACGTCAGGCCTCCCTGTCCATCACCAACTCCTGGAGTCTGCTCACACTCATGTCCATCGAGTCGGTGATGCCATCCAACCATCTCATCCTCTGTCATCCCTTTCTCCTGCTGCCTTCAATCTTTCCCAGCATCAGGGTCTTTTCCAAGGAGTCAGTTCTTCTGACTCCAAAGTATTAGATTTTCAGCTTCAGCATCAGTCCTTCCAATGAATATTCAGGATTGATTACCTTTAGGATTGACTGGTTTGATCTCCTTGCAGTCCAAGGGACTCTCAAGAGTCTTCTCCATCCTTCGGTGCTCAGCCTTCTTTATGGTCCAACTCTCACATCCATACGTGACTACTGGAAAAAACTATTAGGTGTGTACACATTTATAATTGTTATCTCTTCTTGACTAACTGTCTCTTTTATTACTGTGAACTTGCCTTCTTTATATTATGTCTGGTAATGTCTTTTGTATTGAATTCTCCTTTATCTGATATTAATAGAGCTTCACCAACTTCCTTATACTTAGTCTGCCCTCTGTATCCTTTTCCCATTTCTAAAAACCTTTTTGCATCATTTTTATGAATAACGTCTAGCTGGAGTTCCGCCTTTGCGTGGGGGTGTGTGGTGAGCAGCATAGTGACCCGCACAGATGTCTGTGCCCTGACCCCCAGGCCTGTGATGATGGCCTCTCGCTTGGTGAATGGGCTCTGCGATGTGACTGACTTAAGAGTATGTGACGGGGAGAGGACCCTGTATTACCCCGGGGAGCCCAGTGTCCTCATCAGGAAAGAGGGAACAGGAGAGGCAGAGGAGGAGGCGTGCTGATATCTCAGAGGTCTGGGCACCATGAGACCAGGAGCAAGAAGCAGAGGCGACCGCTGGGCACCGGGGAAGGTGAGGAGCAGTCCTCTCGGCGGAGGCGACCGCTGGGCACCGGGGAAGGTGAGGAGCAGTCCTCTCGGCGGAGGCGACCGCTGGGCACCGGGGAAGGTGAGGAGCAGTCCTCTCAGCGGAGGCGACCGCTGGGCGCCGGGGAAGGTGAGGAGCAGTCCTCTCGGCGGAGGCGACCGCTGGGCGCCGGGGAAGGTGAGGAGCAGTCCTCTCGGCGGAGGCGACCGCTGGGCGCCGGGGAAGGTGAGGAGCAGTCCTCTCGGGCGCTGCCAAGAGGAAGCAGCCCTGCTGACGCCACAGTTTCAGCCGAGTGAGACCCCCGAACCTCTGCCCTCCAGCACTGTACGAGAGTCAATCTGTATTGTTTTAAGCGACTGAGTTTTTGGTAAGTTCTTGCAATAGCAGTAGCAAGCTAACGGGTAAGTGTGTTTAGTGTGATCCGTGGTGTGAGTGCCTTTAAAATCCTCCGTTTGGTACTCGCCTTGTTTGTCTCATCTGCCCTTTGTTCCTCGGTTGCTACTTTCTTGTAGACTTTTTTGAGGGAGATGGTGGAGATGAGTCAGTATATTTTAGAATTTCGTTTTATCTTCTCTACTGACTTTTTATTTGTGCCTTTTTTGGTTACATTTTTAGTAGTTATCCTCAAAATTACTTTTTTAAAAAAGACTGTGACAATCTATGCTCAAAAAATGTTGAGTTACTTCAGGAATTATTTAAGAACTTCACAGAAGCGCCCTGCCTGGATTCTTCTGAGCTTCTCAGATCTATATGTGGCATTTAATTAATTTGGGGAAATTCTTGGCCCTTATCTTCATTTTTGACCGTCTTTCTCTTCCCCTCCTGGGACTTCGGCAAACATGTGCTCTGCCGCGTGATACTGTCCTGAAGACCTCAGGGGCCCCGCTTCATTCTGTTTTTCATGCTTTGTCTGTTTGTGTTTCAGTCTGAATAATTTCTAATGACTTATCTCCATGTTCATGGTTCTTTGCTCTGTCCACAGTCTGCTAGTGAACCACGATCTCTCGCATTTCCCTGTGGTTGTTCTATAGTTTGGGTGGTGTCAGTGATGGTGGAGGAGGGGCCTCTGAAGACCCTCTCTTCCGTAAAAGCAATGAAGATGCTCAGAGCCTATTTTTTTCAGAACTGAAAATTGACCAAAGGCTTGTAGCCATCCAGAAGCGTTCGTTCAGGAAAAAATGGTGAGTTGCAGTAAGGACAGCAAGGCTTGTGGCATTTCAAAATGTGCTATTCCCATCCTTCTATCCCCACCTAAGCAGGGACCTTGAAAACCAGCACACACATTCATGGTGAAACCCAGCAGCCTGGGCAGAAGAGGGCTGTGTGTGTGTGTGAGGCCCTCCGTCGTGTCCGAGTCTTTCTGACCGCGTGGACTCTAGCCCGCCAGACTGCTCTGTCCATGGGATTCTCCAGGCAGGAATTCTGGAGTGGGTAGCCATTCCCTTCTCTGGGGGATCTATCTGACGCAGGGATTGAACCCAGGTCTCCTGCATTGCAGGCAAGTTCTCTACTATGTGAGCCACTAGGGAAGCCCAAAAGGGGCCGGGAAAGGACTGGAGTCCTTCAGAGCCCCATCCCCGAGGGCAGCACCCTTTTTCCTGCCTGGGGTTTCCTGGAGGACCCCACTCACAAGGCCAGCCTTGTTGGCCGTTACTCAGGTTGCCCAGTGGAAGCGGCCTTCCCCCCGGGGGCATTTGCTGTGAACCTTCAGAGCCTGCTGTTGAACACAGTGGCTGCCTCACAGGTGGGGGACAGTTCGGTGCAAACAGTAGGGTAACCCAAACGCTCGGGAAGAAAAGCTAGAGAAAGGAGGGACGTAGAAGGCTTTGAAAAGTTGCTGACATTTTCCTGAGAAGCTGGAGGCCACACGCCGGGTCGGGCGGTGCTTGGGGAGACCTCAGGGCATGCACACTCAGGCACGTCATGCCAGACGGTCAGAGGCCGCGGTCAGAGACAGGGTCTTGAGGCCAGCAGAGGCCAGCGGCCTCGGCAAGAGGGTGAGGCGGGCGCCCGCCTCCCCGCGGGACGTCTCCACCGCTTCCCCTGTGGTGCCCACCCTTTCCTGCTGGATTCTCTGGCGTGTTAATCATGGTTATTTTAAAGTTCCTCTGTGTTAACTTCAGCATCCGGACCATTGTTGCAGCTGGCTTTGCTGAGTGTTTCCTCTTGCGGTACATCTTTATTGTGTTGTTTGTGTGTTTAAATTTTTGACTGAATGCTGAGCCTTCTGCGTAAACAAATCACAACAGCGGGCCCTGCACGACGCGTTTATACCAGTGAAGGGTTTCCTCTTGTTCCGGGAGAGCCTCGGTGTGGGGCTGGCTCTCTGATACGTGGCGTATAGTAGGGTTTCCTTTTTCTTTTCTTTTATCCAAAGTGGAATTTTTTTTGTTAAGGGTAAGATTATTTGGTTTGCGTTTTATATTAATTATTGACAGATAACAAGTCACACGTTGAGTGGTTTTAAGCAGTGACCACGTGTGACTGCGCAGTGGCCATGGGGCTGCACTGGTCACAACTCGGCCCCTGCCCTGGCCTCTCACGGCCACAGTCCTGTTCTGAGCCCACCAGGCTGCTGGGCCGAGGCTTCTCAGCTCTGCACTGTGGGGCTGTCCCCAGAAGGCAGCTCATGACCCCAGGTGGGTGACCCCAGGTGGGTGGGCTCCGAGTCTGTGGGTGAGTTGAGGGCTCTGGACCGGGACCACGACCTCGGCCTCCCTGGAGCCTGCTGCCTCTCGTCCGGCCGCCGCTACGTGTCAGGGTTTGGGGGTCACGCCAAGGCTGAGCGAAGGGCCTCGGGACCCTGAGGACCCTCTCAGAGGCCGCAATGCCTGATTCCTGCAACCTTGTGTGAGCTCTTCTCTTCTGCCCTCTCCTGCCCTACTCTCCTCCAGCCACCACGCCTGCCCCCCTATTTCCTTAGATCCCCCCGTCCCCTCCTCCTCTGCTGCCCCCCAGCACCCACATCCTGAGCAGACACGGGGCCCTGGGGTCAGCTCTGCGCTCTCCAGCGCCCCTGTCACGGCATCCTGGGGCCCTCGTCTCTGTGCTGAGCCCCCGTTTCCTCTACTGCCTTCAGCTTGGGGCTTGTCTTGGGCATTGGACTCCTTGTTTTGAAGGAATTTTAATTTATAATATTTGTGTGCGTGGGGACTTGCCTGTTTCATAATTTATTCTTTTTTATGAGAAGTTCATTTACCTTTTTAAGCAGCTTAAACTTACATGTTTAAATTCTTTTATCAACTGGAAATTTGAACACTGGGTGAATATTTGATAATGTTAAGTAATCCATTTTTTTGTTTGTTTTTTTTCTTGGTATGCAGTGCTGCTGGTTCTGTTTAGAAAAATAGAAGTCCTTATTTGTTAGAGAAATACTGAAGTGTGTGCATGTGGGGTGGCCTGCTGTAGGGGCCTGGGGAACAGAGGGTGGGTGCCAGAGACAGAGCAGGATCTCCCCTCGTTTACCATCCGATGCTCAGTGACGACTGGCTTTTAAAAGTATTATACACTTATAGTATTCAATATATTTTAATATTATTGTGATATCTGGGTTTATTTAATATTATTTTAATACAGTAACACATTTTTGAGCATTATTTTACTAGCATGTGAGATGAGTGCAGTTGTGCGGTAGTTTGAGCATTCTTTGGCGTTGCCTTTCTTTGGGATTGGAGTGAAAACTGACCTTTTCCAGTCCTGTGGCCACTGCTGAGTTTTCCAAATTTGCTGGCATATTGAGTGCAGCACTTTTACAGCATCATCTTTCAGGATTTGGAATAGCTCAACTGGAATTCCATCACCTCCACTAGCTTTGTTCGTAGTGATGCTTTCTAAGGCCCACTTGACTTCACATTCCAGGATGTCTGGCTCTAGGTGAGTTATCACACCATTGTGATTATCTGGGTCTTGAAGATCTTTTTTGTACAGTTCTTCTGTGTATTCTTGCCACCTCTTCTTAATATCTTCTGCTTCTGTTAGGTCCATACCATTTCTGTCCTTTATTGAGCCCATGTTTGCATGAAATGTTCCCTTGCAAAGAGTTGACTCACTGGAAAAGACTCTGATGCTGGGAGGGATTGGGGGCAAGAGGAGAAGGGGACGACAGAGGATGAGATGGCTGGATGGCATCACTGACTCGATGGACGTGAATTTGAGTGAACTCTGGGAGTTGGTGATGGACAGGGAGGCCTGGCGTGCTGCGATTCATGGGGTTGCAAAGAGTTGGACACGACTAAGTGACTGAACTGAACTGAAGTGAACACATTTTTACATAATAAAAAGTTTTTAGAAGTCCCGTATCACAGTGTCCCATCACGTGAATCTGCAGTGCCTCCTGGTTTGCTGACAGCCTTTCTGAGCTTACACTTCCTTGCACGTTTGGAGTTTGGTTTGCAGGCTTGTTTGAGCCGAAGGTTTGATTGTGGCCTTTCTTTGTTTCTCTGTTTCCTCGTCTCATTGCTGAGCATGTTCGTGGTGGCCTACACCTGCCCCGGTACAGGCCCGTCCCGCACTGCCCAGCCATGGCCTGGGGTTCCAGGGCCTGGAGCCTGGGCGTCTGGGCTGAAGGCAAGTTCAAGCAGACTGAGAACCATGGCCTGACGTAGGATCCTCAGGATTTGCACCACAGCTGCTTGTTCTGGAGGAGCCCTGGGCTCTGGGGCTGAAGCTGGCCTCCGCCCAGCCCTGCCCAGGGCTGTGGCTTCAGCCTCCCCAGCCTGCCTGCCCGTCTGCTGTCGGGTGTTCGCGTCTTGGCTGTGCGCTCGGCCTGGCCCCGTGGTTGTCCCCTCCGCGTGTTTGGAGCAGAGAGGCGTGCTCAGCGCCCTCCCCTGCCCCCCGACCTCATCACGCGCTGTCCCCGCCCTTCCCTGCCCCTTCCGGATCACGGCCTGTGAGCAGGCCTGCACAGTGGGGACGTTTTACTTCCATGTTGGGCAGAGCGTGTTTTATTCAGTGCTTTGCCCAAAAGACGGTTGGGAAGCGTCCTCAGGGAGAAGATGGCCACTCCCCTGCGAGCCCCTGGCCACTGCAGCTGTCTGTTTTCTGTCTGCTGGGATCTGAGCCTCATGAGGCCAGCACCTTCCGCACACCCCCACCCCTTCCCAGGGGACCCCGCCCCTCCCCGGCCTGGCTGCTTCTCAGGCCTGCTTGTCACATAGCACTGTCCACATTCCTCTCTGACCTGGGGCCGCCGCGAGCCCGCTGTGGACTCTGTCGTGTGTCCCCCAAGCCCGGGTCCCTGTGTGGCCGCTGGTCCGGGTGCCGTCGTCTGCTCTTTCTGCAGCCCCTGCGCCAGGCCAGCCCTCGCTGTTCTCAGGCAGAGGTGGGCTGGAGTCCCTGACCCGGGAGGGCCCAAGGGAACTGGGGACACAGCCTCCCCGCGAGGAGCAGGACGCAAGTGCCTGCCCCGCCCAATGTGGCGTCCCTGTGCCAAGGCCTGCCGGGGGTTGGGGGCTGTTGAGGGCCCCCCGCCTGGGTGAGGGAGAGGAGGGGCTGGCCGGGTAGCGTGGCCTCAGCCTGCCGTGACCCTGGGAGGCCCTCGGCGTGTGCACCGGCCATTCTCTTTGCTCCCTCAGGAGGCTGAGGGCAGCTGCCCCCCCAGACCTAGGACGCTGGGTTCCCATGCTGCTCCCTTCAGATCCCTGGCCCCAGACGCAGGGGTTTTGCTCAGCAGGAGGAGGACGTCGGGCGTGATTTGGTGGCATGTGTGTGCAGTGCTTCCATCCCGTGAGCCCGGGGGTCCCATCTGCCCAGACACGATTCCTGCCCACCCACACCGCCCCATGGCTTTGAGCTTTGGGTCGCGCTGAAGCCCCTCTGTCTCTGCGTTGTCATGGGGTCTGGTCACCCTCCTGTCTGTGGAGCCTGTGGGCACCTGGCCGGTGCTGGGAACATACTTGCCCATGTTGGTGCCCCAGGGTCCTCCCTGGATGGCAGGTGGTGGCCTGGCACGGTGTGGGCTTCGGCTCCTAAGTCGCCAACAGCTGACTGGGTTCTGCTCTCCCCACAGGCCAGGGAGCTGGAGAGCCAGGAGGAAGAGCTGAGATGCCGCGACGCCTTCTACAAGGAGCAGCTGGGGCGCCTGGAGAGGCAGGTGGGTCCCTCGGGTCCAGGGAACCCGCCCCCGCGGTCTGCTCTGGGAGGAGGCCTTGCGTCCAGTAGCCTCCTGTGGTTGCTGATTCTCCTGGGGCCGGCGATCAGCGGCCTGCCCTGCTCTCCTGAGGGTGGGCCTCTGAAGTGAACGAGATGCGGAGACACAGCACCCGCCCCTTCCAGGCCTGCAGCGACCCTCGAAAAGCCAGTTGTGACTTGCTCACTGTCTGGGGGCTCAGAGAACGCCTGAGGGCGTGGCGGGGGCAGGGGGCGGTGAGCGTGTGGCTCTCCCTGTGCCTGAGCCCAGGGCCAGGCCCCCTGCCTGTCGTCCCCGTGCATCCTGGAGGCTCCGTCACGGTTTGCAGCTTCGAGGCTGGCGGTGTCTCGTGGGCTTGACTGCAGCCTGTTCCGTGGAGCCAGGCCGTGGGGCAGGAGGGCGCTGCCTGCTCCATGGCTGCCCTCCGGTACCCTCGGTGTCGGGGACACCAGCGTGCGAGGGGTGCAGGCAGCGGGCCACCCTCCTCTGCTGCGTCCTCAGCATCCCGTCCCCCTGCCCCATGTCTTTGGTCACGTCCAGACTCCCTACTTGTGCTGAGGGGCCCTTCTTCTAAGTGGGGTGTGCCTGCCCAGTCGTGGGCAGTTACTGAAAGTGTCCAGGAGACCCGTGGAGATGCGTAGACACCCGTCCTCCGCACAGCAGGAGCTGGGGCTGGGGGAGGCGGAGGGGCTGGTGTGGGCCGGGCACCTTTTCTGGGGACAGCTCTGTTTCTGTAACGGAGGCTATTGCTGTTGTGTTTTTATTTAAACTGGGCCTCGTTTGTTGAAGGCTCAGACCTTGACATCCTCAGCTTCTGTGCACAGGGCTTCAGGGACTGGCTGTGTCAAGCTCCTCTTTTTCCTCCATCCCCTCTTAGCTCAGGTACTGACGGTGGAAACCTGTTTAGGGGCTTTGGAACCACAGCTGGTCCTCCTGGACTCCCAGTAGCTGGGCGCTGGTGTGGGCGGCACGAAGGTCAGGCTCTTGCCCTGAGGACACCGTCTGACCCGCTGTGTGCTCGGCGGTGTCGGGCAGGAGAAACCGGGGAGCCGCGGAACGCGGCCCTGGTTCTGGGGAGCGGACTTCGTGACCCCTGTGTCCTCACCGGTCACTCTGCAGGACGGCTCGGCCTGTGTGGCACGTGGTGGCAAGTGTGGGAGGCGTGTGAGGCTGCTGCAGCAGCCCTGTGTGAAGGGCCCCCATCCCGCACAGACAGTCTCCTGTGAGCATGCTCCTTCGGGAAAGGCCCAGGTCTCCCTGCTCGTTCCTCTCCCGGCCTCTGGGTCCCCTTGCCCCATCCAGCCCCGCGTGTCCTGGTGGTGGAACCTACTCCTCCTCTGCTTCCTGCGTCCTCATCTGTCACCCACAGGAGGGGCGTTGGCCCTGATGGTCTCCTGGCCTGGTGGCCAGCCCCCTGTCCCCGTCCACGGTTCTCACGGCCTTGTCTGCCCTGTGCCTCCTCGCCCAGCCCTGGACATCACCTGCTCGGGCCTGGTGTGTTCTTCCCTCTCCCTTCTCCTGGCCCAGCTCCGTCCCCCGGCCCTTGCCCTGGCTTCTGCCCCGACGTGGTCGATTTGCCCTGCTGAGTGCCAGGTTAGGACACTGTTCTTACACGTCACGGCACCAGCCCTGCAGGACCCAGAGCAGAGAGGGGGCGGGAAGGGCCGTCTGTGGACGGCAGGCCCCGCGCAGGTCCCTGCAGAGAGCAGGCTGCCCCACCTCTGTCAGCAGCAGCTCAGGCCTACCTCCAGACAGGACGTGGGGCCGGACGGGCTCCGCTCCCACAGCAGGCAGCGGGCCGGTGCTGTCCGAGGGTCACTTGGGGCTGTGTGGTCTGCAGGGACACTGGGGCTCCAGGGGGCATCTTACCCAGAGCCGTTCTGAGTAAACCCGAGTGTCTGCAGGGGTCTCGGAGGTCTCAGAGTCACAGGGTTCTGGCTTCTCAGCTCAAGCAGAGGGAGGTTGGCTTATTCACCCGAGTGAGAATCTCACATCATACGTGAGGTGCTTTGGGATGTACGGAGTTCCGGCCTGTCCCGCCTCTGGGAGGACTGTCCCCGTGGACCCTGTGGGCCTGGCTTCCTGCCGTCCTCCCAGGAGCAGCACAGGCCGTCCCGCCTCCTGTTCAGAGGGCCACACCTGGCAAGCGTTGAGCACGTGCTGTCGGCCTCCGACGAGAACGCCAGGTGCCCGTTACGTGAACACGACATGGCGGCACCTGGCTGTTGGTTCCCAGCTCGCGGCGTCGCCTGAACACTGCTCCATCCCTGTGGGTGCCGGGGACACATGTTGGTTGTTGGAGAAGCTGGTGGACGGTGCTGCCTGCGACCCTAGAGACACCCCTTCCGTCAGGTTCCCACCAGCCCTGGACCCAGAAGCCGTGTTGCAGGCCTTGGTCGGGGGGCTTGGGAGGGGCCCTGGAGCTCAACCATGGGGACGCAGCAACCGGCGCTCGGGGCTGGTGGGGGTAGTGAGCCGGACTGTCAGGACCATGGACTGTGTGAGGCGGCAGGTCTCCTCCAGACCCTGGAATCTCACCTTGGAGGTCTTCCGTCCTATCAGTGGTGCCCTGAACACGCCCCCCCACGGTGAGCACATGACCTTGAGCACGTGACCTTGAGCACACGGGTGGGTAGCGCTATCCAGGGTGCTCCCACCCTGTCCTGTGACCACCCTACCCCAGGAGAGGCCTCCTGGAAGACACACCCGCTTCACATAGAAGTTCTCACAGCAGACTCCAGTTGAGGCAATGCCGTTTCTTCTAGATGACTCTCAGATGTGTTAACCATGGAAGGAAGAATGAAAACTGTGAGGAAAGTCAGAAAAAACCTGCATCAGTAGAATTTAAAGAGGGAAAGCAGGCAAGTGACTCAACAGATGGAGGAGTTGAGCAGAAAGCAGAGAGTGGGTTTAAATGGAATCTGAGAGGCATCTGAGGGGTTTTGAAAGGGAAACATGCAGATTACAAAGATTTTAAGTTGCTGGGCTGTGAATGATTAACTGCTGGCTGAGATTCTGAGGCCAAAATCGTGCCTCTGTTGAAATGAGAAAAACGACAGTGATGTTCGAAATGCCTCAGTTTTCAAAAAGAAGCTCAAGAAGGATAAATCAGAAACTAACAAGATTTTTACCTACAAGCAAGGAGTGGGAATGGGCTCAGAAGACAGGGAGGGTAAGGGACGTCCCTGAGTATATTTTTTATAAGTAGTTTGACATTTGAATCATGTTGCTATTTTTCTTATTCAAAAAATTACATCAACAGAAATGGGATTAAAAATTAATAGAAGCAGAAATAAATGAACCCAGCTGTCTGTCAGGCAGATAGCAGCCTGCAGAGAGGGAGCCCCCGGGGGGGGATGGCCAGGTTCCCCTCCCCTGCTCCCCGCCAGGGGCAGCCGGGAGCCCTGGATACGTTGCGAGCCCCCGAGGACTGAGAGGAGGAGCAGCAGCGGGCTGGCCTGTGTGCGCACGCACCCTCCCAGGGACGACATCTCAGGCCCAAGCTCATGGCAGACGGCCACCCAGGCGGGCTCCTGTTCCTCCAGGTTAAGAGGGAGCCCCTAGCAACACTGGAGGTTGGGGGGTAGCCCCCAACATGTGGCCCCAAGAAGTGTTCTTCATCCCTGGGGCTCAGAGACTCGTTTCTTCCTGTGAGACCCCACGTGGGTCAGCAGCGCACCGGGGAATCCGGCCCCAGCAGGACCATGGGGCAGCCAGGGGCACTGACCCAGGAGGAGCGCTTCGCCCTGTGGACCAGAGAGAGGGTCCTTGCTCCCACACAGACCATCCGTGAGCCGCTGGGCAACAGGGCCCCTGCTGCCTGTAGGCCAGAGATGCCGTCCCATCTGGAACACTGGGGCCTGCCCTGCCGGAGAAGCCCCAGCAAGCGGCCGGCGGGGAGCACTTTCTGCCCCAGGGTCTCAGAGGACCCAGGCGGGTGCAGACGTGCAGTCAAGGCTCTGTCTCCAGATGCTGAGCAGATTGCAGAGGAAACCCGAGGGAAGCTACGCCTGCCCTCACAATCGTGAGATCTGGAAACTAGAGGCAGGCCTTGAAAGCAGGCAGGGAGGACTGGTGTTCTGGCACTGATGCGGTGGGTAACGGAGCCCTGTCTCCCCTGAGGCCAGAAGGGAGCGGTCTGTTACCAAGTCCTGAAAGAAAACTCAACCGTGAGCGCTGCACCCGCCCAAGCTACCTTTCAGGAACGAGCAGGAAATGCCATTCTCAGGTCACAGAGAGCTGGGAGACGGTGCGGCTGCCCAGCCTACCTGTAAAGAGTGGCAAAGTAAGTTCTTGAAACGGAGAACACGATAAAAGAAATAATTTGGGAACATGAATAAGAAAGAAAGAACAGAGTAAATTAAAAATGCAGATAAATACAAGATTATCTTTTGTCACAGCAATTTTTGAAATCATACTTGATTGCTATAAAAGGTAACAAGTTATGATGTGAGACAAATGCATCTATATCTATATCTATATATGCATATACAGTCTGCGTATCCAAGCTGACTGTAGACAGTGAGGACGAAGGAATGTAAGTGAAGTAAGGCTTTCAGACCTCACTCTGGGTGGTTGAGCATTAATAGCAGCAGGTTGTACATTACACGTGTGTTATGATATTACACAGCGCAGCCGCTGAGAAAGTCAGATTAAGCAGTAACTCAGACACACTATTAATAAGTCAGATGTTTAACCCACAGGAAGAAAGAAGAGAGAAACAGGAGGAACAGAGAGAACAAACAGAAAATATGTAATGAAACGGTAGACTGAAGCTCTGGCTGTCAGTAGTCATCCCAAAGGTAAGTGGTCTAAATAAAGCAGTGAACGTGGAGGTTGGCAGGACCTCTCTCACACACGTATACATGCACGCACAGAGCTGCACTGTCTGTGAGAGACTCAAGTACAGTGCCAGACGAAAAGGAAAAGGCTGAGGCAAGATATATAAGCATTGAGCCGGAAAACCATGGGGCAGCCATTAGTATCAGATACAGCGCTTCAGAGCAGAGAAAATCACTAGACGCAAGGGGGGCGTTACCTGACGACAGGGTTCGTCCACCAGGAGGGCATCGCGGCCCTCGGTGAGCCTGCACCAGAGAAGGGCGGCTTCACCTCGGTGGAGCAGAAGCCGACGGGGCAGAAGCAAGCAGTCTCAAACAGGAGTCTGAGTCCTTAACACCCTCCTCTCAGCAACAGATGGAAAATCAGCCAGGATATAAAGGGTCCAAATGGCATATAATCCAACAACAGCAGAATTCAAATGTTTTCAAGCACCTTTGAGACCAAGATAGTCTGTATCGTGGGCCATAATACTAACCATAGCAAATTTGAAAGACTCGAAACCAGCATATCAAAATATATGGGCTACAGCCTAAGCAGAGTTGAATGGGAAATGTATAGCAGCAAACCCATAAATTAGAAAAGTTTCAAAATCTCAAAAAATTAGGAAAAGAACAGCAAAATAAACCCCAAGCAAGTATAAGGAAGGAAATAATAAAAGATAGCAAAAAATATAATCATGACAGGAAAACACCAGAGGGAATTAATGGAACGGAGCCCTGGTTCTTGGGGGAAAATTGGTGAAATCGACAGCCTCTAGCAGGGACAATGAAGGGGTAGCGAAAACACGAGCCCCTCAGCAGCGACGCGGGCTGTGTCCCCACGGACACCACGGCCACTGGGACGGAAGGGAGGAACTCCGCCTCGTGCTTGTAGAGCCTGTGATGGAGAAGAAATGGGCCAGTTCTCGGAAAACCACAGACTGCTAAAACGCAGCCCAGATGAGGTTGATACACAGAGTAGTCCGATAACCTCTGAAGAAATGGACTTCATGACTATAAGACTCCAGGAGAAGAAATCTCCAGGTCAAATGGTTTCTCTGGAGATCTCTACAAAGAAGAATTACGACCAATTCTACACAATCTCTTCTAGAAAACAGACACTCGGGAAACTTCCCAGCTCATTTCATGAGGCCGTATTTGTCAGACAAGCAGTGTTACCAAACCAAAGACAAGGGAAAACTACAGAGCAATGTCTCTCATGAAATTAGACACAAAAGTTGTGTCTAACCGAATTCAGCAGTGTATGAAAAGAATTATACACCATGTGTGTGTATATCACAGTATACAAAGTGGGGTTTATTCTGGGTGTGCACTAGGTCAATGCCTGAAAATCAATGAAATATGTCATATCTAACAATCTAAGGGAAAAATCATAAGATCATATTAATTGATCCAGAGAAGTATTTGAGAAAAATCAGCTCTATTCACGATAAAAACCCTTAGAAAATCAGGAGTGGGAGAGAACTGCCGTAACTAGTTAAAGAGCGTGAGACGAGAGACAGAGACAAGTCCCCAGACCCTCAGCTGGCACCAGAGACAAAGGTGAGGCTGGATGTCCATCCCCGCGTGGGCACAGCGGGGCTGGCACCAGGCAGGCACCAGCCTCTGGGGAAGACAAGGAAGAGAAAACGAAGGCTGTAGGTCAGAAGAGAAGGAACGAGACGGTCCCTGCTTTCAGGTGACCTGAACATCTTCATGGATGACCAGAGGAGCCCAAAAGAAGAAAAGAAAATCCTGAAACGAATGAAGGCGTTAGCAAGGTCACCGGATGCAAGATCCACACACAAGAATCCGCTGCATTACAGACTGCTGTGTGCCAGCAACATCTGGGTCCTGAGATTAAAGCCAGCAAAAGCAAGATCTGTAAGCAGACCTCATCAGAATCAAAACTCTGGTGCTGTGGAAGACCCTGTGAGGAGGATGAAAAGAGGAGCTACAGACGGGGGAAAACATTTGCAAAGCACACACCAAACACAGGGCTGTGATCTAGAATATAGAAGATACTCTGACAGCACTCCCCAAAGTTAAATATATAAAACCCAACAATCCAATTAGAAAGATCCACCACAGGGATATACAGATGACAGACGAGCACATGAGAAGAGTTTCCCCATTAGCTGTTAGATATGCAGATTGGACCTGCAGTTGGCACTGCGTACCTGTCGGGGCAGCGGACACCTTTCCTTGTGACATGCTGAGGGGTGTGCAGAGCATGGCGAGGCCATGCACGTCCACACGGCACACGGGAGCTGGCCTGAGAGTGGTCCCCTGAGCCGGTGTAGACGCCTTGTGTGCACGACACAGTGTGTGTGACATGCTGAGGAGCGTGTAGAACGCAGCAAGGCCACGCGTGTCCACATGGCACATGGGAGCTGGCCTGAGAGTGGCCCCCCGAGCCGGTGTAGATGCCTTGTGTGCACGACACAGTGGGCGATGACAGACAAGGGTTGTAACATGGTGGATCTTGAAAAGAAAATCTAAGCCCAAACTGACACAAACAGCTCCAGAAACAGGAGGAAAGGACAGGAAAGCTGTCTTTACAGAAGAACCACTGATAAATGTGGAAGGAACGATGGACTGTCCCCCGCTCACTGCGGTTGTAGCGAGAATTACTTCAGGCAAAAGCTGCGACTTCCACGTTGGGAGGGAGTGTTCCAGCACCCCTCCTCAGCTCACGTGCTTGCTGTCGAGGGGGCGGTGTGTGGCCGAGGTTCTACGTTCTACACGGCACATCACCCCTAAACTGAGAGGCGTCCGGTGTCTGCCAGGCAGGGCCATGGGCTCTGTGAGCCGGGGGCTCATGAGAAACAGGTCCCCTCTGCTCCCTGAGGTCGGGAGTTTCCTGTGGGCGTGAAGGGTCCCGGCTGCGGTAGAAATCCAGTGTTTATCTAGAATATCAGCGTTCCTCCGCTCTCGGGGGACGTGGCTGAAGTGTTGGGAGGTGAAGTGCCCTGGTGACTAAAGCAGCTCAAGTGGCTTCAGGCGGAGAGAGCGGGTGAGTGGGTGGACAGGCGGGGCCCCGAGCCCTGCCCTCCTCTGCCCCGCCTTGGGCAAACGGCCCCCAGCCCCTGCGGGCGGCTGCCACGTGCTGCTTGGGCTGGAAACGGTCTTTCTGGGTCTATCTTGTTTCTCATGTATTTATTCGCTCTCGAGCTTTCAAGTTGCTCAGACCCCTTGTGGACCCATGTGCCGGCTGCCGGGCCCTCAGGCACAGCCCAGCAGCATGGGCCCACGCCTGTCCCACTTAGGAGCTCCTACTGGCTTGCCATCTCCGCGTCTTTGGACTTTATTTGTGGATATGAAAATAGGGACCTTTTAAAAAGTACCCTTCAGCAGCACCCACATGTTAGGCTTCCACGAGGACTGGTTGGATTTCCTGGGTGCTGTGACATTTCCACGCACCAGGGTCTCACGTGTGCTCTGCGCCCGCACCACGGAGCTCCTGTCTCGGCTCGTGTCCGTTCACGCGTGTGCTCCGCGCCCGCACCGCGGAGCTCCCACCTCGGCTCATGTCCGTGTGCAAAAGGAGCTGAGCCCTCGCTTGCACCTGTTGCTGTGTGTGTCCAGGTCTCCCACAGAGGCAGCTCTGGGAAGGCTGCCTGGTGCATCCGGCTCCCAGCCTCAGTGGACTCTGTCTGCAGCACCAGCAAGGTGAGCTGTGTGACCGCACTCGGGCTGGCATACAGCAGGTGCTCATTACAGCCCCATTCCCTCCTGTGGATGAAGTCAGAGAGGAAAGAAGGAAACCCTTTTCCAGAGTCTCCTACAGGCATTCGTAAACACTTAGCAAGAGCCTTTATGGTGCTTGAATTGAGTTACTCATTTTTGCAGTAATGGAGGGAATTCTCTTTAACTTAGGTAACAATTTACACTTCATATACATTGAGCCAACAAAGTTCCATACAGTCAAAGCTATGGTTTTTCTAGTAGTTGTATATGGATGTGAGAATTGGACCATAAAGAAGGCTGAACATTCAGAAAACTAAGATCATGGCATCCAGTCCCATCACTTCATGGCAAATAGATGAGGAAACAATGGAAACAGTGAGAGACTTAATTTCCTTGGGCTCCAAAATCACTGCAGATGGTGACTGCAGCCAAGAAATTAAAAGACGCTTGCTCCTTGGAAGAAAAACTATGAGCAACCTAGACAGCATATTAAAAAGCAGAGACATTATTTTGCTGACAAAGATCTGTCTAGTCAAAGCTATGGTTTTTCCAGTAGTCATGTATGGATGTGAGAGCTGGACTATAAAGAAAGCTGAGCACCAAAGAATTGATGCTTTTAAACTGTGATGTTGGAGGAGACTCCTGAGGGTTCCTTGTACTGCAAGATCAAACCAGTCCATCCTAAAGGAAATCAGTCTTGAATACTCATTGGAAGGACTGATGCTGAAGCTCCAATCCTTTGGCCAGCTGATGTGAAGAAAAAACTCATTAGAAAAGACCCTGATGCTGGGAAAGATTGAAGGCAGGAGGAGAAGGGGGCGACAGAGGATGAGATGGTTGGATGGCATCTCCGACTCAGTGGACATGGCTTGAGCAAGCTCAAGCTCAAACTCAAACCGGGAGATGGTGAAGGATAGGGGAGCCTGGTGTGTTGCAGGCCATGGGGTCGCAAAGAGTCAGACACGCCTGAGCGACTGAACAACAGCAACAGCACACTGAGCTATGTCATCCCCACAAAGTGTGCTGTCTGGCAGCATTTTGAAGCTGTCCTGAGATCAGAAGTTGGCCTCAGAGGAGGTGACAGCATGCAGAAGCCTCACCTGTTCAGGGGGAGCGGGAGTAGGGCTGTCCGCACAGCTGACTGTGGGAATGGACCTGCTCCCAGTCCCCTGGGAGGTGACAGGGCCCATGAGACAGTCCGCTGTCTTTCCTCCTTTGATTTTCTTTTAAAAATTCTCCAACCACAGTATCAAGCCACTGGGAAACGTAGTGCTCCTCTGTAGTACGCGGTTTTGGAATTCAGCCAGGTTTCTCAGAGGGTGGAGTTCTCTGTGGAGCGGCAGCTGTGGCTGATGGCACAGTGTCGTCAGCAGCAAAGCAGGCTTAGCCTCAGGCACCCCTGGCTGGGAGCAGTGGTTCTCACTTTGGGTGCCCAGGGGACCCCCCCGGGAACTTCTTTAAACACCGATGCCTGGGCCTACCCCCGACCACCCACCAGCCTGCAGGCCGGGCTCCGACGGCCCTGTGGCTCCAGCGTTGAGGCCACAAGGGCGGGGAAGCGTGGAGGACGGGGCCCCACCGAGGGCCCCAGGAGTTGAGAAAGCAGCTGTGCTGCCCGTGGGCGCCCTGGTTCTGCACACCTGTGCTCCCAGGCGTCCCGGGCACTCAGGTCTGCATCAGGAGACTCAGGAGCTCGCTGACCAGCAGGGCTGGGGCCAGTCCGCCCGTCAGACAGGCTGGGAACTCTGCTGCTGCAGGCCCCTGCCCTGGCCTCCAGTGGGCCCATGCCCCGGCTGACCGCACGGGGGCGCTTTCAGCCCTGGGGCCAGGTTCTGGAAGCAGGTGCCGGCAGTCACTGCCGCAGGAGCGACCCCGTCTCAGTGCCAAGCACCCCTGCGTGGGGAGCCTGGTCAGCACCCCTGTGGCCGAGTTCCGGCCCCATGTGGCTCCTGGTCCTCCAGCTGCTGTGGGGAGCGGTCCTGGGACCTTGACCCTGCAGCCCTTTGCTCAGGGTTGGGTCACCAGCCAGTCACAGAAGTGGAGTTAAATTTTGTCTCTTCGTTTTGAAAAATTCTTTTAAATTTTCTGTTGTGCTGTGCATCTTGTTTTCATGCTACTCAGCTCTTCATTCAGCAGATAACGCTTCTGTGAGTGTGCGAGGCAGCTGACCCAACAAAGGCCTGGCTGGCTGCCACAGAGCTGCCCGCCTGGCGGACAGCCTCCCGCCACCATCGCAGAGCTCGCGTGTCCCGGTCCGTCGTCTGTGCTCCCGGCAGCTCCCCACTCCAGCCAAAGCTGATCCCCGTCCTGAAGGGCCCTGCTGCAGGGCGCGGGCGTGGACCCCGCGTCACATGGGCCTAGTGCGGTGTGCGTGTGTGTGTGCGTGCCTATGTCTGCACTGATGTCTGCATCTACAGGGGGACTGTCCACACGGAGCTACCCAGGATGCTCGTTTTCTCTCCCTTGTGAGGGCGAGTGGCAGCCCCCCCAGCCACACTCAGCAGCCCCTCGATGTGTGAGGACACTCAGCAGGGCCTGGGGAGCCCGGGCCTCGAGGGGCTGCAGCAGCACGCGGCGGGGCACCTCCTCCCTGACGGTTCACAGGTGCCGGTGCCCACAGGGGCTCTCACCTGGAGCCAGCGCCACACTCCAATTAGCAGTTCACATTGCGGCCAGGCCCCACCGGCAGCCGGGCGGGCGGGCAAGGAAACAGACCGTGAGGGGATCCAGGCCATGAGGGGGCCTGGCGGGAGGGGGCCCCAGGGGAAGCGCCGCTCTGGGCTTGGAGGGCCCGCTGGCTGGCTGGTCCTGGCCTGGGGTCCCCCTGAAGCCCCTGGGCCCCATGGCCACACGCGGTGGTTTGCTCCTCGTGGCCGCAGAGCAGAGCCGAGACCATCTCCTCCTCTCTCCTGAAGTGTCCAGTGAGATGCTATCTCCTGGGGGAGGGTCCGGGCCCCTCCTCCAGCCTGGCCGTGTGCCCCATGTCCCCCTGCCCTGGGGAATCTGCCCTGCTCCCCCCTCAGCCACTCCTGGGGGCCGCTGCTTGGGCACCGACAGCACCAGCAGCTCTGGGCGTGGATGGCGCAACGCAGCTGGAACTCCCTCCTATGGGGAGCTTTCCTCCAGGAAACACAGTCTCCCTCCCAGATAATTCCCTTGGCTGCCGTGCGGTGGGTGTTCAGTTTTTAAGAGTTTCATTGTTTCCTCTGTGCAGGCCCATGCACCCCGAGTGTCTTAAACTCGGCGTCTCCATAGCCTCTGCGGCAGTGCCCACGACACTGCTCAGGGGCTCTGTGACTGTCCGCAGGGCAGAGAAGCGGGGCAGCAGGCCCCTCAGGCTCCAACTGCCAGGTGCCTCATGCAGGAGCGGCACGCTGCCCTCCCAGCCTCACGGGTGCCCACCCTGGTGTGATGGGGTCTGCCTGACGCGTCCCCCTCCGCCGTCCCTCTCACCTCCACCCTCTCTTTTGAGCTGAGAACCCAGGCCCTTGGAGAAATCAGACAGGATGAGATATGGAAGCTGCTTGCGAAGTAACTGAAGAAACACTGTGACTCTTAAAGCCCATGGAGATAAGGCTCACATCTCCTTACTCATGTTGTTTAATGTTTAATGGCAGCTTTAATTAATGGAGATGAGGTCTTTTGGTTTCAGACTCACTCTGAGCAGTGGGAGCGGAGGAGGCCAGCTGTTCACGGGTGGAGGAGGGGGCTCCGATTCCTTGGGTCTGCTTTAGGGGACAGGTGACTGCCAGGTGCAGGAGATGGGGTGCCACTGGGTTCCCGGGCAGCAGGGCTGGGGGGTCACGGTGCCACCACACTGAAAAATGAATCCTTGCAGTCCCTGTGGTCGGGCTGTGGCGGGACCCCCGGCACACACGGGGTCCTGGCATGCGTGGGGGATTCCCCATCCTTCCCAAAACCCTTGCGTGGAGTCTGTGAGGGCCTCGCTCTTGGTGGCGGCAGGCTCAGAAGGCGCACCTGGCAGCGTCCCCAGGAAGCGGGGTGGACGCAGGCTGCTGCTCGCTCCAGGGCAGCGGTAGGGCAGCCGTCCTGCTCAGGCAGGTCAGACGGGCAGGCGGAGGGCGGGCCTGAGTCCTGCGGCCGTGGAGGAAGCGGCTCCGGGGTTATCAGTGCTTCTCGGCCTGCACGCTCTTCCTGTGACAGACCTCACTCACCACAGGCCAAGCCCACAGCCTGCCTGGCTGTGGACCCAGGCTCCCCACAGATCCAGGTACCCCTGGCCAGGCCGTGCATGGAGGAGGAGGTCGGAGCCCCCAGGCCCGTCCAGCCGCACGGCTCCCTGGGGAAGACCGGGCGTCAGCACGTCCCCACAGGGTTCGGGGGAGCCTGGTGGGGTGAGGGGAGCCCCGTTCCTTTCCTGCCTGGTGCACTGGGTGTTCAGCCCATACCGCTCATCGGGGGGCCTGGGCTGTGCATGGTCAGAGGTGAGGGATGTGCTGGGGGAGCTGGGGCTCACGCCGTCGCTGGGGTGGGGGCCTATGCCCAACATCTGGCCCCCTAGCATGGCCCAGAGCTGATCCCCGCCCTTCCTGGGCCCTGCTGCTCCTCAGAGCCCCTTCCGTGTGCCCACCAGGAGGCAGCTCCCCAGTCCGAGGGTCCAGGACAGGGCCGAGGGCCTGGTCCTGATGCCCCCCCTTCACCCCAGCCCCTGAGGTGGACAGTGGGGTCCGTGAGGCTGGCGCCCACCCTGCCCAGCTCTGACCCTGCCTCCTGTCACCTCCTCTGGTCCAAAAGGCCTAGGCTTCCCGTGTCTCCCGTGGAGGTGGAGTCGCAGTGCCGGGCTGGGAGGCTGATGGCCGTGGGGGCCCCACGTGACCAGGCCTCCCGCACTGCGGTGGGAAGGGGCGGGCCAAGCCTGGGCAGGCCACTGGGCACCTGCTGGTGTCTGAAGGCAGCCCCAGGTCAGGCTCCTCCCGTGGCGTCCTTCTCAGGACATCCTGGGAGACGTCGGGCCTTCTTGGGGCCTCACTGGAGCTGGTGCTGGGGCAGGCGTGTGTGGGTATCCCCTGGAAGAGCCGCATGTGGGCTGCTGGTCCAGTGGCCTGAGGCTGCTCACCTGGCACAGAGAAGTAGGGGGACTGGCTGGGGGCGCCATGGGCTCCACCTGCTGTGGCCCCCGCCCCCCAGCTCCACCCCCCGCGGCCCCCCCACAGCCCCTGCCCGCTGGCCCGCACAGCGGGGTGACCTTGGACGGAAGGCAGCATGTACCCAGGGCCCGCGGGCCCTGCAGTGCGGCGGGTGTCCTGGGCTGCGGTCCGGCACTTGCGCCTGCGGTGTGGCTTGGGGCAAGTCACTTCAGATCTCTGGGCGGCAGAGGCCTGTAAGACGGGCTTGGACCAGACGGCGCTCAGCAGACGCCCAAGGGACAGTGAACATCCTGGGCTGCGGCCTCGCAGTCTCCAGGTGCCTGTGTAGCCAGAGCGGCCTGTGCTATGAGCTCACCAGTCGCGTGTGTGACCACGTGTCCATAAAGCTCTCCTACAGGTTGGGGAGGGCCCTGCTCACAGGGTCTGTGTGTGCTGGGCCGCCTGCTGTGCTGCCAGGGGAGTCTGCGGGCTGAGCAGGGCGGCGGGCGGGATGGGGCTGCAGGAGTCCTCTGTGGTGACCCGTGGCTCTGTGTTCTCTCCGCAGAACCTCGAGGCGTACAGGCTGTCGTCACAGCAGTTCCACGAGGCAGCCACGAAGATTGAGGGCGCCATCAAGTAAGGGCCCCTCCTCCTCCCTGCAAGCTCAGCTGCAGCTCAAAACTGCCCCTCGGGGAGACCCGCCCCTGTGCCGCATCGCGGGCTTCTGGAGGGCACTGCGGCCGCGTGGAAACCCACCCCTGTGCCACATCCTGGGCTTCCGGAGGGACACTGACGGCCATGTGTCCCTTCCTGCTCCAAGGCCCCCACGTCCGTCTTATGCCAGGGGTCAGGGCAGAGCCACTCCAGGCCCACGTCCTGCGTGTCCTGTGGGCTCAGATCCCCAGGGAGTCAAGAAGGGGTGCTGCCGGCCCCGTGGTCCTGGGGGTTCCAGGGTGACCTGGCCCTGAGCCACACGCTTCTGCAGGACACTGGTCGGGGGAGCTTGGGCGGCACAGGGCTGAGCTACAGCGTCGTGTCCGTCTGTCCTCCCACACTGGGGGCCTGGGGGTGGAGCGTCAGGAAATGGGGCACAGTCTGAGGCAAATGCAGATGTTACTTGGGGTGCAGACCTGGAAGGGTCCGCAGGGCCCCATGGGGCAGGAGAGTGGGCCTCGCACGGCGACAAGGGCACGTCTCTGCTGACCTCCCAGGGGCCGTGTCGTCTCCAGGCCCGCATGCCTCAGGCCAGAGCCAGGGCCCCAGGAAGCATGGTGATTATGGCTCAGTGCGCACGGCTGTGAGAGGTCTGGGCAGCAGTCCGCAGGCCCCAGCGGAAGGCGGCAGCACCAGAACCCAGGAGCCCTCTGTCCCGAGGGTCCACCTCCTGAGAAACGACATGCAGGGCACAGGCTGGCCACCGCCGCCCTGGGGCTTCCTGCGTGCTCTCCAGAGGCTGTAGGTGTTATTGCCCAGGACTGGGGCCTGGGTCCCTGGTGCGGTCAAACCCCAGGGAGTTGAGGTCCCGGGTTCTGAGGCTTCTCTGCCGTCCAGCCTCTGGGAAGGGGAGAGTACACCCTTGGCCGTGATTGCTCACAACCCCTCAGAGTGTCCCCAAACATCAATCTTGCTGTTACCCCCACCCCCCAATTCATTTGCAAATGAGGTGGGTTTTGGGGCCACTGCCTGGGGCACCCCGAGACCACAGGACCCCATGGGCAGCCACTCGATGGCTGCTGCAGCCCCGCCAGCCGGAGCCTACTGACCACTGGGGTCACGCTCCGCAGGCTGACCTCCAGCTCCTCCCGGAGGCTGCTGCCGTGTCTCGGACACGGTCCCTCCGAGCCCCGCCCCCAGGGCTGCCATGGCTGCCACGCCCTTGTATGTGGGGACTGCAGGCGCCTCCTGGGGACAGCGGTCAGGGTCCCGAGGCTCACGGAAGGTGCACTGTTTCCCTCCCCGCCTGTTGGGTACATAGCCCTGTCCCGGAATCGGCTCCCGGTGGTCCCTCAGGGTGCTTGGCCCTGGGGCCTGGCCCGTGCCCGTCGGGTGTCACTGTTAGCCCTGCTGCGGTCTACTGGTCCGTGGGACCAGGCCAGCCCCCTCCTCTGATGCTGTCTCCTTGGTCAGGGAAACTGGCTGTGCCTCAGACAGGGGTGAACTTCTCCATATTGGTTAGAAATACGGACTTTCTAAAAGTAAAAAATGGGGTCACTTCAGTTCTAGATAGCAAAACCAGTTTTATGACATTTAGTTCCTTGTTTTAAGGACACAGCCACTCGGGTCTGGGAGTCGTTTTGGAAAGAGTGTGCGTCTTGCGCGTGGCCTGGGTCCCTGGCGCCTGCACAGCCCTGCCGTGTCTCGGCGACGCAGGACACTGGCCAGAGCAGCAGCCGGGTTTCCCCTGGGTCTTGGTTTCTGCTGGCAGGATGTACGTGTTGGCACGAAGCCGAGGGGCCCCCGGGCCTGTGATGCTGCATCCTCTGTGCCCCTCCCACTCTCTGGGGTCTGCATTAAGGCCCACCAGCCTGTGCCATGCTGGCCACTAGGTGATCTTGAACCAGGTCTAAGTGCTGCTTCGCAGGCCCCATCTGCCCCAGCAGCCTTACAGTGACTAATCCCTGGGGCCCAGGTCTGAACAGTGACCAGTCCCGGGGGGCCCAGGTCTAAACCGGTGACCAGTCCCGGGGGCGCGGGTCTGAACGGTGACCAGTCCTGGGGTCCAGGATCCCCAGGTGCCTGGTCCTCGGGGCCAGGCTGGAGTCCCGGGGGAGGACAGCGCCTCGTGGTGAGACACTGCAGCCATGTCCGGCGCCTGGCTGGAGCGCGCAGTGGGGAAGCCTGGTGACAGGAGACTCTGCTCTCATGGTTTATCGCTGTGCATTCTGTGCATCCGCTCAGGACCGTGAGCAGCTTAGTACAATTGCCTCTTTAAGCAAAGGCCAAAAGTCTGGTTGAAGTTGTAAAAGGAAAACTAGGACTTTTGTAATACAAAGCTTGCTGCTCATCCTGGATATGAAATTTATGACACTTTCCATACAGTAAAATGAGCAGTGAAGCTGCGTTTATTTCGTCAAAGGCAGCAGAATGTGTCTTGAGGAATTAAGGAAAATTAGGAAGGGTGATTTGCAGCATAGCAGATCTCTCACACGGTGAACGGAGCTGGTCGGGAGGTGAAGTGCACTCGGTGAGGGCTGGACGGCCTGGGTCGGTGGGGACAGCAGGCTCTGGCTTTTGCTTTGGCTGACGTGGCAGGAAGTGCTCAGCCAAGGAGTTCACATAGGTTTCACATCGAAGGCCTGGGCCCTCCCGTGCAGTGTGTGTGTGCGTGTGCGTGTGTGCACTTGGCCTGGACACACTGGGTCACTTGCAGTCCCCCGTGTACTGTGCCCGGCGGGGCCAGCGTTCCTGTGGGCAGCGGGCAGGGGCAGGCAGACCCTTCCTGGACCCTGTCCTCAGTCTCTGCCCACTCTGTGGACAGTCACGCCGCCGGGCATCAGTGGGCTCCTGGAAACACACGTCACTCCCTCACCTGGTCCCCGTGGCCCTGTCTCCATGTCCGTGAACGTGGGCTTGTGCGCTCACTTTAAATACCACATTGCTGTCCTGCAAGGGCAGAATTCTCCTTCAAACCTCGCAGAACTGTTGTTGGTACTCGTGGCCATCCTGGTCGCCCCGCACGTGCCTCCTCCAGCGCGGAGGGCAGGCCGCTCCTCCTGGGTGTGCGGGCTGCTCGCCGTGTGGGCGTCCCCAGCCCAGCGCGGCTCTAGCACACGGGCTCTGTAGTTGTGCCCACGGGTGTAGTGTATGGCCCTGGACGTGTGGGTCTTCCCAGACCAGGGGCAGAGCCTGTGTCCCCTGCGTGGGCAGGTGGAGTCTAACCTTTGGACCAGCAGGGAAGTCCTAGCATCAAAATTTATGTAATCTGTTACTTACTGAAGGAGACTGAGAAGCGTCCCAATTTTTTTTCTTCTACTGATATAATGACAACTATGACAGACAGCTTGAACTGACTTCATGCACTTATCTTTCAGTCCTTCTAGAGGGACTTGTTGGTCAGAGAACATGCGTGTGCAGGCGCACACGTGTGCACACACACACCCGCCATGATTTATTGCCACCCATGCATGCTTCAGGCACCCCCCCTGTGGTTTCTCGGGTGTGGGGTGTGAGGTGCAGACCCACTTCGGTTCTTCACCAAACGGGGAAGCTTTGTGCCCTCGGCAGTGATGGAAAACCCCACCCAGCCACGCACCGTTGACCTTGGGTCTCCTTCTGGACACTTGGGGCCAGCGTGTGCATTCCAAATACGTGTAAACACGCCTTGCCACTCAGTTATTTAAGACATAAGCTATGCCGCAGAGCAAGTCCTTGCCCCTGAGAGCTCGTTACAGCGCTTTTTTCAGATGATGCAGAATCACTTTGTCACACCGCCCCCTGCCCCCGTCCCAGCCGGAAAAGGGGCCCCAGTGGGCTCTTTCAGGGATACACGCATCCTTTTGAATATATTCAGTCATCTCAAATGGCCATGCATGTTCAGTTTTATTTTGTCTTATTTTGAAGTGATTTCAAACCAACAGAAAGGTCACAGGAATAAGCACTCGTGCATTAACCCAGGTACCGGGTGGTCATGCCCGAGTCTGCATCCTCACCACTGCCTCGAGACAGAAGCACCGTCTTCCTCTAACCCGGTGACTCACTGCCCCCAGGGCCTCCAATCTGCCGAGCTGCCCAAGGCCACGCTCCGTGACCATAGAGCCCTTCCGGTCTGCAGCCACGCTGCAGACCCCGGACACATCCCCCAGGCTGCCGCGGCCCTTCCTGTTCTGGCACCTCCATGACCAGAATGCAGGGGTCTGAGCTGATGATGCAGGGGGCTGGTGGGGCTGACTGGGTGAGGACAGAGGACCCGGGGGAGGGGACAGGCGCCCGGGGATGCAGGAACTGGAGCGAGCGGGGTCTGCCTCGCTTCCTCCAGCAGCCCCCAGTGCCCCCTGCATCCCGGGGCCTGGCCTCCTCCCTGCCGTGGTGACTGCTGGTCGGGCCAGGTGAGGGGCCGGGACCCAGCTGTCCCCAGGCCCCCTGCGCCCCCAGCACGGGCTCGTGCAGTGCGTGCGTGGTCAGGGGGAGAGCACGGGGATATGTGGGCTTGGGACAGCTGCCGCTGTGGCGCTGGTGGGCCCAGATGTGGTGTGTGCACCCAAACCCAGTGTGACCCCAGTGGGGACGGGTCCTGGCGGCGGGCTGACAGGTCGGGAACCGGCAGAAAGGATATAGGAGACAGGCCTCGGCCGTGTTCATTCCCTTTGCTGGGCATGCAGGGTGTGACCCCAGTGGGGACGGGTCCAGCCCGGGGAGACTCAAAGGTCGGGGCGCTGCTTCCGAGGTGGAGGACCGCAGGCCCCCAGCAGCCCCCGTGTCCCCACGGGGCCCTCCTGCCACGAGCACCTGTCTCCTGTCCCCGAGCCCTGTATGGCCCTGCCGGCCGGCCCCCGATGGGGCTCTACTGGGCTTGACTGCGTGGGGCTGTCCTCTGCTTGCGAGTGACTCCAGTCAAACCCCTTTGCAGGGCCAAGGGTCTTCATTCGGACCTGCTGAGGCTGAAACGGCCGCTGTGGCCCTCGTCCCGGGGTCTGCACGCCTGGGCAGCCAGCCTCAGGTTTTGGCCACTGCTGCTGGTGGCTGACCCCCAGAGCCTGTGGTCAAGGGCCCTGCCAGCCCCTCCTGTGGGCGTCAGGCCTGTCTCACAGTGGCCACCACGGACATGCCAAGGGCAGCGCCGCCACCACTGTGTCCTTGCAGCTGCAGATGGACCCCAGGGATGGGCCTCAGCCCTCGGGAGACACTGAGTGTGGCTCCCACCCAGTGCCACGCCTGCCTGGCCCCCGGTGAGCCTCCTCTCTTGGGTGCAGTGCCCTGGACGCCACCCGGAAAGCTGGCCCTGAGGGTGCTGGGCCTCAGCGTGCAGGCAGGGGCTGCTGGCCCGTCTCTGGGCAGAGGGCGAGGGCCGGACGGGCACGGCTGTGCCCATGTAAAGGCTTCAGGAGAGCGGGGGCGCAGCGCAGCAGGGTGGAGGCTGCATCCCTCATGGGGTGGCAGCTCCAAGGGAAGCATGTCAGGTGGCCGGTCAGCCCTGGATGCTGGGGACGCTGGGGCTCGGCGGGACTGGAGCAGGGGGCGGGGGCAGCCTGAATTCAGTTCTGCAGGAGATCCTGGCCTGGGCGCCCCACCAGCGGGCTAGGAAAGGCCCCAGGAGTGTCTCAGGATCGGGGGAGCCAGACTGGGGTGACTCCGGTCAGCAGGAGATGGGTGGCCTCGAGAGAGCAAGGGAAGAGGGGGTCCAGCATCCAGGTCTGGGGGGTCCTAGGCATCGCTACACCTTCCCTGGTGCCTCCCACCCCTGGGCCTCAGGGACCACAGGGGATGGCTCTCCTGTCCCACGGGTCCTGGCGTGGGTCTGCTCGGACACTCCTGACCCCTAAGACGTGCTGTCCCCTGGGCCCACATCCCTTCCACGCGTCTGCTGAATCGCACTCCTGGGTGGGGGTGGGGGCGGACACGTGCCTCCCTTGCAGCTCTTTCACAAAGGGTCAGGGTCAGGAGTGGCCTACTGGCTCTGTGCATGTATGTGTCTGTGCACGTGTGTGTGTGTGTGTGTGTGTGTGTACAGCCCAGAGAGGAGCCCTGTCAACGGCTCAGCGGCCCTGGGGGTCCGTCTGCGCCCCATCTCCTCGGGGGCGAGCTCTCCCAGGGTTGGGTTGAGGTGGAGGCCCCCGTGGCTGCTGGCTGATGGCTGAGTGCACAGGAGTGGCCATGGCAGGGGCAGAGCGTCCTCAGGGAGCAGCCAGGCCTGCCTGGCCCTGAAAAAGATGGATGTCTGGCCCCAGGGAACCCCCCGGTCCTGCTCCGCCTGTGTGGCTCAGGAAGGAGGTGTCGGAAGGACGTCTGTTGGCCGGGTTCCACTGCAGCCCCCCGGGGGGCAGTTATGTCAGCAGTGGTGACGGGAGAAGGGCAGTGATGCGCTCTCGTTGGCACAAGGAGAGCCTTTGAGGGACACGTGAGGGGGCCGGGCTCGGGCCTGTGGGCAGCGGGGTTTGCAGGTTTGGGGGGGCCAGCCCCCTGCTGGCATGGGCGCCCGCACGCGGCTGGGCATCAGCCCTCCCGGTTAGGAACGTCCGGCTCCACGGGGAACCGGAGTCCCATGTGTCTTCTGCTGCTATTTTGTGCCCTTCGTGGTGTCTTCCCCAGAATCTTCGGGGAGTTTTCCCGAATGGGAGTGGTCAGTGGATGCAGCGTGGAGCCTGGGGCCGTAGAGCCAGACAAGCAGACCGTTATGCTTGCGTGTTTCGTGCGGTATGGCCTCGGGCGGGTCGCCTAAGCCCTCTGATACCAGCATCCCCACCTGCAGAACGGGCCACTGTGCGGGTTTGGACCTGGCAGGCTGGTTCTCAGAATGACCTGGGCCTCAGGTGCAGCTGGGGCAGCCTGGAGGCGGCCTTCCCAGCCGAGCCGCTTGCCGAGGAGCCCTCTGTCGCGGAGGATGCAGGTCCCTCTCTGTTAGAAAGGACCGGCCAGCTGTCTGCCTCCTGCTGGCTTCCACCCACCCGGCGCTACACCGCTTCCCTAAATGGCCGACCGTGTTTCCTGGGCGTCTGCGGCCGATGGGCAGCTCCCCCGGAAGCTCAAGGGTCTCAGGCCTGTGTCCAGCGTGTCCGGCTTCTGTGCTGCTGGGAGGCCTGGCATCCTCGGCTCGTGGGCATGTCTCTGCAGCCTCTACGCTGGTGCCACATGGCTTCTCTTGGTGGTCTGTGTCCCTCCTCGTCTAGGGAGACACTCATCATGCTGGATCAGGGGCCGACCCCCCCCCCACCCACCGTATCCACCAAGACCTCGTTTCCAGCTGAGGCCACGTCCTGAGGTTCCAGCCTTGCCCAGCCCCTGGTCCCGCCCCCTGCCGTGCGTTGAGGCTGGTGTGAAGGACAGCGGGGGATGCCAGGCTGGAGCACTGTCCAGGCACAGGGCTCCCTGCCCAGGGCCAGCGGGGTGGAGGAGGGCAGAGGGAAACACACAGGAAGGTGTTGCAGGGAGGACGGTGGAGAGGGGACACCTGTCTGGAGGTATTTGAAAGGCCCTCCGTTAGCCTCGTCCACATCAGTGGGCCTGGGGCTTGGAGAGGAGGGCGTCGTGCAGCACTGGGCGCCTGGCGGTCAGAGACTGGGGCGAGGGCCACCGACCCCCGTCCTGCCATTACCCACGGACAGGAGCAGTCTGAGCTGTGCCACAAGCAGCATTCCGTCCTGGTACCTGATGGGGCTGGACTTTCAGGACTAGACCTGGGGTAGGGCCATTGTCCTCCTGCAGGTCCCGGGAGATGGGAGCAGGGTCCTGCCCTGGTGCCCGAGCTCGGCCTGGGCCCCAGGGCTCCCGCGTGGACCCGCCTGGAGCCCTGGACACTCTCTGAACGTGTGTCCTGGAGCCTCCTGGTCTCAGCTGCTGGTGTGTGGGGTGCGGGGTGAGAGATGGCACCCCGCCTGGAGCTGCGGGGGCAGGGTCCTCAGCACATGTGTCCTGGGGTGTGAGAGCACATGTGAATGTGTGCACGTGTGTGTCTGTGTACGTGTGAGCACATGTAAGTGTGTACATGTGTGTCTATACACATGTTTGTGCACATGTGAGCGTGTACCTGCGCACACAAGTGTGACAGGGTGTGTGCGGGAGAGCATGTCAGGCCCAGGGAGGGGAGGGTGGGAGGGGCCGTGGGGGAGGCGTCAGAAAGGAGCTGATTTGAGAGTGAGCTCTGCTTCACTTTCTGTATTTGCTTCGCGCTTTGAAAAAGAGAAATCCGCCATTCTTCAGATGAGTGTGTGTGGAGTATAGTGTGTGGCCCAGGCCTCCCTTGACGAGCACAGCAGGGACGGTGTCCCCCCCAGGCCCCTGCGGAGATTCCCTGGGAAGGGGTCTGGGCATCTCTGCTCTGCCCTAGGCATGCCATGGTCTTCCCATGTCCTGCGTCCTGCGTGTGTTAGCTGTGAACTCAGACATCTCTGGGGGAGAAGCGGGCCCACAGCAGGGCGGGTGGGTGGGGAGCCCACCGGGGAGCCCCATGGGGTGACCGCAGCCCCTCCTGTGTCCGCAGGCCGCGCAGGGCGGAGCCCGTGTGCTCCGGGCTGCAGGCCCAGATCCTCCGCTGCTACCGCGACCGCCTGCAGGAGGTGCTGCTCTGCGCTGACCTGGTGAGGGCCTACCAGCACTGCGTCAGCTCTGCACACAAGGCACGCGGGGCCTCCCCCCTACCCCGGGCTCGGGCGGGGCACGGGCGGGGCATGGGCGGGCCGGTGGGCACCAAGTCAGCGAGGCTGGGTCAAGCCGGGCCCTGGCCTCAGGGGTGTCCTTGTTCTGACGTCTGGGCGGCTGGGGAGGAGGCCCGATGCGGGGTAGGGCTGTGGCTGTGGTCTGTGGGCTGTACCCCGTGGGAGGCAGAGTGGCGAGGCGGCAGAGGGCAGGGTGCGGCCCGATGGCCCTGGCCTGGGGGTGGAAGGGGGTTGTGGTGGTCCCGGGCTGACCCCGAGACCCTGCCTTGACCCTCCTGGCCGACCCCCAGGCCCTCGAGAGCTCCGGCCTGCCTAGGGCACCAGGGAGGGGCAGGTGCCTGTGGGTCCCCCTGGGCCTGGGCCAGCCACAGCCCTGCTGCCCGCGTTGCTGAGCAGGTCCCGCCAGCCCGCACCTTAGGGTGGAGGCCCTCCAGGAGGTTTCACTGGGAGAATCGGAGCCACAGAGAGAACAGAGGGAGCCCTCGTGGGCTGAGGGGAGCCGTTCTCTGGACCGAGTCTGGGCCCAGGGCCAGGGCAGGAAGCCGCGGGTGCAGAGCCGAGGGGGCTCCTTCCAGGCCTGGAGGCCACTGGGGAGGACCCCGCTCAGAGCTGGTAGAGCAGAGCCAGGGCAAGCACACCCAGCGACCGGACTCTCCTTGCAGGGTTGACGCAGCCTCGCGCCGGGCCCGCCATGACATGGAGCCTGAAGCCCGGACCTGCTGTGGGGCCACGGTCCAGACCACTGTGGCCTCCCTGCGGGCACCCCCGCCCCTGCGCTGGAGAAGGCATGTGTGTGCCCCGCTCGCAGACAAATAAAGCAGACGTCCTGTGCCTGGTGGTCCGAGGGCTGCCTCCTTGTGTGCACACGGCCCCCACACCCCAGCCCCCAGCCCCTCCTGCAGAGACTGTCAGGGTCTGTTCCGCTGAGCAGCGTCGCCCTGGCCTCACAGGAGAGGGGCTCGAATGGGCCCAAGGAGGGAGTGGGGGGCCCTCAAGAGTGCGGGGGCGGGTCAGAGCCCAGGGCTGGAGCTGGCAGGACTGGATGTGAATGGGGAGGGGGGAACAGGCTGACTTCCGGCCGGGTGAGCTGGTTCTGGGGACTGAAGACTGAGGGACTGTGAGACGGGGGTGACGCCTGGGTGCGGGACTGGGGCGGGGCAGCATCCAGGCTGGGCTGGTCACCCAGCTGCACGTGGGCTGAGGAGACACCCCCCAGGAACCCGGGCGGCTCCCCAGCTCAGCAGGGGACACTCAGGCAGAGACGGCAGCAGCCAGGTGGGCGGCAGGCGCCCGGAGGGGCCGGCCCTGTGTGGTCAGCTGGAGGTCACAGGTCGCCAGCTCATGGACCCTTCAGCTGGAGCCCCCACGGCCCTCCTGAGGCCCCGGCAGAAGCCTCTGGTGCCCAGGGCCACATCCAGCCTCCAAGTCTCCCACCCAGGAGCAGGCTTGCCACAGCTGTGCAGTGGCCTACGTGCACCGTCGCGTGTCTCAGCCGGCCATGCCTCCACATGCTTCTGCCCCGGCTCCCTTTTGCCCCAGCACCTCCCTGGGCTCCCTGGGTTCCGACCCAGGCTTCCCTGGTCAGAGTCCCCCCATCCCCAGGGTGGCTGTGGGCTGTGCCCCCGAGTGTCACTGGTGTGTGTGGGGGTGTGTGCACACGTGTGTGCCTTTGAACCTGTGTCTGGGCCTGCGTCTCCAGGCCCTGCACATGGCCATCTGTGGCAGGAAGCAGGGCCTGAGAGTGCGGCATGGCTGAGGGCTCAGGGCAGGCATGCTGGGCCCAGGTCCCGCTGGGTGACTGTCCACGGGGGTGGGTTCCCATCCCACCCAGTCACTGGGGTCAGCGTGACATGCCAGCTGGGATGTCCAAGGTCTAGCCAGGAGCCAGAAAGTCCCGACCAATGAGACAGAGACCAAATCCACGGAGGTGGTCCCCAAGGACCTGGAGGAGTGAAAGCCTGGGGGTGTCCTGATGAGCCCCACGTGCGCAGCAGTGGGATGCTCCCACCACCCCGGCTGGGGGCGGGCAGGGGAAAGGGTGGGCAGTGACCACAGGAGGCTGAGCCCAGGGGAGGCAGCTGCTCCCGCCTTCGCAGCTGCATCTCAGGGCTGCGACTGGTGTCACATTCAGTGCTCAGCAAGGACAGGGAACCTGCCGCTCAGGCCCCTCCAGCCTGCGGCCTGTGGCCTGAGTCTGCTCCCTCTGGTAAGTAGCTTTGCTTCAGAGCAGCTTGGTGGAGTGGGCACAGAGGCCGCACGCCCAGTGACCACCCACTAGAGTGGGCCGCGTGCCCAGCGACCGCCCGCTGGAGTGGGCACGGAGGCCACACGCCCAGCAACCACCCGCTGGAGTGGCCACAGAGGCCACGTGCCCGGTGACCGCCCGCTGGAGTGGGCACAGAGGCTGTGTGCCCAGCTGCCTCTGCCCCCTGCACCGTCCCTTGTGGGCAATGCTGGCCCCAGGGTCAGTTCCTGATGGGCGCCCCACACGTTCTTGTCTGCCTGGGAGTCCCAGGGCACCCCCGTCTGTGCCCCAGGCCTGTGGTCTGGAGCGCCGACCTGGGGCCTCTGTTGAGGTCACGGTGCTCGGGAGAGGCCTCCCCGGGGAGCCGAGTCCCCCCGCGCTGATCACGGCGTGGGTGACAAGGCAGCACACAGGCTCTGCCCACCAGTTCCGCGGCCATGAGGCCCCCAGAGACTGAGCCTGGAGCTCAGGAGTCCATTCAGAAGCTCAGTTGTGGAGAGGGACAGGGTCGCCCGTACACACATGATGGCCCTGGGAACGGGTGGGGTGCATCCGGCTCGTTGCCCTGCGCTTCCGTGCACTCAGGGTCATGCTGTTTGGTTGGCGGTTTATGTGACTGTTTTCTGCTCCTGACTGCGATGCCTCTCTAGCACCACTGTCCCCGCCTCCAGAGGCTCATGGCATTGCCAACCCGTGCCCGTGTTTGGGGGCTCCTGCCTTCACTTCCCACTGTCTGGCGGGCCCAGTGGGCACCCCTCTGCAGAGTCGACCTCCTTGAGCAAAGGACATCATACCTGCCCAGCAGGCAGCTAGGGTGTGAAGCCTGCCTAGTGTTTATGGGGGACCAGAGGGTTTGGGGGGCCGGGGGCCGGGAGTAGGGGCTGCCCACACCCAGAGCAGCAGCCAGCCCGCCAAGTCTGGGTCCCGCTCCAGGAAGACACTTCCGCTCCGTGCCTGACAACCTGCCTCATTAAATTTAATGGTTGGTCATTGCCGGTAAATAAACATCAACTGATCATGAAGACACGTTTGCTGGGGTTTAGCTGTGGAACAGGTAGACCGATGACATGGTGTTCAGCCTCAAAACACGGGTGCCCAGAAGGAAGCCTTCAGAGGGAGGGCAACACCCCAGGCTGCCTGGAGTGCCGGGGTTGGGGTAGACTGGACCCCGCAGCACGAGGGACCCCCGTTCCAGCGGACAGGTGGGAAGGATCCGCTGGGTCGTGTGACAGGGAGTCCAGGGGGAAGCTGTCAGTGCAGCTGGATCAAGGGGCTCAGACACGGGGACCGGGCCTGGCCACTCTGATCCCACTCGGGCCCCACAAAGAGCCCGAAGCGCCCGCCTTCTGGAGAGTTCGTCCCCCTCTGGGTCCAGCGTGGGGCTATGGACAGACAGCACGCCGCCCAGGGCCTCAGCAGGCCGTCGCCTGGGCTTCTGGGGGTTCAAGGCCTGCAGGCGTCCAGCGGGATCCGCCCTCTCAGCCACAGTCCTGTCGGGTCGCACCACAGAGCGGCTCCCGGGGCCGGTTTGCTCGCTGGGTTCCAGGAGGGTGACGAGGGGGCCCGAGTGCCCGTTGGACCGTCTCCAAAACCTGTTAGTGGGAGATGGGGGCCCACAGAGGCGGCTGGGGGCAGAGGTGCTGCACGTCCTTGCCGGGGTCCAGCCCCGGCTGATCCAGCGAGTTCGAAGCGGGGACGGCGTCGGCGAGGATCAGGATACAATAGCTTCAATTAGATATTAATTAAAGATGTAAAGAGTAATAGAATGAGGATAGCTCAGTAGGAAAATTCAGTGGAGAAAAGAGGCTGAGTAGCTTGGTTTACGCGGGAGACCAATAAAACTTCAAGACAAGAAGTTTGCGCCACTTACGTAGGCCGCAGGCGTCCTTCCGTTCTCCCGAAGGAGAGGAGACACTGAGGCCTCCCCGGTCAGATCTTAGAAGCCCAGGCATAATTAGTAAGCATAGCGGGTTCCGCGCTCCAGATGGAGACTCAGCCAGAGTGAGAGAGAGAGCGACATGGGGAGACCAGTATTTCGAGAAACTGATCCCCATTCTTTATTTTCCGTGGTCTACTTTTATACACTGAGATGTTATGCAAAAGTCACGCGGGGTCAGCAGTCCTGACTTTTATCAAAGTCAGGTGCTTCATACAAATGTATACAGAGGTCTTAGGGGTGTTACATCATCTTCTGGCCAGGGGGCCTGCTAACAATTTATGACCCTCTCCTTGTGACAGTGGTCAGTCAACCACGACACTTATTTCTCCAGGGGTGATTATTCTTAAAACAGATGCCACTCAAATAAAGTTACATTCCTATAGGATGAGGGTGTAGTGGGTTTTAGTTAAGGAAAGAATTTATTTAGCCTAAGGTCTAACGTGATTAATATCGAAGGTTAATACTTATTTCTTCTATATATTCATTAATGTGTGTAAGGGCAGGGGATATGGAGACTTAGCAACAAACATTGGCTAAACAAATGAAAAACCCTTCACCAATACAATTTCTAATCAGCCCATTATACTTATAGTTTTCTAACTTTTCTAAGGAACCTGTTTTTAGAAGGTTTAAAGCATCTCGTGCCTCTCACGGTTGGGAGTTTGTGAGCAATCACATGTGGCCAGACAAGCCTGTCAGGCAGGCTAGAGAACCTTCAGAGGAGTTTGTAGGTTAAAACACTCTTGTCACACCCAGGCGTTTTTATTAGCTGGAGCTCTAAGTTAACTCCTTCTCTGAAAGAGGTGGTGGGGGACAGCCCCCCGTAAAGTCAGAGGTGTAAGTGAGAGCACAAAGTAGTAAAGTAGGCAGGCTCTGGTTATGGGGGTAGATGCTCGAGGATTTCCAGGGGGACTCGAGGCTCGATCCCACCTTTGCGTATGTCAAGCCTCCTTCCTCATGACCTTTGCCACGGGGGGAGTACCTCACTCTGGCCCCCAACACGTCCTCTCTGCAGAGAGGCAGGGGCATCCTGGGTGAATCTCTGCCAGGACATGGGGAGCTGGGGACACCGCGCTCCTGGGAGGTGACCGGGGCCTGGTGGGGAGGTGGCCTTTCCTGGGGCTTCGTTCATGCACCACTTGGATTTTTTTTTTCATCATGAGCGTAATAATGTTAATAATTAAAAGCCCTGTTTTAATTGCTTAGAAACCCAAGAGGCCAGGCCTCTTGGAAATCAGGGTTGTGTAGCAGCTGTCACACCAGGCGGGTGTCCCCCCGCCCGGAAATTTACATTACAGTGAGCAGTGGGAAGGCTCAGTCACACGACTCCAGTGGGCCCAGTGTGCTGCTGGGGTCATCACCCCCAAGAGTGCCCACGCAAGAAGGTGGAGCTGAGCGACAGACGCCCAGTGGCGTGCTTGGGCTCCTGGAGCCAGCCGTGCCTGAAGCAGGCGTCCATGCAGTGAACGTGTCCTTGCGTGAAGCGGAGCCTGGTTTTCATCAGGACTGTTCCTGTCTTCTGTTTCTCTGGTGTTGACTCCAGCAGCTAGAGATTGCAAATGTCACCTCGGTATCTGTCCTCCCAGAACCCCACCTGTCCCGCAGTGCATGGGGCTGAGGCAGCAGTGTGGCCAAGTCTTGGCTCTCCTTGCCGCCCCCTGCCCTTCACAGGGCCTGTGCCAGGTAGGGAGTGGCGTAGCTGCCTTCAGCCCTCCCTGCCAAGGACACAGGAGACGGGGGCTGGTCCTTTCTGCTCCTCACTCTCCTTGCCAGGGACCCCGTGATGGCGCTGCATGGAGGAGACCCAGGTGCTGACATGCACTCAGGTCCAGAGCCCACTGGCCTGGGGCTGCTAATGACCAGCTGATGGGCAGGGCTTAGGGAGGCTTCCCGGGAGAGGCGGGGCTGGGCAAGGTCAGCAGGGTGACCTCATGGGGACGGGGAAACAGCATCACATGGGGAGCTTGTGGTGGGTTTGGGAAATCACAGAGATTCCCTGTGACAAGGCGTGGGGGGCAGGAAGGGGCCTCGCGTGGAGAAGGACGTTCACGGCCCCTCCCTGCCGGTGGAGCTTGCGGTAGAGTCAGGAAATCACAGATTTCCCTGTGACACAGCGTGGAGGGCAGGAAGGGGCCCCTGAGCCTGGTCCTCGCCTTGGAGAGGGACGTTCATGGTCCCTCCCTGCCAGCAGGCGGGGTGGCTGGGGAGTCCCCGTGAGCTCCTCTGGCCCTTACAGCAACCCAGAGACCCCCAGAAGGCGCTGAGGGATGGGGCCCTGGTAGGCATGGAGCTGGGGGGTTGGAACCCTGAGTCTCTGCCTCCGAAGCCTCTGCTCCTACACAGAGCCCAAGGGTACAGGGACTTCCCCAGGGAGGGTCTTCCCAGAAAGGGTGGCACGCAGGGGAACTTGGGTGGCTCCAAAGCCTCCCTGGAAACTCCAGCTTCCCTCTCACCATCACTGCTCCCGCACTGAGCCCCCCTGTGCCCACCGGCGGCCACTGAGGGGCACAGGGTGGGCCAGGAGGGGGTCTGGGTCTGACTGTGGGGGCCAGCCTGCCCAGCTGTGCGGCTCAGCAGCAGAGTAGGGACTCAGGCTGGTACCTGGCCCCCCATCCTGGGTCGAGGCCCCAAGCCTCCTGGGCCCCCCACGATGTGTGAACTAGTGGGGTGTTGGCACACTCGGGACTCTAGTCGGGAGCCTCTCTGAGGAGGTGATGCGCTAGGAGACTGGAGTTGTGGGGATGTGGCCACAGGAGGAGGGCCGGCCAGGTCCTGTGGGGGTTTCCACTGGCGGGACGTCCACTGTCCAGCCTTCCTGGTCACGAGGCCTCAGGCACAGCTCTGCTTCCAGAGGGGCAACCGTGGAGGGTCCTCTTCACCTGCCTACTTGGAGGTGACCGTTGTCTCCAGGGACGGCCTCCCGGGGTGTTAGGGCAGGGCGGAGGCCTGCACCCTCTCCCGACCCCCAGCGCCCACCCCCAGGGGACTGTCCTGCAGCGTGGGGGCTGATGCCCATGCCCGGCGTGTGTCGGTCCCGTGTCCCCTGCCACAAGAGCGCTCTGGGAACAGTCACCGCGACGGGGACGCAGAGTTGGCCCTGCTTGGCTGACACCGTCCCCCGGAACCTGCTCCAGCCCCGAAAGCTGTCGTGTCAGAGAAGCTCCCGCGTGGACCTGATGCTGCTGCCCTCTCCTAGGTGCTGTAGGCCACCTTCCCTCCACGGTGTGCCCACAGGGCACCCGGTCCAGGGCTGCATCCAGCGCGTCTGATGCTTCGTGGAGGCGCCCGTCACCTGCCATGTCCGTGTCCACGCCGTGGCTGTCCCAGGCATGGCCCTTCCACACCGAGGCCTCCGACGGCAGGAGTGATGACACAGGGCCCGCGAAGCCCCGGGTTCTCTCCCCCGAGCCAGCTGCTCCCTCGCATCACCTGCACATTGGTGTCCATTGGCCCTGTGCCACCAGGCTGGCTCCCGGGTGCCCCTCTGACGGCCACCTGAGTGGGGTCCTGCACGTTTGGGGGCTGTGGGCTGAGACCCCCATCTGCATCTCCACCCTGGGTTCACAGCTGGCCTCCTCTGACCCTTTGGGCGTGGGCAGCTGGGTTGCCGGTTACTTTGGGTGGGAGTGCCACCTCCTGGGAATTTCAGCACAGCGAGGGCTTGGGTTGCTTCCATGCTCTCATCCCTGGGCTGAGGGGTGCAAGGGCCACTGGGCCCCACCCAGGGTGGAGGCCAAGGTCCTGCTGAGGCCAGCCCTCCAAGGACCGTCCCGGTGAGCTGACTGTGACCCTCAGGGCTGGCATGTGCTGTGCCGGCTGCAGACCCTATCGGGGCTCTTCCCACCGGTTCCCTCCAGCCTGCCTGATGCTCGTCCCTGCTTCCCACAGGGCAGGAACCCACCAGCCAGCCTGCATCACTGTTTACATCGGTCACCCACTTGTCCCCTGAAGCCGTCTCACTGCAGCCCCAGAACAAGGTGACCCTGAGCCCCCACAGCTCTCAGGGGTGTCTGTGGAGTGGCAGGCAGGGGCTCTGCTCCTGTCTTCCCTACAGCGCGGTGCTGACAGTGACCTGGGTGCCTCCCCAAGGACAGCGATTCTGAGCCCAGGCTCACCACCACTGGCCAAGAGTGGGCCAGGAAGCCCAAGGAAACTGCAGTCAGGAAGGCTTCCTGGAGGCAGAGGGCACTTTGGGCCTTGAGAGGTTGGCAGTAGTCGGGGCCCCCGGCCAAGGGCACAGCAGGGGCGCAGGCCCAGTGGACCCGGGGGGGGAGGCCGGCGGCCGGCTGGGGCCCTGTCTGCCACTTCCAGCAGCTTGTTGAATGCCTGCACCTGGGCTTTCTCTGGGGACTCCCTCCCCGAAGCTGCCCTCACTCGGAGAGCTCCCTGCGCCAGTATGGCCCTGAGAGGCTCTACTCCTGGCTGCAGTGACTGGTCCTTGGGGGCCTATGATCCAGCCCGCTCATGAGGGTCCATCCTGGGACTCCTCCCGGACCTGTTGGGCAAGGAGCACCCGGAGCTGCCAAGGCCATCAGGCACAGAGGCCACCGTGGGCGTGACCTCGGGCAGCAGAGCCCAGGGATGGGGGTCGGGGGGAGGATGTGCCCTGCCCCCTGCAGCTTCCCTGACCCCCTGGGAGCTCAGGTCAGGTGAGACCTGTCCGCTCCACCACGGGGCCTGCTGGGGAGGGAGGGTGGGGCGGGGGGCCTCCCTCAGGGCCTGCACCTGGGTGAGCCCTGCTCCTGCTCTGGGACATGGCTCGCTGTGCACCCCTCCATCTGCATCTCCTTGACGCTGCCCCCTGGCAGACCCCCATCCTCTCCCCACCCAGTGACCAGAGTAGGCTTCCCAGAGGCAATGGTGACTGCAGCCACCCTGCGTGCCCAGTGGCGGCCAGCGCTCACCCTTCATGGCGCTGCACACTCAGTAGCTCTGTGTGAGCGTGTGCACACACCGTGGGAGTGGGGTGGGAGGGTGTGAAGTGAGCCCCTGGAGGATCTGCCCAGGAGGGTCCCTCCCTCCTCCGATCCTTGCGGAGAGGCCCCCAGAGTTCCTTCTGCACAAAGCTCTGAGGTAGAGACACAGAAGCGGTTGCGAAGGAACGTGCGCATTTGGAAGCGCCCCCCCCCCCCCATCTCCAGTGGATTTGATTCTGGCTCTTGCAATTGTTTCCCGCAGCCCCACACACTGCCTGCCCTCTCAAATGGCAACAGAAGCGAAACCCACACAGGAAACCCAAGGAGGAAGAGCCCAGTGCCCGCTGACTCATTTCCCTCCGTGTGAGGGGACGGGGCGGTGGTGGGGGGCTGCCTGGGCTGCAGCCTCCAGCCCACAAGGTCCCCTTCTCTGCTCCCCTCTCCATCTGCACCGGACTGGCCTCCCGGGGGCAGAGACCCTGTGCGGGGCTCTTGGGAGCAACAATTATATGCCATTTTTGCTCCAACGCTGTGCGTGTTGGGGTTTCTTTTCTGGGTCCCTGATGGATTGTGGCCTTGTTGATTCTTGGGGATCCCTCCTAAATCCTGGCTACGCAGCTGTTGTCAAGTGTACAGGTGTTGTAAATATCTTGTCCTAAGGCCTGGCTTACCTTGGTATTTCCTCTGGTAACTTTTAGTGAACAAAAATAACCAACATGAAGGTAGTCAGATTGACCCCTATTTTCCTTTATTTTTGACAGGCTGAAGAACTCCTCTGGTGGCCAAGGGTCATAAAGACGACCAGCTCTGCTGTCTGGAGTGCCTTACCCACCGCCTGGAAGGATGGCCCTGCGTGATGCTGAGTATCATGTCAGGAGTTCTTCGGGGAGGGGCCCGCAGGTGACAGGAGTTGGGAGCAGGGAGTGGGGCTGGGGGCAGCCAGGGACATTCCGGAGGCTGAGCGGGAGGGGTGTGGTCCCAGGGCAGGCTCTGAGAACGGGTGGGCCCGCTGCGCGCAACCAGCCACGCTGGGATCCGCACACCTTCCGGTGACTCCGGCCACTGGGTTGGGCCCCCACCACGCAGACCGCGTCCCCACGTCCCCAGATGTCGCTCGGCGGGCGACATCTCGTGCTAGACCCACAGGAGATGGAGAACAGCAGCTCGGAATCCAGGACTCAGCCCCTGGAGGTGGGGAGGGTCAGAGGTCGCCCGAGCCTGCGGGGTCCCTCTCCTGCGGGTGACCGCCTGGTCGCGGCCATCCGGCGGCCGCGGCTCCGCCCCAGCTGGTCCCCCCGCACTCCGGCCCCGGGCCCTTCAGCCGTCCCCACGGCTCCTGCCGCCTCGCCTAGCCCTGACCAGGTGCCCGCGCTCGGACCCACCTTCGGACGGCCCCGGGTCGCGCGCACTGCTGCGGGGGCGCGGCCACGGCGACCGCCCCTGCCCTGCCGACTCGTGAGCTCGGATTGGCGACCCCCGCCCGGCGCACCCCGGACGTTCCCCAGCCAGCTCCTACGCCCCGACCCCCGCCTCGTGCGCCCCCAGCCTAGCCCCGTGAGCCCCGCTCGGCGCGCCCTGCACCTGCCCCAGCCAGCTCCTACGTCCGGCCGCCCCCCGCCTCCTGCGGCCCCCTGCCCGGCGACCCCGCCCGGTGTGCCTCCCGGACCCCACTCGCCGCCCCCAGCGCCTCGCTCAAGTCCCCGCACCCAGCCCGCCGCCTCCTCCCGGACCGCGCGCCCGGCAGCCCTATGAGGATCCCGGGCCGAGACCGCCGTTCCGGATCGCGGCCGCATCTGGGTCCGGTTCCGGGGCAGCGGCTGCCGGCGGCGGCGTTGCCCTTTGCAGCGTGCGGTAGGCATAGGCCGGCGGCGGGGATCGAGCGCCCCCTGGAGGCCGCCGCCGGCCCCGCCCCCGCGCAGGCCCCGCCCCGGCCCGGCCCCCAGGGCGGCGCATGCGCGCGGCGCTCCGCGGGCGGCGAGAGCGAGGCCGGTCCGCATCCGCGCGCCTGGCGCCCCATTCATGCTGGGCAGCGGCGGCGGCCACGCAGCGGAGCCCGGGCGCGGCGGCCTCGGCCTGGGCGGCCTGCGCGGCTTCAGCGGCCCCGCGGCGGGGCAGGGGCGGGCGGCGGCGCGGGCGGCGAGCTGCGATGGCCGGCGGCGGGCGCGCCCCGGGGCAGCCTGTGAGTAGGGGCTCAACTTTCCCCGCGGCGGGGCGGGCGGGGGTCCGGCGATGGTCCAGCGGGGGTCCAGGCTCCGGGCGGCTCCGGGCCGGCCTCCTCGGGGCTGCGGCCGAGCGGCGGGGAGGGGGCATACGGGGGTGGGGGGGCTGCGGCGCGCGTGTCCGCGCCCTCGCGTGTCCCTGCGGCTCCCGCTGGGTTCACGCGTGTCCGGGCGCGGCCGCGGCGCCGGCGTTGAGCCCGCGCGTCCCCGCCCGGCCGGGATGGGACCCTGGCCGCCGAGCTCGCGGGCCGCGCCGCCTCCTCACAGCCAGGCGTGGAGAAAGTTCGCTGCAGCGCTGCCGGGAGGGCCCTTCGGCCGGCCCAGGTCACCGGAGCGCGCTGGACGTCCGGCGCCGGCAGGCCCGCGGGGTCGGAGTGGGCGCCGGTCCGCCCAGGCCCGCAGGCCCGCGCGGGCTGGGAGGGGCGGTGCGCCAGCCGCGCGCCCGGCCTCCTCGCCGCCCCGCGCGGGGCCTCTCCAGGGTCAGTCGCTTCCCGTGGCCGCTCCGAGGGCTCCTGCGCGGCCCTGGGCCTGGTGGGCGACGGGGCTGGCTGCCGCGGGGCGCGATCGGGCGGCCTCGGGGAGGGGATTGCGACTCCGCGGACCCACGCCCGTTCCGAGACCACAGGGACAGCCCAGGAAGGGGGCGAGAGGAGCTCCGGCGGCCGTCTAGGGCCTGGAGCTGCCCCTGGTTAATCTGTGGGGTGCTGGGGCCACGCCCCTTGAAAGAAAGAGGGGTGTGTGTTGGGGGACGTGGACCGAGCCTTCAGCCCCGGAGCCTGGAATCCGGTGGTGCGCCTCTCCGCGCTGCCCCACCTCTTTCCGAGCCGAGGCCGGTTCTCAGGGTCTGCGCGGGGTGGGCTGAGCCTCGGTCCTCGGGCCCTGGGGAGCTCGCCCAGGCAGGTCCCCTGGCGCCCTGCTGATTTGGGGTGTGCAGGGGAGACCAGGTGCTGCGCCAGGGGCGAACTGGGAAGCCAGTGATTTCTTTCAGGCCCGGCAGCAAGTCGGCCTGGGAGGGGGCCCGGGAGTCCCCAAGTGGGCATTTCAGGTAGAGGAGACGGCGCTGCAGAGGCCTGGCCAGCCCCGGTGTGGCTGAGGTTGTGTGCTTGGGGGTAGGGGACGGATGAGAGCTGGGAACCAAGCCGACTGCCCTTTGCCGGCTCTGCCGTGGTTGGTGTGTTATAAGCCCCTCCTCACGCCAAGGAACATCTCCGCGTGTGAAATGGGGTCGGGAGGAGAGGATAACTCGGGGGAGCCGGGGAGCAGGCACTTTTCCTGAGGAGCAGGACTCGAGTGCCCCGGATCCCGGCCCCCGGCCCCCTCAGACAGGCCTGGAGGGGAGCAGGCGGCTTGGGACCACCTCCGGGAGCCTGTGTGGGGGAGGTGGGGTGACGGGGCAGCTCTTGGCTCCGGCTCTGACCGACAAGGCACCCCTGGGTAGGACGCCGTGTCTTCTACGTCCCCCATGCCTCAAGCTGTCCGAGTTCCGCCAGGGTCCAAATGTGGCTGGGGAGTTGGCCAGTGGGGTGGGGGAGATTGGGGCCGTCCCTCTGGGAAGAAGCCTCTGAGGGCCTTTGTTTCTCAGGGCGCGGAGCGGCGGTGGCCGCGGGCCGGCAGAGAAGCGGGCGGCGCGCTCTCCACGCCCTGGCGGATGGCTGAGCCGGTCCTGTGCGGGCGTGGAGGCCGCCGGGCCGCTCCCTGCCCTGCTCACCTCCCGTCGGCACACCCAGCCCTGTGCCCCGGGCAGCTTCTCCCTCCCGGCCTGGCTCTGATTGGTGCTGCGGGCACCCTCTCTGCCCTCTGCGCGGTCCAGCAGGTTCCACCCCGGCCTTTGCTCCTGCTGCTCTGCGCCCGGGGTGCCCCTCCCCCGCCAGCGTCGGGCCTGGTCCTTGACCAGCAGGTGGAAGGGCCTCCCCAGACCCCAGCGTGGGCCCAGAGCTCGCATCTGTCAGGGCTCCCCTCCCCCCGGCCGGCATGGCCCTCCCCAGCAGCCGCTCTGGAATGAATGCATTTTTTCCTGGGCAGAGCAGAGGCCCGTGGGAGTCCAGGTCTCCGTAGGAGTGTGCACAACTAGCTGGGTGACCTTGGGTCTATCTGAGCCACGGCCCCGTTCCTCGCGGGTAGGGGGAGTCCCCAGCTGTCTTTAGTGGCCCCTGTGAGGGGGTGGTCTCGACGCCCCCTTTTGCTGGCTGCAGCCCGGTACCCCTGACTGGTCCTCTGGGCAGCCCTGCTGGGGGAGGGGCAGCAGGCCCCCAGCCAGGCTGGCGTTTGGATGGCGCTTCTTCAGCTGGGTCCCTCCTGTTTAATATAAAAAGTAGGGCCCGTAATTGCATTAGGACGTGTATAATTACCCGGAGGAGGGGAGAGCCCAGCCCCGGGTAATTGCAGGCCTGCTTTGAACTGATACACCGTGAGTGATTCATGTTTTCTTTGGAGTTCGTAAGCACTCAGCCCAGGCCCTGCCGAGTCCTGAGGAGCCTGTTCTCCAGTTCTGCTCTGCCCTGGGCTCCTGAGCTGGAGGCAGGGGCTGAGGAATCCTCTCCCTGCCGCCTGGGAGGTCCCTGGCGGCCATAGTTGTTGGGGATGTCTGGGCAGGGAGTGAGGGGGTAGCTCACAGCCTGTGGGCAGGGTCCTGCGGCAACAGTGCCTGGTGCCCTTCCTGTGGGACGCTGGCCAGAGCTCCCCCCCTTTCTGGGGGCTCAGCATCCCCCCTCAGGCCCCCACCCTTCACCCGTGGAGTGCTGACCAGCACCCCCACCCCTCAGTTCTCGAGGCTTAGCATCCCCGAAGGGAAAAGGGTGTGGGGAGTGAGGCTGGGGTGGGCAGCAGGGCCCAGTCACTCACTCACATGGGCGGGTCCTGGGCTGGCCTCTGGGGCCTAGGCAGCTCTCTTGCTGGTGGGGACAGTGTCTGGGGACAGCTCGGGCCTCAGACTACAGAGGTGACAGACAGCTGGAGAGCTCGTGGCTGCTGCCCTCAGCCCGCAGGTCCGGGGACAGCTGAGGCGGGACCCTGACTAGGCACCCCGGCCTGCTCGCTGTCACCCGGGAGAGGAGCCTCGTGGTCAGCACTGCACAGACGGGGAGACCCTGGCCGGCGACCCGGTCAACCACGTGGCTGCGGGCCCCAGAAGCTACACGTAACCTGGAGTGTGGCTGCCAGCTGCCGGGCTGTGGGGAGATGAGATTGTTTGCGAGGAGGCAGGGCCGGGGCATTGGCTGGGGATGGGAGGTGCGTGCCACCCCGCTGCTGGGGGAACCGGCTCAGAGAAGGGGGCGGGGCCGGGGACGGACCCGGGCTCTTAGTGAGCAGGGCTGGGGGCGGGGCGAGGTTCGGGGGCGTGGTCTCTGAGAGCAGTGTGGGGGCGGGGCGGGGGTAGGTGGGCGGGGATGGGGCGGGGTCTCTGAGAGCAGGGCTGGGGGCGGGGCCAGATGCGGGACGTGGCTGCGAGGAGCCCCGCCTTCTGCAGGGACCACACGAGTGTTCTCTACTACCTGTGAGCAGCACTGTCCAGCCCACAAGGCGCTTGGGCAGAGAGGTGGTCACCACCATGGGAGCTTGGAGCCAGGAGCCTTGCTCCCTGGGGGGCGTGGGCAAGCCCAGGTCTGTCACCCACCTCCTGGTCCTGGGTCCCTGTCTTCTCCGCCCGGCCACGGACCGGGCAGCGGTGGAGTTCGCATGGCCCGCGCTGCCTGTTGGGGTGTGGGGCTCAGTATAGCTGCTCCCGGGGCTCCAGGCGGGGAAGGGCTCTCCCTTGCCCCTCTGGCGACTCCCGGAGGGTCAGGCCGCGCCCCACGAGTGGGACATCCCAGCGGAGGATGGGCACTGGAGCTCGGTGATGGCACAGGTGACACGCCCTATCCCTTGTCCCTGCAGGGCTGAGGCTCCTATGATGCGTGGCCCCGCAGGATCTGAGCGCCTTGGCCCGAGGCCCCGGCCCGTCATGCTGCTGCCACGTCTGAGCCCGCGGGCTCCGCTGCTGCTGCTGCTGATCCTGCTGCTGCTCCTCCTGGGGGGTGCACCCCAGGCGGGCGGGGGTCCGCAGCCCCCTTTCCGCACCTTCACTGCCAGCGACTGGGCACTGACCCACCTGGTGGTCCACGAGCAGACAGGCGAGGTGTACGTGGGCGCCGTGAACCGCATCTACAAGCTGTCGGGGAACCTGACGCTGCTGCGGGCGCACGTGACGGGCCCGGTGGAGGATAACGAGAAGTGCTACCCACCGCCCAGCGTGCAGTCCTGCCCGCACGGCCTGGGCAGCACCGACAACGTCAACAAGCTGCTGCTGCTCGACCAGCCCGCCAACCGCTTGCTGGCCTGCGGCAGCGCCTCCCAAGGCATCTGCCAGTTCCTGCGCCTGGACGACCTCTTCAAGCTGGGCGAGCCGCACCACCGCAAGGAGCACTACCTGTCGGGCGTGCGCGAGGCGGGCAGCATGGCCGGCGTGCTGATCGCTGGGCCGCCCGGCCAGGCGCAGGCCAAGCTCTTTGTGGGCACGCCCATCGACGGCAAGTCCGAGTACTTCCCCACGCTGTCCAGCCGCCGGCTCATGGCCAACGAGGAGGACGCGGAGATGTTTGGCTTCGTGTACCAGGACGAGTTTGTGTCCTCGCAGCTCAAGATCCCCTCGGACACGCTGTCCAAGTTCCCGGCCTTCGACATCTACTACGTGTACAGCTTCCGCAGCGAGCACTTTGTGTACTACCTCACGCTGCAGCTGGACACGCAGCTGACCTCGCCCGACGCTGCTGGTGAGCACTTCTTCACGTCCAAGATCGTGCGGCTGTGCGTGGACGACCCCAAGTTCTACTCCTACGTGGAGTTCCCCATCGGCTGCGAGCAGGCGGGCGTGGAGTACCGCCTGGTGCAGGACGCCTACCTGAGCCGGCCGGGCCGGGCCCTGGCCCGCCAGCTGGGCCTGGCCGAGGACGAGGACGTGCTGTTCACCGTGTTCGCCCAGGGCCAGAAGAACCGCGTAAAGCCGCCGCGGGAGTCGGTGCTCTGCCTCTTCACGCTCAGGGCCATCAAGGAGAAGATCAAGGCACGCATCCAGTCCTGCTATCGTGGTGAGGGCAAGCTCTCGCTGCCCTGGCTGCTCAACAAGGAGCTGGGCTGCATCAACTCGGTGAGCACCCCGCCCCGCTGGCCCGGAGCACGAAGCACGGCCGTCTCCCGGGTCGGTGCTGCGGCCGGCCCATCCCTTGAGAAAACAGGTGATGTGACCGTGTCCGTGTGCCCTTGCGGCCGTGGACAGAGCCCCGCCCTCGTGCCTAGCACTGTTCTGGGCTCTGGCTGGCCGGGCCTTGTCTCTTTTCACAGATGAGGTCACTGAGAAGTGAGGTGATGTCCAGGGTATGTGGCCAGTAAAGGGCGAGCTGGGGCCAGACCAGGGTCAGGCGGGCAGCAGGCACATCCCCTCTCAGGGTGCCGTCTGGAGGCTCTGCTCTCTGCTGCCCTGGTGCCTGGCTGTGCGCCTCACCTGGGAGGGCAAGAAGCTGGGGGCCGCTCAGTGCCCATTGGCCTGCACTGTATGTCCTATCTCTAGGCCCTGACGGGGCCAGCTGCTTTTTGAGGAGTGTCTGTTGCCCTCCCCCAGAAAGGACGGTCTTCCACTGGAGACCCCAGACTCGTAGGGGGTAAGGGCTTGTTCGGAGGGCCTCCGGCGCCTCTGCTGCCCGGGGCTCCTGGTGGCCCCGGGAAAGCCCGCCCGTCTCTGGCCGGGGAGCGTCGGGCCTCCTCAGTGCGGCGGGAGACTGCTGGCGGGTGCCTCGCTGCGGCCCCTGTGTGCTCCATGTGCACCCCCTTCTTGGGCACGGCCCCCACCGCTCCTCCCATCTGCCCTGGTCCCTCCCACCTCGGCCCCCAGCCAGCATCCTGGACCCGCCCCGCCCCCACCCCCCACAAACCTCAGCCGGCCTGGAGCTGCCTGACCCGTCCCCTCGCCCGCCCTCCCCGCCCGGCTCCGGAACCTGCACCATCGATTGCTTCCTTCCCCTGCAGACGCCTCCTCGCAGCCCGCCCCTCCCGCTGCCTATTAGGTGTCACCCCGCATCCTGTCCTGAGTGAACCACCCCAGCTCCCCACGTGCCCCTGGCACGCACCTGTGTGCCCCTCACGGCTCCCTGTGCCCCTGTGGTGGGGGGCGGGGCCTGGGCCTGGTGGGCGTGAGAGGTGCCCTTCACCCCGGGCTCCTGCTGCTCAAGCAGCTCCCAGGGCCTCCGTCTCCCCACGACCAACCGCAGCTGTGCCGGCCACCCCCAGCCCCGCACGGCCGCAGCGTCTCCCCGCGGGACGGCCTGGGCCTCACCCCCCGCCTCCTTTCCAGCCCCTGCAGATTGACGACGACTTCTGCGGGCAGGACTTCAACCAGCCCCTGGGCGGCACGGTCACCATCGAGGGGACGCCCCTATTCGTGGACAAAGACGACGGCCTGACCGCCGTGGCCGCCTATGACTACCGGGGCCGCACAGTGGTGTTCGTGGGCACGCGCAGCGGCCGCATCCGCAAGGTCAGCACAGGGTCATTGCCGGGGCGCCAGCGCCTGTTCCACGTGTCCTGGTGCAGAGGGGGCCCCAGTCCCCGGGACCGTTGTCTCCTCGCGCTCCCTGGGCGCTCCTGTGTTCAGCACGTGTCGAGGTCCGGGCTGGGCGTGGGGGCCTGGGGGCGGGTCAGGCCTATGGCAGCTTAAGGCTGACAGGGCCTGTTGGCCTACAGGCCTGCCCACCCACGGAGGTGACCTCCAGAAGACCGTGGGGGCGGGGGCAGGGCCAGCCGGGCGGCCCCCTCCACCCCCGCCCCCCCTGGGATCGGGTGTCGCCGAGGCAGCACTCTGTCCAGAGACACAGGGCCAAGGGCAGGGTGAGGCTGGCTGCCCGCCCGCCCCTGGCTACAGTGAGCCTGTTGGGGTGCCCTATCGAGGGGGCAGCTCCCTGGCCCCTCCAAGGGCCCAGCCTGGGGGTGCGCAGGGCGGGGGTGGGGGCGAGGGCCGGGTGGGGGTGGGCATCCTGGGATGGCAGCAGCCCCGGCGTCAGCATTGGCTGGCTGGGTGGGTAGGGACCCGCCCGGGGAGGGCTGGCTGCCGTGGGCGTAGCTCCTGGGGGCCGGAGGGTGGGGGTGCCTGGAGCCCTGAGGGTCAGCGCAGGGGTGGGGCTGGTGGATGAAATAACAGCTGGCGGAGGCTGCCTGCTGACCCAGCTTGGCCCGGGGCTCTGGGTGGGGGCTGGGCCCTGACTCTGCTTGCTCAGCCCTGGTACCCAGGCCTAGGGGGCGGGCAGGTCCCTGGTCCCTACCACGTGCGGTCTGCTGGCTCTGTGGCCTCTGGGCAAGGCCCTCTCCCAGCGCCGGCTTTTCCACCCGTGGAAGGAGCCGTGGGCCTTGGGCCCTGGGGGCTGTGCCGAGGGCACCCCGTGCTGGGTGCTGCGGGGTCCTGCCTGTGGCACTGTGGGGTCGGTGCGGGGTGGCAGGCCCACCCCGTGACCCCCTGTCCTGGCCCTACCTGGGGGGGCCTCCAGCAGGGTTCTGCCTGCTGTCCTGGGCTGGGGGGTCAGCGGAGAGGGCCCACAGACCCCGTGGGGGCACCCTGGGGAGCCGTCTTTGCCCTCTGCCACAGGAGCCCAGCTGGTGTGGGGCTGTGGGTGAAGCCTCAGGAACTCATTCCTGCAGGGCCCTCAAGCTCATCGCCTGGCAGAAGGCTAGCATCTGGGGCAGAGGGGCCCCTCCTGGTGGCCGGTGAGCTGGTGGGCAGCTGGCCAGGCAGCGACTTTGCTCAAAGGCCACCCCGTGAGGCTGGGAGGACAGGTTGGTCCAGTCCTGCCTCCCTCTGCTGCGTCCCGGCCTCACCCCTTGCCCCCGTCCCGCTGAGGGAACCTGAGGCCCCGAGGTGGCTCTCAGAGCGGCAGGACCCCATAAGCAGGTCCCATGTCAGGAGCAAGGAGGTGATAGCTGAGGCCCCCGGCTGCACTCCCTCCCCGCCTTCCGGGGCCAGTTGCCCACTGTGGCCCTGCTGGCCTTGTGTTCCACGCGGGACGGATGGCAGCCTTCCTGAGGGTGTGGGGTCTGGCTGCACCCAGGGCTGCGAGTTGGGCTGGTCGGGGGGTCTGTCGTGGAGGCATGACCCCCACGTGCCTTGCGTGGACCAGCGTGCACCTTCGGGGGGCCTCTCTCTCAGCCTCCCCATCCCCGCCGGGGCTGGGGCTGCCTGGGCGTGGGGGAAGGGGCTTCTCGTCCCCATGCTGGGCCTGGCCCTCTGTCCCTGCACCCGCCGGCTCCTTGACCTGCAGTTCCCACCTGAGGCCTCCAGCCTCGACCCCCTCAAGGGGCTCTGCTCCCGACCGCCCGCCTCTCGCTGACCTGGCCTTTGGCTGCACATTCCTAATTCCTGCCCCTGCCTGGCCCCTCCCGCGTCGTCCTGATCGGGCCTGGGGGTGGAGGTGGCTGTGGTCCAGGGCCCGTTGGCCAGCTGTGCCCGTCCCCACAGGCTCCCAGTTCCCTCCTCTGGGTCTGGGAGGGCCGGGCCTGGGGTTCAGTGCAGGCCTGGCCCCCCGCCCTGTCTCCCCGCATTCCCAGAGCCCGGGCCTGGGGCCCCTCCCCGCCTCTGCCCGGCCTGCTGCGCTGAGATGGACACGCCCCGTCCTCCCCACAGCTGGTCCTTCCTGGGCTTTAAACAGCGACTCCGGGAGCTCTGGGGACGCGGCTGGCTCCGGGCCACCTCCAAACGGCGTTGTGTAAAATTGCAGCCTATTAACTGAAGAGCTGCCAACAGGAGCTGCCATGGGCTGGCTGGGGTGCCCCTGGGTCCCCGCCCTCCCCGCGCCCTGCCTGCACCTGCCCCCACCCCCCACCCCGTCCCCTTCTGCTCATCTCCAGACCCACCAGGAGTCCTCGAGTTGGCCCAGGTGCCCGAGGCAGGTGGGGGGGCCTCCGGCCCTGGACTCCTGCCAGGGGTGCCCCCCACCCTCCCCAGCCACGATGTGGGCCGGGGGGGAGCACCTGTCCTCCCGGGGCTGTGGGGCCAGGGCCAGGCGGGGACACAGCCGAGCCCTGCTGCAGGGGTCCTTCAGGGTGGAGGGGCCACCGCTGCATCCCCTGGCAGCCCTGGCCCCTGCCCCACACCCCCGGGGAGAACCCTCCGTGGGCCGCTGGGACAGGAACGCCCCTTCCTCTCCAGGGGCCTTGTCTCCAGAAGCTGCTCTGGGAAAGGTGGCGGCACCTGCTCCCCGCCCCAGGATGCTGAACCTGGGAGATCCCGAAAGCTGGGTGGCTGTGGGGGGACCCTCCCTCCAGGGTGGTCCGGCAGCCCCTCCGCGGGGCCCCAGTGCAGGCCTTGCAGCCTTGTGCTGACCGTCTGTGAGCATCCGTGGGGCCCGTGCTCCTCATAGCCAGGCCTGTGCAGGATGGGGTGCGGGAGGTGTTCCGGGGGTGGGAACAGGGGGCTCACAGGTCAGAGGGGCCCTCGCCGTGCGGGAGGGATTGGGCCTGTCCTGCGCGTGGTAGACAGATCTCTGGCACCCTGTGGTGGGCAGCATAGACCACAGAGGTCTGGTCTGGGGCGCCCAGTCGTTCTGGAAAGTAGGGTCACTGCGTCAGCTGCTGTTGCAAGGGGGGTGGGTGCAGGGCTTGCAGCAAGGACCTCTGGCCAGATGGTCACCGCTGCCTGCCCTTGGCATCCCTGGCCGTGGCCCCTGCCTGTGAGAGGAGGCCCAGCAACTTCTGCAGCCCCCATCCCAGCTCTGTGCAGCCTCCACAGCCGAGGGCGGACTCTGCGGGCAGCTGTCCCCTCCTCCCTTGCAGGGCTCAGCCTTGGGGGGCCCCCCTCCACGCGCCACCCCCGTCGGAGCTGTGAAGTTGTTACTTCTCAGTGCGGTGCATGGGTCGTCTGCAGTCAGACGAGGAGACCGAGGGTCAGGGAGGACCACTGCTTGTGGGCTAGTCTGTGTGTTGAGAATCGAGGACAGGAAGCATGAGATTCCTGGGCCCCCGCTCCCACCTCACCAGGTGTGTCTGGCCCAAGTACAGCCCTCAGGCCTCCTGCAAGTCCTGTTTTAATTACCTAATTACCACCAAGAGGAAATCGCTAATTGCTTTTTCAGTATCAGATTCCTTCTGGCCTTCCTGAGAACGGACCGGGCCGGGGCCTGGAGCAGCCCCCAGCCAGAGCAGGGGGTGCCAAGGTGGCCCGTGAGGGGTGGGAAAGGTCCGGGAGCAGGCCTGTCGGGGGCCTCAGGCCTGACCAGCAGGGAGGTGGGGAGCAGGGGCCGCTGTCCCCTGGGGACAGGGAGCAGGCTGGGCTCCAGCGTCTACAGGAGGAGGGCACCCATGCGGTCTCAGCCCCGCGGCCCACTGCCTCTTCCTCTGCTTGGAGACCAGGAGGGGTCAGCCAGGGTGCCCCCGCTTCATAGCAAGGAATCGGGTTGTCTTGGGTTGGGCGGGACAGGGCACTTTCCCCTCCTGAGAGGGCCAAGTCAGGCAGCCCCCTGCCTCCAGGCGGCGAGGGCGCGTGCCGGCCTTGGCAAGCAGCCTGCATGGCCCAGACGTCCTCCCAGGGCCCCCGCCCGCCCTTGGCCCGGAGAATGGACCCTTTGTTGGCTCTGGGCTGGACGGACAGCTGACCTGGCCGGGCCGTCAGCTGCCTGCCCGCAGCCGCTGGCCAGGGCCTCATGGCGAGGGGTGTGGGGTCAGCTGGCTGGAGGGGCCCCGGGGCCGGGGTCCCTGTGCAGGACCTGCCTGTGCTGTGCCCTGGGCTCCGGGGTCCTGTCGGCCGGGACGCTGGGATGGGGCCAGCCTGTGTGGCCGTCTCCCCCGAGCTCCTGCAGGCCTGCTGCCCCAGCGGGTGGCCCTCGGGTGGCAGCTGGAGGCAGGGGTGTGTGTGTCCTGCCGTCCTGCCAGCTGGCTGGCCCCGTGCCTGCCCCGCACGCCCCTTCTCCCTGGAATGCTCCCCTGGCGGCCGGCCACCCCCTCCCCTGCTTTGCCCCAGGTGCAACTGGCGGTCCCGGCTCCTGGCTTCTCGGGCAGGTTGGGGGACATGGGATTCCCTTTCTGTGGGCTCCAGGGCCCGGCAGCCCTAAAATCAGCCCTGGCGGCTCGTGCGGGCCCCAGGACTGGCCAGAAGCCCTGACTGGCACCCGTGGGCTGGGCCCCTGCTGAGCCTGGCCAGGGGGTTGCCCAGCACGCAGTGTGGGGGCACCTGCCTCCCCAGCACCCCCGGCGCTCTGCGCCCTCCAGAAACGGGGCTGCCCCGTGCCGGCAGGTGGGTGGTGGACGGCGCCTGGCGGGTGGACAGCTGGACAGGCACGCTCCGGCCGCAGCTGTTGGCAGCCACCTGTTGGAGTCGGTCAGCCCGCGGCTGTGGGCCTGGGGGTGGTGGCATTCCGGAACCTGGCTGGCTGCGCCCCCACCCCGGCTCCAGCGTGCACCCCCCCATGCGGGCCTTCCCTGCAGTGTCTCCCCCATCCCCCAGGGTGGGCGCCCCCAGGCCTCACCCACAGCCCGGCCGGTATTCTCTGCCCTGAGAGGGGAGGGTCAGGGCGTCTGCAGGGAGAGCCTGGGGCCCAACACTGGCCCGGTTCAGCACCCTCCCGAGGGCTCCCTGCCCAGGTCCGGGTGTGGTCAGTCAGGCCAGGCCCAGGCAGGCCTCCCCGGGGTCTGGGGGTGGGCGGTGCATCTGCAAGGGCCCTTTGCATCCCCGGCGCCCTGCCCTGCCTCCAGCCGGCAGTTCCCCACCGCCTGGCCGCATTCCAGCCTGGGCCTGTCGGCCTGGTTGGCTGGCTCTGGGGGTTTGCTGTGGGGCCTGCTCGCCCGGGCGCCATCTGCTGGGTCATTTAGTCCCTGAGTGGCTGTGGGTGGGGGACAGGGGGATGCTGAGGGTGTGTGGAGGGGACACTGAGGGTATGTGGGAGGGACGCTGAGGGGGTCGAGGAGGGACGCTGAGGGGGTCGAGGGGGGGATGCTGAGAGGTCGGGGGGAACACTGAGGGGGTCGGGGGACGCTGAGGGGTCGGGGGGGACACTGATGGGGTGGGGGGACACTGAGGCAGAGTCCGCACAGTCAGGGCACGTCTGGGCTGGGCTGGGGCACAGGCCGGACTCCTGGCCTCCTTGGCCTGGGGCTGCCTGTGGGGTCCCCTCCAGGCCCAGCCTGGGGGATGAAGGCTGGGCTGCTGTGGCCCCCCGCCCTGGCTCCCCCAGGCTGTTTGGGCAGCTCTAGGCCCAGTCCGGCCCCCCAACCCCCCCACAGCCCAGCTGGACTCGCCTCTTCCGGGTCTGGTTTGACTTAAGCCCGCCCGCCTGGCGGGGCAGCAGCTGAGCGGATGTGGGGGGGCCGCGGGCCCTCAGGAATGCGGCCCCCCCACCCCCATCCCTCCCTCCCCTCCCCCTGCCCCATGGCCTCCGCCCGGGGACGCCCGCCCCCGTGGGAGCTGGCCTGAGCCGGGGGTGTCTGCCGGCCAGTCAGGCCCGCCCCGCCGCGTCCTGTGAATGAGGGGCAAGGAGCAGGGCTGCTGGGCTGCGGTGGAGGTGGGCCGAGGGCCCCACGCGGCCTGGGAGGAGCCCCCAGCCCGGAGCCAGCCCTGCGGGCTGGACCTAGCCGGCAGGACGCTGCCCCACGGGTCCTCTCTCTGGAAAGCCCCTTGGGTCTCTCGCTGTTAATTAAATACATTTGTTTGGTAAAAGCAGCTAAAAATACTTGCAGCCTTGCGAGCAGCAGGGAAGAGCTGGCTGATTAGCGCCCAGCTTGTTCGGGGCTTGGGATACCTTTCAGCGCCGGTGCCATGCCTGCCCCTCCTGCCTTCTAGCCGGGGTGCCCCCCTCTTGGAGCAGCCCCTCAGTCTCCTGCCCAAGGCGGGGGGCCCTCTATCTGCACCGGACATCCACGTGTCTCCTCCCCTCCGCACAAACAGCCCTTCCCCGGGACGCCGGCCTGGCCCGCGGCCCCTGCCTGGGCTGTGGCCCTGGAGACGGGGGTGGGGCGGGTGCCGGGCGGCGCTGGTCTGCCCCTGGGGACCCCCGCGCCTGGGCTGTGGTCTGCGCCGCCTGACGAGGTGCTCCAGGTGCAGTGGTCCTGCCAGGCTCCTCCGGGAGGGGCTGGGGCAGGAAGACCCCCCCGACACACACGCACAGCATGGGTCTCGTCCCCACAGATCCTGGTGGACCTCTCGAACCCTGGCGGCCGCCCGGCGCTGGCCTATGAGAGCGTGGTGGCCCAGGAGGGCAGCCCCATTCTGCGTGACCTGGTGCTCAGCCCTGACCGCCGGTACCTGTATGCCATGACAGAGAAGCAGGTGGGCGCCCCAGGAGCTGGGGGGGCTCACCAGCCCGCCGGACCTCCTCCCTGACCGACTGGGCACCCCTGGGGATGAACGCCCTAATGAATGCCTCCAGGCTGGGGGCTGGCGTTGGAGGGGGAGCGTCCGGGGTCCCTGGCTCCTGGCTCTGGCCTGGCCGCTTCCTCCAGGCCACGCGCTGTGCTGCTTCTGCCCAGCCTGCCTGGAGCCCGCCGCTGCCCTCTGCCCCGCCTGCTGACCCCTGGCAGCGGGAGCAGCAGGTGAGGCCAGGCCTCTGTCCCTCCTGGCAGCTGCCTCCTCCTTTGCCCCCCGGCCCTGGCCCCCGCCGTCACTCCGCCTTGGGAGCGGCCGAGGTCGGGGTGAGCAGGCCCACCCACCTCCCGGCTGAGGACTGGGGCCTGTGGCTCCCTCGGGAATGTCGGGGCGCAGCAGGGCAGGAGGGACCGGATGACTCCCGGGACGGACAGAGCCGTCTCCCGGGCCCGCTCCTGTCTGCAGAGAGGCAGGTCTGCGTGGCCTGACTTGGGCAGGACTGGGGTGACCCTCGAGTGGATGAGGCACAAGGAGGGCCTGAGACGGGGGCTCCCGGTGTCTGGGGGCGAGCCTGACTTCAAGGGTCCTCCGCCAGGTGACGCGGGTGCCCGTGGAGAGCTGTGTGCAGTACACGTCGTGTGAGCTGTGCCTGGGGTCCCGGGACCCCCACTGCGGCTGGTGTGTCCTGCACAGCATGTGAGTCTGGCCCGGGCAGCCTCGCGGAGAGTCTGGAGGCCCTGGCCTAGTGCTAACTCCCCTGGGTCCGGTTGGGGGCGGTGGGCATCCTGTGAGCTACCGAGTGTCGGAGGCCCAGCACCCCCGGGCCAGGACAGGATGCAGGGTGGCCTGGAGCCCCTCTGGCCTCCTGCCCGAGCCCAGCCCACGCCCCCGCCTGCAGCTGCTCCCGCCAGGACGCCTGCGAGCGGGCCACGGAGCCCCAGCGCTTCGCCGCTGACCTGCTGCAGTGCGTGCAGCTAAGCGTGCAGCCTCGCAACGTGTCCGTGACTACATCTCAGGTTCCGGTGAGTGCGGCTGCCCGCGGTGGGGCGGGGCGGAGCCCGGGTGGGCGGGGCCTGGGGCAGGGCCGGGGCCCTGGGTGGGAGGGGCCCTGGGTGGGGCGGGGCCCGGGGCGGGCTGGGGGTCCCCCTGGGCTGCTCACCCTGTCCCCTGCCCCACCCCCCAGCTCGTGCTGCAGGCCTGGAACGTGCCCGACCTCTCGGCCGGCATCAACTGCTCCTTCGAGGACTTCACTGAGTCTGAGGGCGTTCTGGAGGACGGCCGGATCCACTGCCGCACCCCCTCGGCCCGGGAGGTGGCGCCCATCACGCGGGGCCAGGGTGAGGCCGCGGGGCCCTCCAGTCGAGGCGGGGGGCCTTGGTCAGCGCAAGGTGGCAGGAGAAAGACTGCAGCCAGTCCCCGCCCACTGGGGTGGGCGCTGGGCCCCTGGTGGAGGGGAGGGTCCTCGGCAAGGCCCTGCGCTGGCTCCCGGGGCCGACGTGGGGCCCTGGTGACCCGGCTTGTGCTGCTTGCGCAGGAGACCAGCGGGTGGTCAAGCTCTACTTGAAGTCCAAGGAGACGGGCAAGAAGTTCGCGTCCGTGGACTTCGTCTTCTACAACTGCAGCGTCCACCAGTCGTGAGTGTCCCACCCCACTCGCAGCTTCTCAGGCCTGACGCCCGGCGCTCAGGAGGCAGCGGGGGTGTGATGCAATGATTCACCCCCTGTGCGGTGGGCACCAGAGTGAGGCAGGGCACTGGGGTCGCTGCTGCTTTGTCTGGGCAGGAGACGGCCGGCCAGGGGTGGGCACTCAGGACCTGGCGCCTGGGGGCAGAAGGATCTGGTCCCCGGGGTTGGGGGGCCTCTGGGGCGTGGCTGGCAGGCCATGGGTGCTCTCCTGGGGCTTCAGAGGAAGGATGGGAGACGCTGAGGGCCTGGCTGTGTGTCCCCCTGGGTCCGGGCACGTGGGGCAGGGTGCCCAGCCTGGGCGGGGTCAGCCTTGAGCCAAGGCCCTGGGTTTTCAGTTGTGTCTTTGCGGACTAACCCGCAGGCTGACACCCATCTGGCGGCTCACGGGCGCCCAGTGGGGGCCTAGGTGTTGCTCCTCCATCGAGGTCCGGCCTCGTCGTGCTGGGCAGGCTGGGATCTTTGGGGTGGGGGCTGTGTTCCAGAGGCTGGGAGGGGGCGAGGCGCTGTGTGGAGGCCGAGCCATGGGCTCCCTGGAGTTGCAGCTGAGGGTTCAGGGCGGGGCTCCGTGGCCTGTCCAGGCCCCCACCCGGCGAGCCTTGTTCCAGTCAGGGAGCCAATTTTCACTGGGGCTGTCCCACCTACGCTTAAATCTTAGTTTATTAGGAAGAGGTGGGATTTAAGACATGCCTCTCAGGACGCCCCTGGTAGTTCGGTGGTTAGCACCACGCTCTTAATGCAGGAGCCTGGGCTTGGTCCCTGGTCGGGGAACTAGACGCCGCATGCTGCCACACAAAGATCCCGAGTGGTGCGGCTGACACCCTGTGCAGCTGGGTGACGGGTAATCGAGAGAAGCCTCTAGTAGTTGCTCCGTCGTGTCCGACTCTCTGTGACCCCGTGGACTGTAGCCCACCAGGCTTCTCTGTCCATGGGATTCTCCAGGCAAAAGTACTGGAGTGGGTTGCCATGCCTTCCTCCAGGGGATCTTCCCGACCTAAGGATCACACCTGGATCTCCTACATTGCAGGCAGATTCTTTATCGTCTGAGCCACCAGGGAAGCCCTAAAACTATATATTAAAAAAAAATTACACAAGAATGTGCCTCTCAGCTGCACTAAATACGTTTTCAGTGTTGATAGTCGAGTGGCCTGGTGCCGGCTTCAGAGGATTCTGTCCTTGAGAGGGTCTGACGGGGCTGTGGGGGGAGCGGGGTGGGGAGCCCCGGCAGGCAGTGAGCAGCTCTGGGCAGCGAGGCGCAGCCCCAGGGTGGGTGGGGCCCCGCCTCACCGCCCGCGTCTCCCGCAGCTGCCTGTCCTGCGTCAGCGGCTCCTTCCCCTGCCACTGGTGCAAGTACCGCCACGTGTGCACGCACAGCGCCGCCGACTGCTCCTTCCTGGAGGGCCGCGTCAACGTGTCCGAGGTACGGGGCTGTGGGCTGGCGCTGGAGGCACAGAGGAGCTGTGTGCGGGGTGCTGGCCAGAAGGGCTGTCCCGCCTGGGACTGTCGCCGGTGGCGTTGGCTGGGGGTCACCTCTTGGGGGCTACACGCCAAAGGCATGTCCATGCACAGTGGGGGCAGGGGCCGTCTGTCCAGCATGCTGGTGGGGGGAGGGAGTTCCATGAGGACGGGGGCTGGGCTGAGTTGCAGGTGTCTGGTGGTCTCCGGAGTCACCGTGAGGCCGCATGGTCCTTGACGGTCACTGGGGGTGATAGCTCTGGGGCCGGGCAGAGCCCTGACTTTGTTCCGGGCGGTGGGGCTGGACTTGCCCAGGGAGGAGGACGAGCCAGTGTGGACCCCTCACAGAACCTGCCCTGGCTGCCCTCGCCCACCCCGCGCCTCGTGGGCCTTGGCTTTTCCACTTCCCAGTGAGGATGCACGTCCAGGACAAGCTGGCAGCGGGTGGAAGGAGCCGGGAGCAGGCGGGCACCCGGTGGAGTGGGCGAGTGGATGCCCCAGATGTGCAGCCTGCCCTGGGGGCCGCCCGTGGGCTGAGCCAGCTGGCGGTGGCCGTATAATGACGTGTGAGGGGGGCCCTGGTCCTCACAGGCCGGCCCTGATCACACTGCCTGTCTGAGCTGTTCTGCAGAGGGTGCCCCCCAGGGGTCCCCCAGCAGGGCGCCTGTCTGGGCTTGGCCGTGGACACAGAGCAGCCGGTGTAGACCCTGCTCAGGCCGGGTGGGGGCAGGGGCGATCGGGGTCAAGGGGCCTGTTGGAGGTGGGCTGACTTCAGGGACGCCCCCTCTCAGCTGATCCCAGGTCACGTGGGGCTGTCCCTAAGGAGTGTCAGGTTGGCTTCCAGGGTGACCCCCCTCCCCTCAGCACGTGCTCAGGTCGTGGGGGCCTGGGTCCCAGCTCCCCAGCGCCTTCCTGCCTGCGATGGCGGCTCAGGGTCCTTGCACTTCCACATCTGCTCAGTTGTCTTCAAGGGGGCCACCAGTGCGTGGTGGGGAGGGGGCGGCCTGGCGGGGGTCTCATGTGGAGCCCCTGACAGAGGGCCGCCATGCTGTGGGAGTGGCCCATGCCCAGGCCCGGGACTGCCCCCGTCCAGCCTCCGCAGCAGTGGGGCGTGGGGGGTTTCACACCAGGGTCATGTGCCCTGCCAAGGCCCGTGACTGTGGTGCCCCCAGCAGCAGGATGGAGGGCCATCGTCCGGACGCTCCCTTGGTCTGTGTGAGCGGACGGGCAGCAGCAGTCGTGGCCCCTCGTTCGTGTATGGACCCGGACGGGGCTGGGGAGGGCTCGTGTCCACACCGCTCGCCTGCCCCCAGCCTGGCCTCAGCCGCTCAAAGGGCTTGCGCCAGGCCCGAGCCGACCCCTCTCTGGGGCCAGGATCCTGAGAGGCCAAGGCCACAACGAGGCTCTGGCCTGATGGGGGTGGTCTGTGCCCTGAGACCCCCGGGGGACAGCAGCAGCACTTGGCTCCTGGCCGCAGAGGGGGTGAGGTAGGGGACGGTGGGAGCGGGGCCCTGGGGCTCCTGACAGCACTGGAGGGGCAGTGGGGGCCCCGGGCTGGGGGCTGGGCACTGCTGGCTGCTGTGGGCATGTGCCTGCTGGCCGCTGCTGTGGGGCTGTGGCCTGAGCTCCACACGCTCTGCCGGCCAGTGCCCGCGTGCCAGTGAGTGTGCCGTCAGCACCCACGTGCCGGCCAGTGCCTGTGTGCCTGTCTGCCCACGTGCTGGCCAGTGCCCATGTGCCAGCCAGTGTGCCAGTCAGTGCTCGTGTGCCAGTCAGTGTGCCCATCAGCGCGCACATGCCAGCCAGTGCCCGCGTGCGTGCCTGTCGGTGCCTGCGCGCCAGCCAGTGTGCCAGTCAGTGCCCACGTGCCGGCCAGTGCCCGTGTGCAGGTGGCCCCCGGGGCACCTGCAGACCCAGCCAGGGGTCAGCCTGCCAGGCCTGCCCTGCTCCCTCGGTGCCCACAGGGGCCCTGGGAACCTCTGCAGAGCCAGCCCTGCCGCCTCGGGAGCTGCGTGTTTTCAGCGTCTCTATTTAAAGCTCCTTCTGCGGGGCTCCCGCGGGCCGGCTCCGGCTCCTCCACGGCCGCGCCAGCGCTGCTGCAAGCAAGCCGGGCCGTTGCATCAGTTATTGTTGCTGAAACGCTGGCCCTGGGGGCCGGGCTGTTTTTCTGCCCGCTCTGACTATTTTTACCTACTCCCCGGGCCCCCGGCCGAGAGCTCGTGCCTGCTTCTGCCTCAGGGGCCTGTCGGCTGCTCCCAGATGGGGCCCCTCTGGTGAGGGTCCCAGGGGCAGGCCTGCCCAGGTCGTGGTGTGCCGCTGGCGTGCCTGTGTGTGGGGTGGGCGTGCGATGCTAGATCGGGCCCCGTGCAGCCGCCCTCCGCCTCCAGCCTCAGCTGCAGCCTTGTACCCCCAGGACTGCCCACAGATCCTGCCCTCCACCCAGATCTACGTGCCGGTGGGCGTGGTGAAGCCCATCACCCTGACCGCCCGGAATCTGCCGCAGCCGCAGTCGGGCCAGCGGGGGTACGAGTGCCTGTTCCACCTCCCTGGGGGCCCGGCCCGCGTCGGCGCCGTGCGCTTCAACAGCTCCAGCCTGCAGTGCCAGAACTCCTCAGTGAGTCCGCTCAGCGCCAGGGCGCCCGCGGGGACCCTGTGCTGTGGGTTTCTGCTTTAGCAAAAGGGCCCCGTGCAGGGAGCGCCCCGGTCACCCCCTCAGGCCACACCAGCCCCTCAGCTGGGAGGTCCCAGGTGAGCAGGCCACAGGGGCCACTCCCAGAGCCGCCCTGATGCTCGGAGGGAGCCTGTCCATCTCAGACGTGGGTGAGGGGCCTGGGTGGGCTCAGGGCACAAGGGACATCCCTGGGGGCCGAGGTCAGGGAGACAGCACCAGCTCCTTTGAGGTGTCCTGTGTCAGGACGTGGCCGCCGTGCGTGGTGGCTGGTGTGGGCAGCCGCCCTTCGAGCCTCCCGTCTGACAGGGTGACCTTCTAAAGGCCTTGGATTGCATCCCGTGAGTTTAGTGATGGTGGTGTCCACAGAGCTAGAACCTCGTTGTGGGAGAGGGGAGAGGGCTGACTTGGCGGTCCTGAGGCGGTCTCCCCATCTGTTCAGGACGGCAGTGGGCCTCCTGGCACAGGTCAAGGCCCTGAGTGGTGGGTGGGTGCCTCTGGGTCATCTGCCAGGCCCCCAGAACCTAGGAGAGGGGCATGAGGTCCGAAGTCAGGGTCCATTTTTCTTGGCTCTGTCCTGGCCAGGTGGGCCTGGGGCCCAGGGGTCAGCATAGTCTCAGGGCAGGTTGGCCGTTGGCTGGCGCCTAGGGTCCCCACGCCTGCCTGCCTGCCTGGCCAGTCCCGTTTTCTGTCTGCCTCCTTGGCTTCTGTGGGCCCCGCCCTCCGCCTGTCTCTCACTCTGGCTCCCCTTCCTCCCTGTGCCTCCCCAAGCCCGCTGTCTCTTCTCCCCATCCCTGGGCCTCTGTCACCTCTGTCCACCACCCCCCCCCCAACCCCTCCAGGCCCACATTTGTCTTTCCTGCAGCCCCATGTGAAGGGAAAAGAAAGCATCAGGGAGTTTGATAGGATCCAATTACATTCCTGCAGATAAGATGATGATGAATTGCCCTGGGACAGAGCGCAAGTCTTCAGCTGAGAAAGTGGGACACAGCTGGGCTCCCTGGGAGGGCTGTGTCCCTGAGCCCAGCCCAGCCTGGGGGCGCTTGGGGGGTGCAGCCCTCACGAGGGACACATATGTCACACTCAGGGCAGTCCCAGGGGAGGGCTTGTTGCGCCCGCCTGGAGATGAGGAAGTGTCCTTGACATGTGCCCAGGGAGTGCGGGGGAGTCCTGGCGTCCTAGTGGGGGTCACCCTGGAGGCTGTGGTCCTGTGGCTGCTGGAGGGCGGGGGTGGCAGCCGCCTATGTGCAGAGGAGCGGCTGGATGGGGGCAGACACTTGGGCCCTCGGCTGGCTTGGGCGGGGGTGTGGTGGGGATGGATGCTGGGACGGGCGGGGGGATGTTGGGTGTCGGGGTGCAGATTGGCCCCCAGACCCTGTGCTGCCAGGCCTGCCACCAGTGGCTGGTGCTGGAGGTGGCCACGAGGGACACGCAGGCCCGGCTGCGTGGCCTGACCCTCTTCCCGCCGCTGCAGTACTCCTACGAGGGCAACGACGTCAGCGACCTGCCTGTGAACCTGTCCGTGGTGTGGAATGGCCACTTCGTCATCGACAACCCGCAGAATATCCAGGGTGAGCCGGGTGCAGGGCGGCCTGGGGGGCGGGCCTGCGGGCGGCCACTGACCCCTGTCCTCTCTGCAGCCCACCTGTACAAGTGTCCCGCCCTGCGGGAGAGCTGCGGCCTCTGCCTCAAGGCCGACCCTCGCTTCGAGTGCGGCTGGTGCGTGGCCGAGCGCCGCTGCTCCCTGCGTCCTCACTGCCCCGCAGACTCGCCTGCCGAATGGATGCACGCTCGCCACGGCAGCAGCCGCTGTGCCGATCCCAAGATCCTCAAGGTAGGCGCGCCCCCAAGCCTGTGGCCCGGGGTCGGTGGGGGGGCTCCGACACCCGGCCATCGCCCCAGCTGTCCCCTCTTCCCACAGCTGTCCCCTGAGACGGGCCCGCGGCAGGGCGGCACGCGGCTCACCATCACGGGCGAGAACCTGGGGCTGCGCTTCGAGGATGTGCGGCTGGGCGTGCGCGTGGGCAAGGTGCTATGCAGCCCGGTGGAGAGCGAGTACATCAGCGCAGAGCAGTGAGTGGGGCGGGGCAAGAGGGTGGATGGGGCCTGCGGGGCGGGGCCTGCAGGGGTGGGGGCGTGCCCTGCGGGGCGTGCACGTCAAGGTGCTGTGCAGCCCAGTGGAGAGCAGAGTATGTCAGACCCAAGCAGCAAGTGGGGGCGGGGCCTGCGGGGCCATGGCAGAGTGGGTGGGGCCTGTATGGGCGGGCCGGACCTGTGGGGTGGGGCCAGATGGTGGGAGGGGTAGAGTGGGCGGGGCCTGTGTGGGCGGGGCAGGGGCAAGGTGCTGTGCAACCCAGTGGGTAGTGAGTATGTTAGCGCCTAGCAGTGAGTGGGACGGGGCCTGTGGGACGGGGCCGGCGATTGGGTGGGGCTGGTGCTGCAGCTGCTGAGGCCCCCGCGTGCCCACAGGATCGTCTGTGAGATCGGGGACGCCAGCACCGTGCGGGCCCACGACGCCCTGGTGGAAGTGTGCGTGCGGGACTGCTCCCCTCGCTACCGCGCCCTGTCGCCCAAGCGCTTCACCTTTGTGGTAAGCCCGCCCTCCTGCCCTGCGACCTCTCCTCCCAGGCCCCAGGGGACAAGGGGCCCCCCCAACAACTCGTCCATGGAGGTGGCCCGGGGTTCAGGTGACCTCGAATGACGGCCCCAGCCCCGCGCTGCTCATCTCCAGGGCCTGACTCAGGGGCCCCTTTGCACATGGGACCCTGCCTGTGGGCGCCGTCCCAGACCCAGTGCGCACAGACCTGGGCTTCTCGGAGCCCCAGCCCGTCCCTTCTCTTCCCAGACGCCGACCTTCTACCGCGTGAGCCCTGCCCGCGGGCCCCTTTCGGGGGGCACCTGGATTGGCATCGAGGGCAGCCACCTGAACGCAGGCAGCGATGTGGCGGTGTCGGTCGGCGGCCGGCCCTGCTCCTTCTCCTGGTATGTGGGGACCCCGGGCTCGCCCCGCCTGCCCTGGGTGGCGGTTGGTTCAGATGGCTGGGCGCCCCCTCCGTTGCCTGGGAAACAAGGGGGACTGTGGCGAGCCTGGCTGGGGTAATCACTATGGAAACCTAGAGAGGAGAAGGTTACCATGGAGACAGGCTTCCTCCAGAGCAGGTGGGCGGGGCCTGGGTGGGCGGGGCCTGGCCTGAGGGGCGGCCGCCGAGCCCTACCCTGGGCTGATGCCCCCAGAGCACAGCCGTTTAGAGAAATTCTTAAGAGAGAGAAAGGGAATCTTAACAAAAGCCGGGAGCCTTGAAGTGGATAATTTTAGATTAGGGATGATAATGGAGCGAGCCTTTAAATATTTTCCTGCGGTAATTACCCGTTATCAGACTAATTATTGGTGTTTGCAGCCTGCCGCGTGCGGGCCTGGCGGCTGTGGTTGTAGGCACTGAGGGGACAGGCAGGTGCAGGCGGTGACCGGGCTGGCTGCCCCGTAGGGTGACCCAGCACCCCCACTTCAGCAGCCCGTTTCGCCAGCTCATGGCCCGGACTTGGGATTAGCCTGTTTTCAGATCAGAGACGATGGGGGTGGGGGAGTGAGTGCATCGTGTGTGTCCTTCCAGGAAGCAGGAGCCCTGAGCGTGGGGCTCTGACCCTGAGCGTGGGGCTCTGGCCCTGAGTGTGGTCCCTGAGTGTGAAGCTCTGACCCTGAGCATGGGCTCTGACCCTGGGTCTGAGCCTGAGCGTGAGGCTCTGGCCGTGAGCGTGGAGCTCTGACCCTGAGCGTGGGGCTCTGGCCATGAGCGTGGAGCTCTGACCCTGAGCGTGGGGCTCTGGCCATGAGCGTGGAGCTCTGACCCTGAGCGTGGGGCTCTGACCCTGAGCATGGGGCTCTGGCCCTGGGTCTGAGCCTGAGCGTGAGGCTCTGACCCTGAGCGTGGGGCTCTGGCCGTGAGTGTGGAGCTCTGACCCTGAGTGTGAAGCTCTGACCCTGAGCATGGGCTCTGACCCTGGGTCTGAGCCTGAGCGTGAGGCTCTGACCCTGAGCGTGGGGCTCTGACCCTGAGCGTGGGGCTCTGGCCGTGAACATGGAGCTCTGACCCTGAGCGTGGGGCTCTGACCCTGAGCATGGGGCTCTGGCCCTGAGCATGGGGTCTGGCCCCGTTGGTCGGACATTGAAACTGTGGGGTCCGTCCAGCTAGCCAGCCCTGGGCGATCGATGGGGCTGTCACAGGGCTGCCTTGAGGCCCAGTGAGCCCCTTCCTGCCCAGCAGGCCTGCTCCTGGTGCCTGTGGGCCTGGCTCTGTGGATCGAGACACAGCCAGATTCATCAGCTGACACCACAGAGGAGGCAGATGCGGGGGTGGGGGTGTCCCCTAGAGAGGGAGCTTGGATCCCAGACCCGCCTCTCAGCTGGGGACGTACCGCACAGGGGCACAGACAGCACCTGGCCCCTGGCAGGGGCTGACGGGGGAAGTGACTCCCACAGTCCTCAGCCGCCTGGAGGCAGGGCCCGCAGTGGCCTGTGTCACGGGGAGGCAGGTGAGGCCGGAGTGGGACGTGGCCAGTGACGTGCCTGCAGCCTGTGGTGGTGGAGCCTGGATGCTCAGGCAGGTTGGAGGCGCCTCACTGCCCCCGCCCCGCCGCCCCTCCAGGAGGAATTCCCGGGAGATCCGGTGTCTGACGCCTCCGGGGCAGAGCCCGGGCAGCGTCCCCATAGTTGTCAACATCAACCGCGCTCAGCTCACCAACCCCGAGGTCAAGTACAACTACACCGAGGACCCCACCATCCTGAGGATTGACCCTGAGTGGAGCATCAACAGGTCAGGGCACCCCTGGGGGCCTCCCCCGTGCTCTAAGCCCCGCAGCCCTTGATCTGCCCACCCCCACCCTGAGCCCCGCGACCCCAGTCCTGAGCCGCCAGAGACCAGCACGTGGCTCGGGGCCCCTGCTGCCGGCTCTCGGCTCAGCCCTCACGCCGTCCCGCCACCCAGCGCGGTGCCAAGAGGCTTTAGCCCTTGACCGCCTCTTGGGAGGCCAGGTGGGGTGTCTGTGCCTCCTGTTTGTGCTGGGCCCTGGGGAAAGGGGCCCCGGGTGTCCCATCTGTGACTCCTACCACCCTCATCTTTTAGTGGAGGGACCCTTCTAACAGTCACGGGCACCAACCTGGCCACTGTCCGCGAACCGCGCATCCGAGCCAAGTACGGCGGCGTTGAGAGGGAAAATGTGAGTCCCTGCTGGGCCCTGCCCCCCACGCCTGCCATCGAGGCCGTGCTTGGGGGGTCCCAGGGAGGGTGGGTGTGCCGCTGCTGGCGCCTGGCCCCTCGTGGAGCAGCCAGCCCAGCGGCCCCTGCCCTGCATCCCCAGAGCTGCCTGGTGTACAACGACACCACCATGGTGTGCCGGGCCCCGTCGGTGGACAACGGCGTGCGCAGCCCACCCGAGCTCGGGGAGCGGCCGGACGAGCTGGGCTTCATCATGGACGACGTGCGCGCTCTGCTGGTGCTCAACACCTCGTCTTTCCTCTACTACCCGGACCCCGTGCTGGAGCCGCTCAGCCCCACCGGCCTGCTGGAGCTGAAGCCCAGCTCGCCGCTCATCCTCAAGGTGGGCCGCGCGGGGTCGGCGTGGGGGGCGGAGGCTGATTGGCGGCGGCTGCGGCTGGCTCACCCCATCCTGCCCGCAGGGCCGCAACCTGCTGCCGCCGGCGCCTGGCAACTCTCGCCTCAACTACACGGTGCTCATCGGCTCGACGCCGTGCGCCCTCACCGTGTCCGAGACGCAGCTGCTCTGCGAGTCGCCCAACCTCACCGGGCAGCACAAGGTCACGGTGGGTCCACGCCCCTGGCGCCCCACTCAGGGCCACCCACCCCGGAGGGAGCCCCCCAGCGCCTGCACGCCCCACCCTGCCAAGCTCGCGGGGCCATGAGCCGTGGGCGCCGGGCACCCCCTGAGCGACCTGCGCCCCCAGGTCCGGGCCGGCGGCTTCGAGTTCTCGCCAGGGGTGCTGCAGATGTACTCGGACAGCCTGCTGACGCTGCCCGCCATCGTGGGCATCGGCGGGGGCGGGGGCCTCCTGCTGCTGGTCATCGTGGCCGTGCTCATCGCCTACAAGCGCAAGTCGCGGGACGCCGACCGCACCCTGAAGCGCCTGCAGCTGCAGATGGACAACCTGGAGTCTCGTGTGGCCCTGGAGTGCAAGGAAGGTGGGCGGGAGGCGGGGCTGGGGCGGGGACCGGGGCGGGCTCAGGGGGCAGGCTCGGGGGGCGGGGCTGGGCGGGGCTGGGCGGGGCTGGCCCTGCCGCTGAACTGGGCCGCGCTGCCCACCGAATCCACTCGTCTCCTACGCTCCCATAGGCCTTGCTGTGCCGGGCTTGGTCCAGGGAGGCAGGGGAGGTCCGAATGGGGCCTTTGTGGGGTGCTCCCTCAGACAGACCCCGCCAGAAGCCCCTGCTTGTGTCCCAGCCTGGCTGGAGGATGCCGGGTGGACACACGGTGTCTCAGTCTTCCTTGCGTGTGAACGGACACGCGTCCAGGTGCGGGGACACTGCACCTGCTGCTGAGGGCGGCGTGGCGCCCTTTCCCCGGGCGTGGTGGGTGGTCAGTGATCCACGAGCCCGTGTACGTTGTTCCGTCGGGTGGCCGGGGGTGGCCCGGGGGCGGGGGACCTCTCTGTGTGCACGGCCTTCTGCCTGGCCCCTGTTCTGAGTCACCCAGTGGAGCGGGAGTCTGTCCTGCCCTGGAGAGTGAGTGGGGAAAAGCCGGTCAGGCCGCGGCCGCGTCCCCTGTGCTGCGTCCGGTGTCTGCAGCCCAGCCAGGCCTCCTGTCCCCAGAACCCGTCTTCTGGGACTCCTCCCTGTGCGGTGACAGGACGACCCCAGAGGGCAGGCTTGGTGTCCGTGCACCTGGTCACGTGCCCCCTGCCCGCAAGAGCCCCCAACCGGGAGGTGGACCCCAGGGGCGGGGGCGGCCTGAGAGTGGGAGGAGCTCTGCAGGCCGGAAGTCTGAGAAGTGGCCTGGGGGTGGAGGCTCAGGGGGAGGGCCGGGGGCGTGCCCAGGGTGCCTGTGTGTCCAGGGGAGACCAGTGGCTCATCCCCACGGAGCAGAGGCTGCCCCTCCAGAGCTCAGTGCTAAGGGCACGACTGCTGTGGGACCAGTGGGTGGGCGTGAGGGGTGGGCACCCCGGCCGGGGCCACTGGGACCCTGGTGGGTTCAGCGCCTGTGTGCCCGTGTGGGCTCCGGGCAGCAGCCTGGACCTGCGCTGGCTGCCATCCAGCTGGCTGGCTTTTCTGGCCGGAGCCCTCAGCCAGCGGGAGAAGGGTGGGCGTCTACTCAGAGCCCAGCCCACGCGTGCCTCTCAGAGCCCTTTCGGTGCGGGGCACTCATGAGAACGACTGGGGGCCCCAGAGCAGATGCCCAGCAGCGGACAGGGAGGTGAGGACTGGCTCCTGTTCAGTGCCCCTGACATGCCCGGCGCCCTCTGGCTCCTGACCAGACAGTGCACACCTCACAGCTCTGGAATGTTCTGAGAACTGCGGAGCCGCCCCGAACGGGCGGGCATGTTGGGGGCCCGCTGGCCTGAGTGGTGGACAGCTCTGCTCCCTCCCAGGCGGCCAGAGCCAGGGCAGCCACAAGCACCCCGGCCTCTGGGACCGGGGCCCCCAGCCCAGCCCGATCTCTGCCCTCGTCTTGGTTACGTCTGCAGCAGCTCGGGGGTGGGGGACACAGCCGGGCAGGCCCAGCAAGACCCTGAGTGTCGGGTGGGCAGGGCTGGCGGGTGGGCAGGGCCGGGTGGGTCCCGCAGGACCCTGTGTGGGGTGGGTGGGGCCGGGCAACCACCTTGATGCCTCGTCTGGCCGCAGCCTTTGCCGAGCTGCAGACGGACATCCACGAGTTGACCAACGACCTGGACGGCGCCGGCATCCCCTTCCTGGACTACCGCACCTACGCCATGCGCGTGCTCTTCCCGGGGATCGAGGACCACCCAGTGCTCAAGGAGATGGAGGTGGGCTGCTGGCCCTCTCCGTGGGGGTCCTGGGGCCCTGGAGCAGCGGGGGCCTGGGGGCCAGCCTGAGCCTCCTGGGAGGGGGGCCTGGTGCCAGCAAACCACCCCTAGCCTGGGCTCCCGGGCCCAGCAGTCTCTCTGGGCCTCTGGTCCACCATGCACCACCCACACTGGCCAGCCTGCTGAAGGGGAGTGGGCTGGCTCCCACATCCTCCTGGGCGCCCCAGTGGCTGGCCAGGAGCCCACGCCCCGGTTCAGAACTGGCAGGACTCAGCAAGTCCGGTCTGTCATGCTTTGTGGGCAGGGCCATCCCTTCCCCGCACCCCTAGGATGTCGGGGCTCCGACCCCATCCCAGGTGGCTCTGTGGGTGGAGACCTCCTCTCTAGCGACACCTCAGCAGGCCTTCCCGTCACTGGCAGGGGCCCTGGGCTGCTCACTGCCGCTTGCTTCCCGGGGTGGCGCCGCGCGGGGGCTCCCTGTCCTGGCAGGTGTCTCTCCCGGGGTTGTGGTCTGCTGTGCTATGTGACGGGTCTTAGGTGTGACTGTGTGTCCCACCTGAGCTGGGAGCCTGTGTCCCTTCTGTTTCAGTAAGCTCTGGGGCAGAAAAGAGCGAACACGTGGGGCCCTGGAGCCAGCCATGCCTGCATCCCACCCCCGTGTCCCACCCCTGTGCTGGGAGACCCCAAAGAGCCACGCCCCTGTCCGGACTTCAGTGTCCGCTGTGCGGTGGGGAGAGGGCTTTCTGTGTTGGTGCTGGCGTCAGTGGCCGCGGACGGGCACTCCTGGTGCCAGTGGACACCAGGCTTCCTCTGAGCTGTTGGAGCCAGGCCGCGCAGAGGGAGGTGGGGCAGACACCTCACCGCTGTGCCCAGACCTCTGCCCACCATGGGCTTCTCATGTAGCTGCCAGGCCATAGCCATTCTGCGAGGACTTGGGGCTTGGGGTCCCGCCAGGGTGATGGGTGACTGGACGCCCAGGCCTGCACGGTCCCTCAGCCAGAAGGGGCTGGTGCTTCTTAGATCTGAGCAGGCCTGCGGTCCCCCAGGTGCAGGCCAATGTGGAGAAGTCGCTGACGCTGTTCGGCCAGCTGCTGACCAAGAAGCACTTCCTGCTGACCTTCATCCGCACGCTGGAGGCCCAGCGCAGCTTCTCCATGCGGGACCGCGGCAACGTGGCCTCGCTTATCATGACGGCCCTGCAGGGCGAGATGGAGTATGCCACGGGCGTGCTCAAGCAGCTGTTGTCCGACCTCATCGAGAAGAATCTGGAGAGCAAGAACCACCCCAAGCTGCTGCTGCGCCGGTGCGTCCCCGCCCCACCCCCGCCTGCCCCCCGCCCCCCGCCTCCCTGTGTACCCCACCCGCCCCCGCCCCCGCCCCCTTGTGGCCCCACCCACCTGCACCGCTGTGTCCATGCCCACTGCCCCCCTGTAGCCCCCACCTCCCTGTGCTCCTGCCCGCCCACGCCCCCTCCCTGCCTGCGTCCCTCTGCCCCATGCCTGTGTACCCCTGCCCACCTACAACCTGTCTGCCCACTGTGCCCTGGGCATTCCTGTGCCCACCCACAGCCTGGCTCACCCACACCCCTGCCCGCCCACCCCTGCAGCAGTGCGTCCACTGGCCCAGCCCAGGCACTGCTGAGGCGACTCTGGGGACCCACCTGGGGTATGCCCTGTCTGGGATCCTTGTCGCTGGGTGACACGTGCTCTGAGGCCAGGCCTGACCACTGGCCCTGAGGCAGTGGGGGTCGGGTGGGCCCGAGGTCACCCCACGTGCTCTGTTCCAGGACTGAGTCAGTGGCCGAGAAGATGCTAACCAACTGGTTCACTTTCCTTCTGTACAAGTTCCTCAAGGTGGGTGGCCGTGGGGGCCTGTGTGGGGGTGGGGGCTGCAGGTGCCTGCCACGGGTCCTCAACCTGGAGGCACGGAGGGGCCAAGACCCTGGTGTGACATCCCCGGGACACGCGTCTGTCCACTGGCGTCTCCAGAGGCCGTCCTGTCCTCCCTGAGCTGCCGAGGCAGGGTGCACGCCTGGCTCTCGTGGGGGTGGATGGCCGCACGTGGCTGAGCGGGCTGGAGGTCCAGGCCGCGTGGGGTTCATGTGGTCCCTGTGGCCCAGACCAAGGCTCACACGGAGCCCCTGGGCAGGGCGTCTGATTCAGCCCCGGTGCTGGCCCAGCCTGAGGAGGTGCCTGGTGGGGGGCACTCCCGTCGACCCCGTGCTGAGGAGGGGGCAGCCACCCAGGCTTCCTCCTGTTGTTGCCCAGACAGTTACCCCCAAGCCCTGGAGACCAGCCCTGGGGAGCCAGGCTATTGGAACGGGGTATATAGCCTGTGGGTGGCTGGACATGGGTGCAGATGGGCCTCACTGGGGCTGTGAGCAGCTCAGTGGGTCACCTGCGTTTTAGAGCTGGGAGGTTGTCCAACCCCGAGGTGTGTCTGACTTCCCTCGACAAACCCGAAGGCCTGGCAGGCGAGCCTAGTGTTCCCCGCGGTCAGTGCTCCACAGTGGATGAGGAAGCGGCCATGGAGCCCCGTGACAGGCGGCCCGGATCTGGTCCTCTCTGTGTGACCCCGCGACGGGCGGCCCGGATCTGGTCCTCTCTGTGTGCCCGGGTGACAGGCGGCCCGGGCCCGGTCCTCTCTGTGTGCCCGGGTGGCAGGCGGCCCGGGCCCGGTCCTCTCTGTGTGCCCGGGTGGCAGGCGGCCCGGGCCCGGTCCTCTCTGTGTGCCCGGGTGGCAGGCGGCCCGGGCCCGGTCCTCTCTGTGTGCCCGGGTGGCAGGCGGCCCGGGCCCGGTCCTCTCTGTGTGCCCGGGTGGCAGGCGGCCCGGGCCCGGTCCTCTCTGTGTGCCCGGGTGGCAGGCGGCCTGGGCCTTGGTGGTGTCCCATGTCGGGGAAGATGGTGGGCCTTCCCGTCGTCTATGCTGGGGGCTGAGGCTGGCCGCTGCAGCTCAGCGGTCATGACAGCCCTGCTGGGCCGCAGGGCCGACGGGAAGGGGCGGCAGTGAGGGCATGGATAGGTCTGTGTAGGGTGAGCAGAGGCGTGGGGGTGGGGCAGGGGGTAGCCAGACGGAGACTGGAGGCCCAGGGGTGGACGCGAGGTCCAGAGAGGGGGGCCGGGCGGGCTGGTCTGGGGGAAGGTGGCTCAGCACACGGCCAGCTCATGCAGGAGGGCGGCAGGAACGGGGCTGGCTGCTGCTTGTAAAATATAGTGGTTTGCAGCCCATGTGATGTGCTCGTGTGTGTGTTACAGAGACTTCATGTTTTCGAGCTGTTTTATGTTTACGACGCTATGAAGCCAAGTTTGCAGGCAAAACACCTTGAGAGATGGGCATGCTGTTGGATGGAGGGTTGAGGGGTGATCTGCACTCACAGCCACGCCTGGGCAGCCATCTCTTTAATCACACTGCCTGATTAAAGGCGGGAGCACCCAGTTCGAGGCCGTGTTCGGGGGGCCAGGGGCCAAGGAGCTGGAGCGGGCTGGGCAGCCGTCTGCCTGTGTCTCACTCACCCCCAAGCCCCAGGGCTACCGAGACGGAGGCTACATGTCTGGTCCAGGCAGGGACTCAGTTGGAGCTAGGAGCCCTCCCCCAACAGCTGTTCCTTCATGGTGCCTGTTGTCCAGTGGTGTCCGCAGAGGCTCCCCTGACCCCCACCCTGCACTGGGGGTGTGACAGGAGCGCCACACTTGGCCTGGCCTTTGGGCGGCCTCCACCCCAGAGGGGAGACGGCAGGGAAGCATGCAAGACCAGTTACAGGGGCGTCAGACCCGCGGGCGCGGGCACCCTGGGACAGCAATGAGGCCCAGCGCCTTTCTGAGAGGCACCTTGGGTGGGGTCCGCAGTGGGGTCCTCTGGGGCGGGAAGACCCGAGGGGTGGAGCCCTGGTCACTGGTGGAGGCCCGGACGCGGGGCGCGCTGGGTGGCAGGGGAGCAGCGGGACGTGGGAGGGACGTGAGGTGGGGGTTGGGCAGCACAGAGGCGCCCAGGCGCACCAGGCAAGTGTCTGCTCCGGGACTGTGTTGACCGCATGCTCTGGAGCAGCGGACGGAGGGGCAGGGGGTCCCTGACTTCCCGCGGGCGACGGTCACACCCAGTGCTGGGGCCGGGCCTGGCCTCATCCGTGGGCGGCACCGGCGGCCCTGGGCAGGAGTGGAGCTGGGCCCGCAGTCCTCCCGACACCAGGCCGCCTGTCCCCCGGGGCCCCTGCTGAGCTTTCCTCTGGGAGTTTCAGACCCACCAGGGGGATGGTTTCCAGTCAAGGGCTTTGATCACTTCCTCCTTGCACTTTGGGAGCGGGGTTCTCGGGTGGGCCGAGTTGCCCTTCCGGCAGGGCCAGGGCCGGCGCCGGGCCAGAGCCTGACGCCCCCGGCCCATGCCCGCAGGAGTGCGCAGGGGAGCCGCTCTTCATGCTCTACTGCGCCATCAAGCAGCAGATGGAGAAGGGCCCCATCGACGCCATCACGGGCGAGGCTCGCTACTCGCTGAGTGAGGACAAGCTCATCCGGCAGCAGATTGACTACAAGACACTGGTGCGAAAGGGGGAAGTCGGGGGCCAGCCACATGCCCCAAGCCCCGCCCTCCCGCCCGCCACTCACATAAACCCCACCCATCTGCCCACCCCCACCCCAAACCCCGCCCACCCGCCAGCCACTCCCCAAACCCCGCCTACCCGCCCTCCCATGTCCACACACCCTTCCCCGCCCACTGCCCAGCGAGGCGCAGGGAGCTGATCTCGCGTTCTCCCATCCTCAGACCCTGAACTGCGTAAACCCCGAGAATGAGAACGCGCCCGAGGTGCCGGTAAAGGGGCTGAACTGTGACACGGTGACGCAGGTCAAGGAGAAGTTGCTGGATGCCGTGTACAAGGGCGTCCCCTACTCCCAACGGCCCAAGGCTGGGGACATGGACCTGGGTGAGTCCGGGAGGGGCGCTGACCCGGACGGTGGGAGGGCAGGGCTGTGATCTTGGGTGGGCTCCCCAGACTCCTCCCCAGGGTGGTAGAAGCCGTCGAGGGTGGGGTCCCATTTGCATCTAAAGCTGGGGGCTCACTGGCTCACCAGGAGGATAAGTAGGGAGGGAAAGTAGAGAAGAGCTGGTCTGGGCCGGTCTGGTCCCGTGGTGGACAAGGCTGGGCAGTGGAGGGAGGCCTGAGCGCCAGGCTGGGAGGAGGGCACACACAGGGTCCCTGGGGCCGCCTGGGGTGGGATATAGGGCTGCAGCTCAGTGCAGACAGGACGTGGACTGGAGGCAGGGCCTGCCCCTCTGCTGCCCAGCGTCCACTCAGGGCGCCGGGACCCTCCCCTCCCCCGCAGAGTGGCGGCAGGGCCGCATGGCCCGTATCATCCTGCAGGACGAGGACGTCACCACCAAGATCGACAACGACTGGAAGAGGCTCAACACGCTGGCACACTACCAGGTAAGCTGCCACGGCCGCGCTCCCCGTGTGGGCCGCGCTCCCTGCCGCCCTGGCGCACTACCAGGTGAGCTGCCGCGGCCGCGCTCACCGTGTGGGCGGCGCTCCCTGCCGCCCTGGCGCACTACCAGGTGAGCTGCCGCGCTCCCTGCCGCCCTGCAGGTCCTGGGCCCGGGAGGCTGAGGCCCAGGGGAGAGACCGGCTCCGGGTGGTGGTTCCCATGTCACCTGGTCCTCCGTCCGCAGGTGACAGATGGGTCCTCAGTGGCCCTGGTGCCCAAGCAGACGTCCGCCTACAACATCTCCAACTCCTCCACCTTCACCAAGTCCCTCAGCAGATATGGTGAGGACCGGCCGGTGGGGGCAGGGGCAGGCCACTGACCGGGACAGGACCCTTGCCCCAGGCACCGTGGGGCTGCCTGGGATGGCTTAGTCATGGCCTGTCCCTGGGCCACTTGGCCTTGCCCTGGGCAGCACGGGCTCCTCGAGGCCATCACATGTGTCATCCCAGGGCATGGCTCCCCCTAGGTTTCAGATGGGGACACCAAGGCTCAGCCAGGGTCCCCAGCCAGGCGGGCGGGCGGGTGAGGGTACTGGACGCCACGACTGATGGTGGGGTGCCCGCAGAGAGCATGCTGCGCACGGCCAGCAGCCCCGACAGCCTGCGCTCGCGCACGCCCATGATCACACCCGACCTGGAGAGCGGCACCAAGCTGTGGCATCTGGTCAAGAACCACGACCACCTGGACCAGCGCGAGGGTGACCGCGGCAGCAAGATGGTCTCAGAGATCTACCTGACACGGTTGCTGGCCACTAAGGTGGGGGGACGGGCCGGGGGTGAGGAGTTCCTGGGGCGGGGGGGGCCGGGGGCGGGGTGGGGGTGCCTGGAAGGGGCGGGGCAGCCCCTGAGCTGTGCCCCGCCCCCGCCCCGCCCCCAGGGCACGCTGCAGAAGTTCGTGGACGACCTGTTCGAGACCATCTTCAGCACGGCACACCGCGGCTCGGCTCTGCCGCTGGCCATCAAGTACATGTTCGACTTCCTGGACGAGCAGGCTGACCAGCACCAGATCCACGACGCGGACGTGCGCCACACCTGGAAGAGCAACTGGTACGGTGGGGTGGGGTGCGGCGGCCAGTCCCCTCCACGCGGGCCCCCGTGACTCACCCGGCACGAGAAGCTGCTGCCCAGCTTGCAGGGCATGTGCGCACGTGGGCGCACAGTCGGTCCCCTCCACGCGGGCCTCCCTGACTCACCCAGCACGAGAATCTGCTGCCCAGTTCGCAGGGGGTGTGCACACGGGGGCGCGGGGCTGGTCCCTCCACTCGGGCCTCCCTGACTCACCTGGGACGAGAAGCTGCTGACCATCTTGCGGGGGCGTGTGCGCATAGGTGTATTCACTGGGCGTGCAGGATGGTGTGCTGGTGTGACCTGAGTGAGATATGGCTCGGGGGCCCAGCCCTTGCTGCCTACAGCAGGGAGGGTGATGGGACAGCGACCCCCTCCTAGCCCAGGCCCCCAGGCCAGCAGCCACTACCGGTCGGGCTCTCACCTCCAGAGCGGGCGGGGCACCCCGGCAGGGTGGGCCTGGTCCTCAGTAGCTCTGTGCCTCTGGCCTCTTCCTCCTCGTCCCCTGACCCCTCCCAGTACCCTGGCCTCTGTGTGCTGCTGCTGCTCCCCGAGCCTCATTCTCTCTGAGTGAGCCCACCTGGGCCTTCATCTCCACCTCTGCTGCCCACAGACTTTGAGGGGGTCCACAGGGCATGGGGGGAGGCAGCGTCGTGTAGGTCAGCATCATCCTGGGGCATTCCTAGGATGACGGAAGTTTCCAGGTGTGTGCTGGCCACGTGGCCAGGTGCAGCTGGGAGTACCTGACGTAACTGGTGCAGCCAAGGACCTGAATTTTTAGCTTAGTGACACACGGCTAGAGCTTTTAGCCCGGCTAGTGGCTGTCAAACAGATTGGTGTTTGGGGTCGGAGGTCAGTTGTCTCCGGGAGCCCTTCCTGGTCTTGTTACCAAGACTCGCGTGGGCAGGAACAGGGGAGCTGAGTGGGCCCTGAACAGGCACTCAGGCCTGGAGGACCCCGGCTGCGCACACGAGTGACCCCAGGTGACAGCGCCTCTGGGTGTGCACCCTTCTCCCTGGGACTGTGGGCAGGGGTGCAGCCCTCACTGCCGGGCTGTCTGGGCCCGTCTCCCCGGCTGCGTGGAGCCCCAGAGTCGCTGCGCAGACTGGAGGCAGGAGGACGGGGAGGCCACAGGTCAGCCCTTCCCGCTGCGCCCCGGGGGTAGCCGAGGCCCCTCTGACGCTGCCTGCGCCCGCCTGCCTGCAGCCTGCCCCTGCGCTTCTGGGTGAACGTGATCAAGAACCCTCAGTTCGTGTTCGACATCCACAAGAGCAGCATCACGGACGCCTGCCTGTCGGTGGTAGCCCAGACCTTCATGGACTCCTGCTCCACGTCGGAGCACAAGCTGGGCAAGGACTCGCCCTCCAACAAGCTGCTCTACGCCAAGGACATCCCCAACTACAAGAGCTGGGTGGAGAGGTGGGCGGGGCCGGGGGGGGGGGGGACGCAAAGGGGGCGGGGCCGGGCCGGGCAGGGTACGCAGGGGGAGGGGCTTTGCGGGGGAGGCAGAGGGGGCTGGCAAGGGACGCACAGTGGGTGGGGCTGGCGGGGGGGGAGATGCAGAGGGGGCGGGGCCGGGGCCGGGCGGGGCACGTAGGGGGCGGGACTTGGGGGGGTGCAGATGGGAAGGGGCTGGGGGGCGGGGAACGTAGAGAGGGCGAGGCCGCAGAGGGGGCAGGCCTGTTCCTCGCTCACACGCCCACCGCCCACCGCTGCAGGTACTACGCAGACATTGCTAAGATGCCCGCCATCAGCGACCAGGATATGAGCGCCTACCTGGCCGAGCAGTCGCGGCTGCACCTAAGCCAGTTCAACAGCATGAGCGCCTTGCATGAGATCTACTCCTACATCACCAAGTACAAGGACGAGGTCAGTGCAGACTCGTCTCTGCCCCGGGCTGCTGGACAGGCCTGGTGTCCTCGGCCTTCACACCGGCTCTGCTCCTGGGGGCCGGCGCTGGGCCTCCCTGAGATGTTGGGGACGGAGGACTGCGCCACAGGCTGGGGAGGCCCACTGGGCATGGCTGGGGCCCAGTCCTGAGGCCAGGGCAGGCCCGCCACAGAGCGTCGCGCGCGGGAGGCGGGTGGCGGTGGCTATGGGGTATGTGGGCGTCAGGGGCGCGGGCTTCTCCCGGGCACACAGAACCTGACTGCCAGGGGCTGGAGGGCAGGGCGGGCATGTCAAGAAGTGGGGTGGGGAGGGCGAGGGGGAGGGTCAGGAGCCTGGTTCCCTGGGTCGAGAGGGTGGAGCAGTCAGCTCCGGAGACTTGGCCACAGGGCCGGACTTAGGGGTGGCAGGGAACCAGGGGACGGTCAGCTGAGACTGGAGGAGGGGCTTGGGGAGGGAGCCCAGAGCAGAGAAGCGGCTGTGCTGAGCCTGGGGCCAGCGGGCAGGGGCTGCGGGGGCAGGAGGGCCCGCCATGACCTGGGGTGGGGCTCGGTGAGGGGCACACAGACAGGGGCTGCGGGGGGAGGGCGGGGATGGCAACATGGCCGCTGGCGAGGGGGCGGCGCTGCCTGCCCACAGGATACACAAGTGTGAGCAGGGGTCACAGAGGACCCCTGGGAGTTCAGAGACACTGCACCCCGGGGACCTGGAGGGCTAGCAGGGGACCCGAGCACCGTTTGGGTGGTTTCAGGAGAAGAGGGTGGGGAGGAGACCCTGGCGACCTGGGGGTCCTGGATCCAAGCCCAGGTCCCTCAGGCTCCGGCGGCGGGCACCGTGTGTGGTCTTGGAGCCCGCCTGAGGCCTCTGCCCGCCCCTGCAGATCCTGACGGCCCTGGAGAAGGATGAGCAGGCACGGCGGCAGCGGCTCCGTGGCAGGCTGGAGCAGGTGGTAGACACCATGGCCCTGAGCAGCTGAGCCACCGGCCCAACTGTCCGGCCAGCGGCAGTGAGTGAGAGGGCCCTGGTGGCAGCCTCCGCCTGGCGGCCAGAGCTGGGAGGTCCACGGAGGCAGCCTCGCCCGCCATGCCAGGGTCCTGTGCTGGGGCCAGGTGTGCGGCCCTGGACCCCGGCCCCTGCGTCCCCTTCCTGCCTGTGGGGTCCCAGCTCTTCTTTGGTGTGGGTGAGGCGGTGACTGCAGCCCTCCCCACACCCAGAGCTGTTTGCAAGGGGCTGGGGAGCCCAGGTATGACCCGGCCCCCTCAGGACAGCAGGGGGACTGCCAGAGCCCTCCAGGAAGGAGAGGCGAGGCTGCGGAGGCCATCGGGCCAGGCCCGGGGCTAGGCGGGCCAGTGTGCCCGCCTCCTGGGCAGAATCTGAAGGCTGGGCCTGGCTGGCAGCCTGGGAGGGGAGGCGGCACGCCCAGGGCCCCGCCGCAGGGAGCTGAAGTCGGCCTTGGCCAGCGCCACCCACCTGCCACATCCTGGCATCCCCACGCCCGCCGCCGCTGCCATCCTCCGATTCACCGCGTGCTCTCCGCGGTCGAGGCCGGAGCGCTGCGTCGACCTCGCCCAGAGAGAGGCCCCTGGCTCCCTCCTATGGAGGGGCTGCAGGACGGCTCCACGCGGGGCCCAGGTGACTTCCGGAAGGACTCGGGTCCCCTTTTGTCCTCAGGGCTGTGCCTCTGGGAGCCACTGGGGCCTGGGGCTCTGGGCTGTGAGTGCACGTTCCCCTTATTTATTCCCCCCCTACCCCCCCGAAACCCGCCCTGCCCCAGGCTGAGCTCTCTGCTGTGGAAGGCCCTGGAGCCTGGCTGATCAGCCTCCTGCCCACTCCCCAACCTCCCGCCCACCCCCCAGCCTCCCACCCACCTTCCTGGGGCTTTCGTCTGGCCCCTCAGCAGCGTGCTGGCCCCTTGGAGGGTGGGACGCTTGGGGGACGTTGCTCGTTTTTTAGGGGAACAAGGGAGTCCTTCTGTGCTTGGACAGCTGGAGCTGTGGGGCCTCGGACCCTACACAGTGGCCTGGCTGGCAGCAGGACGCAGTGACCAGAGGGCTTGGAGGTCGGGGCCGCCCACCCTGCCCTCAGCTAGCAAGAGTACACATTTTTAATTAAAAAACCTGTACATATATATACATATATATATATATATATATATGTGGCTCTGCCTGTCTCCAGCCCCAGTGGGGTCCTGTACAGTTAACTGGAGGAGGAGGAATTTTACAGTTCAGAGTAAGAGCCGAGGCACCGGGACAGCCAAACCAAATGGGCGTGGCCGGCGTGGCCAACGTCTCCCGCTGGAGTGCCCGGGCCTCCGAGTCCAGCTGCGGGGCAGCCTGTCTCCGTGTTGGCGTGAGGAGACTGCTCGGCCGAGAGCTTCCCGGAGGCGGGCGGTGGATTCCTGCATGACTGTGCTAGCGTTTAGTATGACTTGATCTTTTTAAAACTGCAAGTGTTGAATACTAGAGGTTGTTAGGCCCCTTTTTTTCATGTTTTTTAATTAATCAGTCACTTGTGAAGGCAGTGGCCCGTCCCCTTTTCAATTCACTTTTTCGACGGTACTACAGATCCCCGCGGACTTTTAAGGGACAGCTAACTGTGGCCGGCCCCGCGCCTTCCCCGACGCGGCGTGAGCCCACCTGAGAGCCTCCATCAGCTGAGCAGCTGCTCCCCGCGGGGAGGAGGGGTGAAGTCCGCCACCTCCTGACTCAGGAAGCTCCTGGAACTGGGGGTCAGAGGCCCCCAAGCCCCACGGGCGCTGAGTAGGGCTCGGGCCCCCACGCGGTGGGTGTCCAGCAGGAGCTCAGGCCAGGCAGGCGCCGGGTTCCTGTGTGTGGCCCTTTCCCCCCGAGTCTTCCCTGAAGCTGCTTCTGATCGAAGCCCCCGTTCTTCCAGCCCCACTCCGGCCAGGGGGTTCCTTGGCCCCCGGCACCGCCCTCTCCGGAATCCAGTCCCCACCCCTTTCCTGGGCCTCCCTGGTCCTCACACCCGTCCTGTGGTTGGGTCGGCAGGTTGGGCGGTGGGGACGCAGAAGCGCGGAGCTGCCGGCCCTGCCCAGCGCGTGGCCTCACAGAGCACAGAGGCGGGTTGGGGCGAGCACTTTAGCGCTGCTTGTTTACACACGAGCCAGTCACGGACCTGAGCCTGCCGTCCACCCGGCAGCACGGCCGCATCTCCTTCCCGGGGCAGGAGTCAGGCCGAATCCTCATCACCCAGCCCCCAGCCTGTCTCGCCCTTCGCACCTCCGTATCCTCCTGCCTGGCACTCTGACCCAGAGCCCAGCTCTGGCCTGAGGGTGGCCGGAGCACGGAGTGGAGCCCTGCTCTGCAGTCCTGGGGCCGGGAGGCTGGGCCAGACTGCCCACCTGTCCGGACTCTGCTGCTACTGCCTGCTGCCCCGGGCTGCCTCCCTTGCTGTCGCCCGCACGCCTCTCAGGAGCGCCAGGGATGGCTCGGCCACGGTCGGGAGCCTGGCCTCTCCATATACCTCGAGCTTGCCCACACTCCTCGACCCGGGCCCCGCCCCGTCCCACAGGAGAGGCCCCCCCACCCCCGCTTTGCCCTTGCCGAGCGAGCCCTACCTGGCTCTCCCCCAGTGCTGGAGCTGAGGGCTCACGCCGTTGGTGCTACACAAGCTAGAGTAGATATATTTAGAGAGAGAGATATTTTTAAGACGAAGCCCACAGTTAGCTGTCCTTTAACGCCGCAGAGCCCCCACCCAAAAGAAGAGCGATGGCTCGGCGGCCTGAGCGGCCCCTCGGCCGCTGCCTCTCCCAGGGGCGGCGTGGCTGAGGCGCTCGGCTTGCAGGTTGTGTAAATACACGGCTATTTCCTATTTTACTGTCTCAGATTTAGTACTTGTAAATACACACACATTAAGGAGAGTAAACATTTTTGCTAAAACTCAGGGCTCCGGGTTTTCCTTGCTGGGAGGGGTCTAGGGTGGAGCCACACGGGCACCGCAACAGCCAGCCCATCCCACTCCCCACCCCCACCCCCTGCCCCACCTCCCTCTGAGCAGCATTTCCCGGGGTGTCAAGGCTCCTGCCCTCAGGGGGTGACTGCAGCAGGGGCCCCCAGGACCACCACCTGTGTTCTTCGGTGGGCCCTGAGGGTGGGGGGCCCAGCATCACAACTGGCCCCAGGGCCACCGGGCATTTCAGCTGAGACTTAAACCGGGGCCTGAGCCCCATCCAGAGGGTCCTGTTGACCTGGGCCCCCGCCTATGTCAGAACAGGAAGGGTGTGACGGACCCCAGAGAGTGAGCTGCACCTCGGCCTATGCCTGCCCTGCAGGCCGAGCCAGGTGGTGACAGTGATGAGGCTGACGGTCCCCTCGTGGTTCAGCCACCGTTCTGGCCAAGCGAACTGGTGTGGAGCTCACAGCCACTCAGACACAGGAAAGCTGAGGGGCATGGTGGGGAGTAGCCTTGGGGGACTGAAAGCCGGCCACGCGGCAGGAGAGGTCCCCAGAGAAGCCGGTGGCGCTCCAGCCTGCCTGCAGCATCTCCACCCGGAGAGCGCTGACAGTGGCCCATAAATCATCATCAGTACCTCCTGCTCCAAAAACAGGCCCATCCTGACAGCCGGTCTGCGGAGCGGCAGCTCAGCGCCAAGCTCAATCACCAGAGAAATCAGTGTAATCAGCATGAAATTGCATCGGAAACAAATTTAGCAAACACAGTCCCATTTGGGGGTGTGACGTGGCCTGTTCGCATAGCTGTCCCCTCCAGCTTTCCGGCGCAATCAGCCCTGCCGAGGGCCTCAGGCCCGCCGGCGGGCACGTCAAAGCAGGCACGGGTCTGTGGGCGCAATTAGCGCTCAAATCAAGCAGGATGGGGGTGGGGGTGGTGCCATCTGACTGTCATGCACATGGGAGCATCCAGGCTCTTAGCCCTTAATGCCAAGGCCGGGCAGGCCTGCTGCGCAGGGCAGCACACGGTGTGGGGGTGTCCGGTGGCCAGAGTGAAGGCTCCAGGACGCTGGGCTGAGCCCTTCTGTGTGCCAAGCTCTGCACGAAGCCGTGGCGATGCGGAGGCAGGGTTCAGGTAACAGCGCCTGGGAACACCCTGGTGACTGCACATGGGGGCCTATGGTAGCCGCCAGCTGGACAGACAGGAAGGGCCACCTGGAGAGGGGCAGTGCCCCTCGGGCCAGGGTGACTCGGGCGGCCGTGCTCCACCAGGGAGCACAGGCTGGGTCGGCAGCATGCGAGGCCAAAGGTGGCCCACGCTGAGGGGGACCCCGGGCCCCAAGAGAAGCAGAGGCTGTCCTAGGCTCCTTGGGAAGCAAAGCGCGGGCCCTCAATCGCACCTGGAGGCCGCGGGACCCTTCCGAGGCTTCTCCAGGGAGCCGAAGTCACCACGCGCCGGGCCTAAGCCGCCGCCCCACCCCGCACTTCCGCTTCCGGGCGCGTGGCTTCCTTCCTGTCACGTGACCTCCTTCCGGTCGCGTGCCTCGGCCCTTCACTTCCGGCCGGGAGGAGGCCTCAGCGTTGCGGACTGCGGTGTGCGCCCCGAAGCCTCCACACTGTCCCCAGCCAGGCGTCTTCCCCGCCGCCCGCCGGCCCTTGCTGCCTCGTCCCTTAGGCCGGACGCTCCCCGGCTCCCCACCGCCCGCGCCCCCCTGAGGCCGGGTCTCTCCGGGACACCACTCCCAGGTGTGACGCTAAGGGGACGGGGTGCGAGGCGGGCCGCGGAGCAGCCTGTAATGCAAGGAGCAGCCCCTTTTCCCTTCCTTGTGTGAGGTGACTTTCTGAGGGACACGTTCCTCTCAAGTCTCTGGGGAAGGGCTCTCCCAGCTAGGAGTGCAGCCTTCGGACTCAGTACCCGCCTCCTGGGCCACACAGAGGGGACCAGCCCTAGGCGACCCTAGGGCTGACTGCCCTGGAGGGCGGAGCCGTCGCGAGGGCCGGGGTCCTAGAGCCCCCCTCAGGCTGCCCCCAGTGCCGGCAGCACTGGAGTTCCACCAGCGAGGACTCAGGCAAGGGGTTGGAGTCTGGCGAGGGAGGCCCCTGGCCTCCCTGGTGAGGAAGGGGCAGAATGAGGGGCTGGGGGATAGCGCCCCTGTCCAGCGAGGCCAGCCGAGGCACAGAGATACTGGTGGGGCCGCCAGCTGCAGGAAGGAGCCTGGGGTCCGGAAGAGGAAGCTGCTGAGCAGGGCGGGCTGCAGAGCGGCTTCCAGAGTCGCTGCAGAGGGGCTGCAGGTGCCCCCGAGCCGGGACGTTCAGTGAGGACCGAGGCTGAGGACCAGAGGTGAGCGGGATCGGGGCTGCTGCGCACACCACTCAGGGAAGACCTGTGTCCACTGTAGCCTGGGTTGACGGTACCCCTGTGGAGGTGTGCAGTGCACAACCTGTCCAGATGTACAGGACGTCCCTGAGTGGGTGAGGCACTTCCACTGGAGGCCAAGAGAGGAGCAGACCTGTATTCGTAGTGTCAGGAAGCCTGGTCACCTTTGCCTCAGGCCCCTCCGCCATCATGGGAAGAAGATAAAGGGAGCAAGAGCCCTGTTTGGGAGTTGAACTATGACCTGAAACTTAACATTTTCCCAAAGGAGACTGTTGATTTTATTTTTAATATTTATTTATTTGGCTACCTCTGGTCTAAGTTTAGTCACATGGCACATGGGCTTCAGCAGTTGTCACACAGGGGCTTAGTTGCTCCGCAGCACGTGGGATCTTAATTCCCCCACCAGGCATCAAACTTGTGTCCCCTGCATTGCAGGGTGGAATCTTAACCAATGGACCACCACGAAAGTCCCCCAAGGAGACTACTTAAATACCACTAGATTAAGATATTTGAAAGTTTAAGGTTTGTTCCTACCTTTGGGCAGGGCAGAAGCTTGGAAGCAAGAGTAAATAAGCTGCAGACAATGAAGAAGTTACATTAGCAACATTCGGTAGTGCTGTGTACGTCTTCAACCCCAGAGGCCGTGCGGGCTAGGGTGCAGGGGCTGGGCTCTGTCTGTGGCCTGAGTCCCTGGTCCTGGGAGCTGCTCCCCCTCCACACCCAGGGGAGTGTGCCAGCAGGGCTGTGACCCCAGCTGACCAGTCAGAGCATCCGTGCCGATCAGGCTGAGCGTGCCACGTCATCAGGAACAACTGTTTTCCCTGAAACTGCTGAGAAGAATGAATAGTCCTTAATGTGGGGTGCCTTGGGGGCAGCGGTGACACCAGCTCCCAAGTGTGGAGCTAAGAGGTGAGGGGAAGAGAGAGACTAAACTGGACCCAGCCCCGCCAGTAGACAAGGTCTCTTGTGGCCTTCAGTTAATTAGCCAACAGATTCCTTTTTCTGGCTTTGCTCAAATTGATCTGCCGTGGGGATGTAGAGTGAATCTCTCACTGCTGGAGGCTCTGCTGCTGGGAGAGTTAGATGGGCCACCTGAGCTGAGACTACTGCTGATGAAAAACAGGATGTAAAATAGCTCATTAAAATTGTTTATGTTGACATGTTAGAAGTGATAATAATGGGGTAGACAGGCTTACCTAAGATGGTGTTAAATTTTACACATTCCTTTTAACTTTTTAAGTGTGCCCACTAGAAAATTTAAGACTATGTTTCTAGCTCATTTTCTGGACAGAGTGGGACTAGACCAGTTTTCTAGAGATGAAGAGCATGTATGTGTGTGTGCTGATGTCTGTCTGAACTGTTGCGTCTTTGGAGAGAGAGTTCTGCTAACAGAGGCTTCCTTGGTTTCCTGTGCTGCGGTGGGTCTCCCCAAGCTTGGGGAGAGAACCGGGGAAGAGAGGAAAGGCTCTGATTTGTGTTTCCTCAACAGCTTTGCTGAGCTGGGGTCATGTCGCATACAGTTCCCCACTCAGTGTACAACTCAGGGGCTCCTAGTCACACAGCGGTGCGACCGCCACTGCAGTCCCTTCAGAACCCAGTCATTACCCAGCAAAGCCCCCACACCTGGCAGCTTCCACTCTCGCCCTTTCTCCTGGCTCCTGCCCTGCTCGTCTGCTCACTGCCTCTGTAGATCTGCCTGCTCTGGACGCTTGATGCAAACGCAGGCACGCGATGTGCGGCCAGTGGTGTCTGGTTTCTCTTCCTTAGTATCATGTTTTCAGGGTTCGTGTCTGTGGTAGCCTGCATCACGCCTCACTCCCTTGACGTCTGAATGATACTCCCCTGCATGGATGTATTCATGCATCCATCAGTTGAAGGGCATTTGAGTTGTTTCTTGACTTAAGGACGGTACTGCTGTGCACGTCTGTGTACGGGTTTTCATGTGAACATACGCTCATTCTCGTAGGCACGTCCTAGGACTGGGGTTGCTAGGTCGCACGGTAACTCTATAGTTAGTGCTTTAAGGACCCGCCTGACTGGTGTCCACAGTGTCTGCACCATTTTACCTTCCCACTGTTAGTGCACCAGGGGCTTCCCTGGAGGCTACGGCAGCAGAGAAGCGGCCTTCAGTGCAGGAGACCTGGGTTCGATCCTTGGTTTGGGAACCCACTCCAGTATTCTTGCCTAGAAAATCCATGGGCAGAAAAGCCTGGCAGGCTACAGGCCTTGGGGTCGCAAAGAGCAGAGCATGGCTGGGCGACTAACACACACGTTACTGCACAAGGGCCCCCGTTCTGAATTCGCACCGGCACTAGTGACCCTCCGCCTTTCTGACCACTGCCACCTTAGGGGTGTGAAGTCGTGTACCGTGGCTTTGAGTTGCGTTTCCCTGGCGGCTCGTGACACTGAGCATCTTTTCGTCTGCTTATTGGCCCCTTACTGGCTACGTATTTTCTTTGGAGAAACATCTACTCAGATTTTTGCCCGTTTGTCTTTTCATTATTTAATTTTAAGAGTTTTGTCTATATTACAGGTACACATCCGTTATCAGATACATGATTTGCAGAAATTCTTCCATTCTGAGTTTTCTTTTCACTTTTTTGGTTTGTTTTTGGCCAGGCCAGGTGGCTTGTTTGAGGGATCACAGTTCCCCAAACAGCGTTTGAACCCAGGCCACGACAGTGAAAGTGCCAAAATGTCAGGGAATTCCCTCTGTTCACTTTTTAAAATATTAAAAAAAATTTTATTTTCTCTTTCTTGATGTTGTGTTTTAAATGCTTAGCTTTTAATAAAAGAATGAGAAATCTGATATTGGGTTCAGGGTTAAAGGATGGAACCCAGGAAACAGAGGAAGCAGGCAGGATGGGGCCTGGGAAAGACAGAGGAGAAGGAACTCTGAAAAACAGAATACGGAACCCTTCCAAGACTTTCGCGTTGTGATAAACTGTTTCTTTTAACGTTTTCAAAATTGTGATCAAATACATATAACAGACTTACGCCATCCTTACGTGTCAGGCTCCGTGGCATTAAGTACATTCACGCTGTTGTGCGCGATCACCACTACCGTCTCCAGAACTTTCTCATCTTCTGAAGCTCTGTCCCCGTTAAACACTCTCCTTCCCTCGGCCTCTGGCTCTCACCATGCTACTTTCTGTCTCTATGGATTTGACTCCTTTAGGGCCCTCGTCTAAGTGGGTCACACAGTATTTCCACTTTTGTGACCAGCTTATATCACTGACTATGTCCCTAAGGTTCATCCATGTTGTCACATGAACCAGAATTTCTTTCCTCTTTAAGTCTCACTAGTTCTCCACTGTGTGGATGGACCATGTTTTATTTCTCCGTTCATCTGTGGATGGATAACTTGGAGTACTTCTGCCTTCAGCTGTTGTGAACACATCATGAACAGGAAAGTGCAGATACGGCTTTGAGACCCAGCTTTCAGTTCTCTTGGGTACATGCCCAGGAGTGGAACTGCTGGGTCATATGGTATTCTGTAAATGTTTTAATTTTCTGAGGAACGGATACCCTGGTTTCCACAGTGGCTGCACCACTCTATGTTCCCACTAGCGAAGTGTTAGGGTTCTAATTCCTCCACATCCTTGTCAGCACTTGTGATTTCCTGTGTTTTCTTTTCTTGTCCTTGTAACAAGGTGGTATATCATTATGGTTTTATCATTTGCATTTCCTAATGATTAGTGATGTTGAGCATCTTTTTCATTTGCTTATTAACCATTTGCATATTTTTTTGAGAAACATCTATTCAAATCCTTTGCTTCTTTTTAAAACTGGATTTTCGTTGTTGAGTTTCAGAGGTTCTCTGTTTGTTCTAGGTATTCATCTGTTATCATTATGTGACTTGTAAATATTTTTTCCCATTCTATGAGTTGCCTGTTACTCTGCTGATACTGTTTTTTAATGCATAAAAATTTTCAATTTTCATGAGATCTGTTTTTTCTTTTGTTGCCAGTGCAAAGAAAAAACTATTTTTTTCCTGTAATTTGTTTCATTTCATCCTAGTCTTTGAAAGATAGGTTTTCCAGATATTCAATTCTGTTGAGTTATTTTCTCCCATTGTTATGGCCTCCATCATTCCTCTGAAGAAGTTGACTGTCTTTCCTCAAAAGCTCTTCACTGACTATTTTAGGATCTGCTTTGGTGTTCTGCATTTCCCATCCAGCGTCTGGCTGATCTTCACATCACATATATAGTGGAATGTTCTGGATGTTAGCATTTCCAACAGGGACCATCCAGAGGCCATTTCTTGGCCTCTCCAGCCAGGTGCTGGGACTTTGTTCCCCTCACTCAGCACCTTCTCATGAAATCATTGGTGTTTGTTTTGTGCAACAAGCCCTTATGGCCGCGGGCCTCGCCCTGACCACGCCGCCCTGACTAACTTTTGCCTTCTGTTTGAGCTCCCCAGCTCTGACCCAGCGCCTCCAGTGAAGCTCATGGGAGGTGGGGCCCATGCCTCCCAGGTGTGGGTGGGAGAGCCTGCCTCCCACCCATGTGTTTCCAGTTCTTTCCTTCCCTTGTTTCTCTAACCCCTCTACTCATGGAGCTTTGTGGGGGTGGCGAGGGGGCTCTGTGGTGCCCCGCCATGCACCACAGCTATTTCTGTGGGTGAGCTCAACCAGGCCAGAGTATTGTCCAGGAGTGTCACTGCCCCAGTCCCAGCCTCTGACAGTTCCTTACAAACCACCAGGGCTCCTTGCTGGCCCTTGTAGAAATCTGAGAGTCTTTTCAGCAGTCCGTTTCCCTGCCCCTGGCCCCTGATATCAGGTGCATCTGCCCAGAGCTGCTGTGGCAGCTGAGAGGATGGAGTGTTTCTCAGCTTAACTCCCTGCCGGTTGAGACTGTTGCCGGTGCCTCCATCCACGGAAGTCAGCGGACAGCTGGGAGTCCTGCTCGGACGTCAGCAAGAAGTGTGTGAAGGCCGGGCACTTCCTCATGGCGGGCAGCCCTAGGTCGGAGCAGCCGCACAGCCACAGAGCCTCCACCACTGGAGCGAGTGCCCAGCGCGCCTATAAAGCCCATTAAATCTCGGGTGGGGGCCCTTGACGGCTGACAGGCAGCTGCTCTTGACTCTTGGATTCCTGCCAGCTGAAATACTTCCTGTGGTAATTGACTCTCAGAACCCCTTCTGCCAGGAGGCTGGTTTGGAGTCAGGAAAAGGGAAAGGGATGTACCAGCTCTGCATGGGGGCTCGCAGACCTGCCGGGCTGGCGGGTGTGAGGAGCAGATGGCCTGCTGCCCTGGCGTGGGCTCCTGGGTTGTGACCCCTGGATTCCAGAAACTGAACAAGAGTCGAGTCTAGTCAGGTGACAGGTAGCATTTTTTAGCAAGAAAGTATTTTTTTAATTAAGACCAGTACATTTTTTAGACGTAATGCTATTGTACCCTTAGGAGACTGTAGTGTAAACATAACTTGTCACATGCACTGGGAGACCGAAGACTTTATGTGACTTGACTTACTGAGATGTCTGCTGTACTGAGGTGGTCTGAAACCAGACTTGCAGTAGCGCCATGGTATGTATGCCTGTGATTAGTTGTGATTGATAACTGCCCATCTCAGCAGAATCTGCAGAGCAGGCTTTGGAGAAATCAAGGGTTCATCTACACTGAGGACCATTCCCACCACCCCCATGACTATGGCTCCCACTTTGCCCTATGTCCAAACTCCACCGTCCCGTGTGGAAGTCACCGTGGACTCGGTTCGGGTGGCTCCAAGGCTGCCAGGGTAGATTGACTGCAAGAGTGTCCCTGTTCCACCCCCAAAGACATTCTATGAAGCCACCATCACCCTGATACCAAAACCAAAGACACTACCAAAAAATAAAATGACCAGCATCATTGATGGATATGGGTATACGAATTGTCAACAAAGTATTAGCAAGCCAAATCCAGCAACACATAAAAAAGATCATATGCCAGAACCAATCTGGATTCATCTCAGGGTCAAAAGGAGGGTTCAGCATACACAAATCAATGTGATATACCACATCATTAAGAAGAAAAGATTACAGCCACTGATCATCTCAATAGATGCAGAAAATGCACTTGATAAAATTCAACATCCATTCATGATAAAAATCCTTGTGAAAGTGGGTCTCAAGGGAACATATCACAACATAGCGACAGCTATTTATGACAAACCCACAGCCAGTATAATACTCAGTGGTAAAAGCCTTCCCACTAAAATCTGGAACAGATAAGGATGTCCACTCACCACTTCTATTCAGCATATTATTAGACATCCTAGACACACTGGTCAGACGAGAAAAAGAAAAGGTATTCAGAGTGGTAGGGAAGAGGTAAAATTGTCATCATATGCAGATGACATAGAAAAAACCCTAAAGACTCCACACAAAAATTACTAGAACTGATAAGTGAATTCAGCTAGGTAGCAGGATACAAGTTAACACACAGAAATTAGTTGTGTTTCTTTACATTAACAATGAAGCATCATAAAGGGAATGTAAAGAAACAATTCCTTTTAAAACTGCATCAGAAAAGTACTTAGGAATAAAGGAGGTGAAAGACATATGCAGAGTACTATAAATACGAACAAAGAAAACTAAAGATGACTCAAGGAGATGAAAAGCCATCCCATGCTCTTGGGCTGGAAGAATTAATATCATTAAAATGGCCATGCTACCCAAAGCAATCTACAGATGTAATGAGTTTGCTGTTAAATTGATATTTTTCAAAGAACTAGTCAAATAATCCTAAAACTTATATGGAAACAGAAAAGACCCAGAATTGCCAAAACAATCCTGAGGGAAGAGAACAAAGCAGGAGGCACAACCCTCCTGGACTTGAGACAGTACTGCAAAGCTACAGTCATCAAATGGTGTGGTACTGGCACAAAGAGAGCCCTTGGATTACTGGAGCAGAAGAGAGAACCCAGAAATGAACCCATACTTCTGTGGTCAGTTAAGCTTCAACAAAGGAGGCAATGGGGAAAAGACAAGCTCTTCAGCAAGTGGGAAAGTTGGACAACTGTGTGCAAATCGATGAAGTCAGAATATTACCACACCGCACACAAAAATAAACTCAAAATGACTTAAAGACTTTAAGACAAGACACCATAAAACCCCCAGAAGAGATTGTGGCCAAACAGTTTTTGACGTAAATCGTATCAATGTATTCTTAGGTTCCTCTTCCAAGGCAATAGAAATACAAACAAAAATAAACAGATTGGACCTAATCAAACTTCCTAGAAGCTTTTGCACAGCAAAGGAAACCATAAACAAAACAAAAAGACAACCTATGGACTGGGAGAAAATACTTGGAAATGATGCAACTGACAAGGGCTTAATTGCCAAGATATACAAACAGCTCATACAACTCAGTAACAACAAAACCAATAAAAATGGGTGCAAGCCCTAAATAAGACATTTCTCCAAAGAAGACACACATATGGCCAATAGGCACAGGAAAAGATGCTCAACATCACTGTTAGAGAAACGCAAATCAAAACTTGAATGAGGTACCACCTCACACTACCAGGAATGATCATTAAAAGTCTATAACACGCTGGAGAGGGTGGGGAGAGAAGGGAACCCTCCTGCACTGTTGGTGGGAATGTGAACTGGTGCAGCCGCTGTGGAGAACAGGCTGGAGGTTCCTTAAAGAACTAAGAATAGAGTTGCCGTACGATCCAGGGATTCAACTCTTGGACGTACGTCTGGAGAAGACGAATCCAAAAAGATGGAGGCGCCCCTGTGTTCACAGCAGCACTGTTTATAGAAGCGAAGACAGAAGAAACCTGAATGTCCATCAGTGAGTGAATGGATAAAGAAGATGTGGTGCATATGCACAATGGAATGCTACTCAGCCATAAAAAAGAATGGAATAATGCCATTTGCAGCACCATGAATGCAACTAGAGATTATTACACAAGTCTGAAAGAGAAAAACAAATACCATAGGAGATCACTTATATGTTGAATTTGAAATAACAAACGAACATATCTAGGAAACAGAAGCAGATTCAGGCATAGAGAACAGAGCTGGCGGGGAGGTTAGGTGAGGAGGGAAGGGGAGGTTGGGGTCAGCAAATAGAGCCATGATGCATAGGATATACCATAAGGGCCTACTGTATAGCACAGGGAACTATACTCAGTATCCTATGATAAATCATAATGGAAAAGATACATTGGAGTATATGTACATACATATGTGTGTATAACTTAATCACTGTTGTACAGCAGAAGTTAACATTCTAAATCAACTATACTTCAATAAAATGAAAAAAAAAAAGTGTCCCTGATCCTTACTCCTCCATGTTCCACATAAGACTGCCCCCCCAATAGGAAGAAGGGTCCCTCTCCCCACCCCTGGAGTCTGGGCTGACCCTGAGACTTGATCTGACCCACATCATGTGGCTGAAATGTTGGTGTTCCCGTTCTGAGGCAAGGCCTCCAGGGCCTTGCAGGGGTCACTTTCTCCTGGTTCACAAGAACAAACCTGGGCCAACCTGTTGGTGACAGACCCAGTGGAGGAGAGGCCAGCTGCCCAGGGAAAGGCTGGCCAAGACCAGCCTACAGCCAGCTGACCCCAAACGGCTGGCCTGCAGGCCTGTGAGCAGTAATTAGTGCTTGTGATTTTAAGCCACAGAATCTGGAGTGGTTTGTTAAGCATAAGGCTGCCAGAGAAAACACAGGACACTTAGTTAAATTTGAATCCCAGATAAACTGCAGAAATGTGTTGCTTCTCTGAAATTCAAGTTTAACTCGGTGTACTGTGTTTTTACTTGCTCAATCTGGCAACCCTAGTTAAACAGCATGTGACGGACTGGATTATGTCTCTGCTCAAATTCATATGTGAAAGTCCTAACCCCTTGTATTAGAATGAGGCTCTGATTTGGAGACCGGGCTTTAAAGAGGTGACTGACTGAAAATCAGTGTGGACCCTAATCCAGTCTGGAGTCCTTGTACGAGATCAGGACACAGACACGCACAGGGGTCGTCCGTGTGCACGCACGGGGAGACCGTGCACTGGCCTAGGCGAGCGGCCTCTGGAGGAACCGGTCCTGCGGACGCCTGGGTCTTGGACATCCAGCGTCCAGCACGGACGGAAATAAATGTCTGTCGTTTAAGCCGCCCCTTGTGCGGCACTTGTCACGACCACGCAGCTGAGGAGTAGGGAGTGACTGCCTCAGGAGTTGGGGCTGCCGCCTGGGAACGTGGATGCTCGGCCAGGCCTGTTGAGTGTGGTCCCCGCTCCCCACCCCAAGGAACGCCCCGAGGGGTGTCCCGAGGAGCCTGGGCAGCTCTGGGCCAGTGAAACGGGGAGGCCGAGTCCTGCTTCTGGAATATTCTCTACGAAATCTCCCTCTGTGGTAAAACCTGGCTCAGGGGACCCCCGTCAAGGAGCAGAGCAGCGCGTTCTCCAGGACCGGTGGTCCGCCTGGCCCCCGCCTTCCCAGCTGGGTCTCCAGGCGCCGTGAAGACGGCTGGACCCTGGGAGTCCCGAAGCTGTTCAAATCCCGGCACCTGGGTGCGACCTCCCGCGGCCCGGCCCCGCCCGCCGATGGTACCGCGCACGCGCGAGGCTCCCGCTACCCCCAGCCCGCGCTGCAAGGCGCATACTCTGCCTGGAGCAAGGCGCTCGCTCCCGGGCCGCGCGTGGACGCCTGGCCGGCTCTGGATCCCACGTGGAGCGGCTCCTCGCCCACCCGCACACCTGGGTTTGCGTCTAACTTGGGGCTGGGTTCCCCCAGAACCTCCTGGAGGCCGTGGAGCCACCGGTGAAGAAAACGGAGCGCTCACAGAACCTTCCAGAGCCCAGGGAGGAGAACGGACCCAGAACCTCGCAGAGTCCACAGAGGAGAACGGACCCAGAACCTTGCAGAGTCCACGGAGGAGAACGGACCCAGAACTCACCGGGAGGCCCTGGGCTCATGGAAGCTTCTGGAAGCCTCCCCGCTGGCCAGGTGCCCGCGTCGGGCTCCGGCGGTGCCTGTCCTCGCCGGGTCTCCACGTGGTGGCTTCGAGCTCCCGGGCCGAGTTGCTGTGGAGCGTGTGACCGCCTCCCCGCGTGCAGTGCCGCGTGCCTAGTTGACAGCGCCCGGGTCCCGAGCCCCAGGCCTTTGTGGGCAGCATGTTGGCGGGTCGCCTGTTGCAGCCCGACCGGCCACGCCAAGTCGGAGATGCCGGGAGCCTCCCTGGGCCGTTCCCATGTGGTCCTCCTCAGGCGGCAGGGACATGTGGCTGCGCGTGCCTGGCCAGCCCACGCTGGGGGGCCGGAGGGGACAGCTCCTCGTGGCCGTGCCTGTCCGGCTGCTGGTGGTCGGACCAAGTCCGGTTGGCTCAGCCCAGACAGGCCGCAGGCGCTGCCGGACCGCACCTGCTCCCCCTGCTCGGCGGGAAGGCTGGGCTGTAAGGTAAGACCCACCCTTCGCCAGAGCCGCTGGGGTCGTGTTGTCTGTGTAGGCTCCTGAGTGGGATCGCGCTGTCTCCAGTGTCCCCACGCCTGGCTCGGAGCGACTGAAACCTGGGGATGTCCACAGTGACGAGAGGGGTGGAGACGTCTCCACTCCTGAGCTGACCTGGACAGCCGGCTGGTCCCGTAAGGGTGGCGGCGCCTCGCAGGGCTTTAGAGGGCTGGAATTACTCGGTTCCACAGCCGCCCACCCTCCCGCCCCGAGGAGGGGGTGCAGAGGGGCCAGAGGTTGACATCAGTTCCACGTGGGCTGTCACTTGCTCAACCGGGCCCCCAAGAAAGCCACAAGGAAAGGCTGCGGAGAGCTTCCTGGTGTGTGAGCACGTGGCCATCCGCGGAGAGTGGGGTGTGCTTGGGGAAGGTAGCCTGTGTCCCTTTCCTGGCAGAAAAGGGAATTCAGCTGAGCCCGTTTGAAAGCTCTGATGGGCCTCATTTTCCATTCCTGAGAACGGCAGCAGCCCGTTAGCAGCTGGAGAGGCCCTGGAGGGGCTGTGCCAGCCGAAAGGCTTCTAAGGGCAGCAGGGTGACGCCGGCGGAGAAGCGGGTTGCTTACTGCGAGGCCGTGGTCCTACAGCGGGGTCAGGAGCCTCCCCGGCAGGTGCGGGCGGTCTGGTTTGAGACCCCGTTTCTGGGCAAGCCGAGACTGGAGTCACGTCTCACTTTGCTGAGGTGGGGCTGGCCATTTGTCATCTTGTCTGTAACAACCCAGGCCTCGCCTGTGCCTCTCCTCCCTTCGGCTGTTCCTGAGTCATCTCCTGCAATAAATCCGTTATCTCGTAGGTGACACGTCTCTCTCAGCTCTTTGAGTCTCGCTGGCAAATTAACCGAACCCGAGGAGGGGGTCGTAGGAACATCCAGTCTACAGGGGGCAGGAGGGGAGCCCGGGGACAGTCTGGAGGTGTGACTGGGGGCGGGGCACAGAGGTGGGACATCTCGTGAGACTGAGCCTTTGACTTGATAGTCGTTCCGGGTAGTTTCAACCAGGTTGAATTGCAGCACCCCCCCTCCCAGCTGGTGCTGGAGAATCGTTTGGTGGTGTTATAAAAACACATACACTGGAATTGGTATCAGAATTGTAGGAATATTTAATTCAATTATTTTCATTGCTGCAAGTTTATTAACATGAATATTTAAGGCTATGAATTTTTCTCTGAGGAGCATTAACTCCCCTGTACTGTTTTTAGTATATCTGGATATACCAAATGTGGGTTTTGATTTCTTTTTTAAACCGAATGTTGCTTAAGAGAGAGCTTTAAAATTTCCAGGTCAAGGGCCTTTATATTGGTTTACCTCATTTTATTGAATTGTGAATAGAGACTTTTTCTGTACTTATTTTTTAACATAATGAAATGTGTATAGTTTAAAAATTCAGATTATAGCCCACCAAGCCTAAAGCAAATATCCTGTGCCCTGTTCATAGTATTTCTGATCACATTGTTTCCTTATACATTTCCCCCCTGGAATAGCCCTATATTTGTTATTATTATTCAAACACAGTAGGTAATCTGCCAACTTAAATTGGGGCCCAGGGTGCTAGCCTAGTGGGTGCTGTGGTTTCCTTTGTCCTGAGTGCACCCCACATCTGGGGTTCCCATGGCCCTCCTTGATTTGTGCCCTCGTGTAATGGAGTGCATCCTCCAGCAGCTCCTTCACAGTGTGTGTGAGGCCGTGGTGCTCATAAATGCTGTGTTTTATGTTACCCTTTAAAATGCATGCTCTGCACTCATCCTTGATACTAACGTGGCTGGGTGCTGCATTCCAGGTGGGAGTCTTGCCCTCAGTATACCGGGCTCCTCCAGCTGCCATGTTGCTCTGAGAGGGCGGACGCCACTGGCCTCCCTACCTCATGTGCCCTGTGTTGGCCCCACACAAGCCTTTGTGGTGTGGGCGTGTCTCAGTTTGGGTCTGTTTTCACTCTTTGAGCCCTTCACCAGGCGTCTCAATGTGGTAACTAAGGTTATTCAGTTCTGGAATGTTCTCTCTTATTGTTTTCTGTGCTGAGTTTTCTCTAGTCTCCCTGATTCCTGTTATTCAGACATTGGACATCTTGGATCCACAGCCTGGTTTTCTTTAATTTTCTTTGTCCATTTATCTTACTCTCTGGAAGATTTCCTCAAATTTGTCTTCCAATCATCCTGTGTCATTGTAAAATTTGTGTTCCGACAGATTTACTTTCTGAGCACTCCTTAGAAACTGTCCCCTGAATTCCCTTTGTTGTTTCCTTTATGGATCTTTCCATCTTGCTCAGAAGATATTCATTTTCGTTTCACTTTAAAGTTTTGCTCTGCTGCCTGTATTGGACGGAGAAGGCAATGGCAACCCACTCCAGTACTCTTGCCTGGAAAATCCCATGGATGGAGGAGCCTGGTGGGCTGCAGTCCATGGGGTCTCGAAGAGTTGGACACGACTGAGCGGCTTCACTTTCACTTTTCACTTTCATGCATTGTAGAAGGAAATGGCAGCCCACTCCAGTGTTCTTGCCTGGAGAATCCCAGGGACGGGGGAGCCTGGTGGGCTGCCGTCTATGGGGTCGCACAGAGTCGGACACGACTGCAGTGACTTAGCAGCAGCAGCAACCTGTATTGGAGGTCCTCTGAGACCCTCTGTTTTCCATGCTGGGTGATCTTTACCTGTCTATTCACATTTAAATGGCAACCTAGATAGCATATTCCAAAGCAGAGACATTATTTTGCCAACAAAGGTTCGTCTAGTCAAGGCTATGGTTCTTCCTGTGGTCATGTATGGATGTGAGACTTGGACTGTGAAGAAGGCTGAGCACCGAAGAATTGATGCTTTTGAACTGTGGTGTTGGAGAAGACTCTTGAGAGTCCCTTGGACTGCAAGGAGATCCAACCAGTCCATTCTGAAGGAGATCAGCCCTGGGATTTCTTTCGAAGGAATGATGCTAAAGCTGAAACTCCAGTACTGTGGCCACCTCATGCGAAGAGTTGACTCATTGGAAAAGACTGATGCTGGGAGGGATTGGGGGCAGGAGGAGAAGGGGATGATAGAGGATGAGATGGCTGGATGGCATCACTGACTCGATGGACGTGAGTCTCAGTGAACTCCGGGTGTTGGTGATAGACAGGGAGGCCTGGCGTGCTGCGATTCATGGGGTCGCAAAGAGTCAGACACGACTGAGTGACTGATTTGATCTGAAAAGCTGATTAAACACAGGAGTATCTCAGAGCTAAACCTGGAAGTCACCCCAGTGCCCATGGACGGAAGGATGGTTGAAGCAGTGTATCCCACAGTGGACATTGTGTGGCAGTGACAGTGAGTGATCTGTACACGTTTCTACAGGCAGTTCTCACAAATGTGATGTTATGCAGAGGCAGTGCACACACGTGGTTCCACTTACAGAACCCTGAAAGCAGCAGAAGGGGTCTGTGTTACCAGACGTCAGCACCCGGGGCCAGCCGGGGAGCAGGGGCTACCTGGACTTGGGGACAGGTGTGCTGAGTGAGTGAGAGTCTGTCCAGCCGGACACGGGTGGTTTGGGCGCGTCTCCGTGCATGGATTACACTTCACATAGCTGAAAACATGCGTGAGACTGTGTTTGGGGTGGGTCTTGTGGATGGGTGTTCCTCCTGGTGGTGACCCCACGCTTTCCCCCTGGTGGGTGTGCTGTGAGTGTATGGCATGTGGGATCTGCAATCTCGTGACCCCGTGTGTAGACTTCCTGCTGCTCCCCACTCCCTCAGTTAGGAGCCTCACAGCTGCCCTTGGGAGCCTTTGGCCTCTGTCATCTTCTACGGGTGGGGAATGGGGTGCCCTGGCTGCGCAGATGGGTGGGGAGCAAGGCCACCCAGCCCCAGCCCCGGGGAACCCAGAGTCTCTGATTCCCAGCCTTTCTGGGAGTCAGCACGAGCTGGCTCAGTTCTACGTGGCTTCCCCAATCCTGGCATCCAAACAGTTTTTATCCCCTTGTATCTTCTCTGTTGTCTTTCTGGGCCTCTGGTTAAGAGACGAGGGGCCGTCTGGACTAATTCTTGGAGACTTTTTTTCTCCCATTTTCCATCTCCTTTTCCTTTTGTTCTACTTCCTACTAGGTTTCTTCAACTTTCTCTTCCAGTCCTCACATAGATGATTTTTAAAAACAGCATTGTCATAGTTTATATTTTTAATTAAACTGTTTATCTTGAGATCAGTTCAGTCCAGTCGCTCAGTTGTGTCCGACTCTTTGCGACCCCATGGATTGCAGCATGCCAGGCTTCCCTGTCCATCAGAAACTCCCACAGCTTGCTTAAACTCATGTTCATCGAGTCGGTGATGCCATCCAACCATCTCATCCTCTCTCATCCCTTCTCCTCCTGCCTTCAATCTTTCCCAGCATCAGGGTCTTTTCCAGTGAGACTATCTTGAGATAGTCACGTGCAATTATAAGGAATAACGCAGAGACCTGTGTTTTTCACCCAGTTTCCCACTGGTGACACAGGAAAGTATCACAACCAGGATGCTGACATTAATGCAGTCAGAACACAGAACATTCACCACCAGGATCCCTGCACCACCCTTTACAGCCTCCTCTCGCCCCTCCCTGGTCCTAGGCAGTCACTCATCTCTTCTGCAGTCGTGTAATTTTGTCATTTCAAGAGTGTATGTGAATGGAATCATGTAGTGTGAAGGCTCCTGTGACTGGCTTTCTTCCACTGAGTATAACCCCCCGGAGAGTCACCCTGGGTGTCCCGGTGTCCGTAGTCTGCTCTTTGTTGCTGAGCAGGATTCCATGGAACAGATGGACCACAGTCTGTTTAACCATTTACCTGTTGAAGGACATCTGAAATGTTTCAGTTTTGGGCTTGTAAATAAAGCTGCTCTGAATATTCAGATTGTTGCAGAAACATAAGTTTTCATTTCTCTGTGACAAATGCATGATGCATTTGATGATATTTACATGTTTGGTTTTATGAGGAACAGCCACTGTTTTCCTGAAAGACCACGCCGTTCACAGCCGTGTAAAAGTAATACAGTTTCGCTGCACTGACACCCGCATTCAGTTTTGTCACTGTTTAAAATGTCAGCTCTTGTGGTAGGTTCATTTCATTGCAGTTTTAACTTGCATTTTTCTAATGGTAATGCTGGTGAACATCGTCTTGTGTTCTTTCTTGCCGTCTGTATGTCTTCCTCAGTGAACTATCTGTTTATGTCTTTTGCCCATTTTCTAATTGGGTTGTTTGGCTTTTTACTTGGAGAGTTCTTTATATATTCTAGATAACTAGTTTTTTGTTGGACTGGTGGTTTGCAGCTATTTCTCCCAGTCTGTAGCCTTTCTTTTCATTCTGTTAATGTGGTCCTTTGTAAGCAAAAGTGTTTGATTTTAATGAATCCCAGTTTATCAATTTTTCCTTTTATGGATCATGCTTTTGGTGACATGTCTAAGCACTAGCTCTCGATACTGAAGATTTTCTTCTGTTTTTTTCCTGAAGTTTTATAGTTTTGCATTTATATTAAATTCCATGATCCATTTTGAGTTAATTTTTATATAACAGGTGAGGTTGAAGTTCATGTTTTTCCAGCTGTCATCTGAAAAAGTTAATAATTAAATTTATGTTTTTAGAACTTTTAGACTTATAGAAAAATTGAGTGAATTGTGTGGAGAGTCCCGTATAATCTGCCTTCTCATACTTTTCACGTGGGCTCAGTGGTGTCTGACTCTTTGTGATCCTGTGGACTGCGTGGCCCACCAGGCTCCTCTGTCCATGGGATTTTCCACCCAGGAACACTGGAGTGGGTTGCCATTTCCTCCTCCACAGGATCTCCCGACCCAGAAACTGAACCCACATCTGCTGCGTCTCCTGCACTGGCAGGCGAATTCTCTCCTACTGAGCCACCGGGGAAGCCCCTCTCACACTTAGTCTCTCTCATTATTAGCGTCTTGCATTCACGCGGTGCACGTGTTCCATTTCATGAGCCAGCGTTAGTGCGTTGTGGTTAACTGAAGTCCACGGTTCATATGTAGCGTACGTTCTGGGGTTTTGACAGTGCCTGTAGGCCTGCGTCCAACCACTGTAGCCTCATGCAAAATAATTTCACCTAAAAACGTCAGCGCTTAGTGACCACCGGCCTTTGCACCGTCTCCGCAGTTCTGTCTTTTCCAGAACGTCGTAACTTTGAGATGACGTGGCGTGTGGCCTTTTCACACCGGCCCCTCTCGGTTAGCAGTGGGCTCTTAGGGCCTCTCCGTGCACATGCGTGCCTGTGTCTGTGGCTCGATAGCTCGTTTCTTTTCCTAATCACTGGATATTCTGTTGTGTGCACGTACCGCAGTGTTTATCCATGCACTTATTAACAAATATTTTGAATGCTTCCAGTGTTGAACAGTTCTAAATATCGCAGTAGTTTTTGTCTGGACATTTGTTTTCAGCTCAGTTGGGTAAATATGTAGAGGCGTGATTGCTGGATTATACGGGAAGATTGTGTTGAGCTTTGTTAGAAATCTCTAGCTTTCAAAGCCAAAAAAGCTTTGCATTCCCACCACCACCAATTGAGAGTTCCTGCTGCTCCACATCGCCACCAGCATTCGGTACTGTTACTTTTTAAAGGAGCATAGTGTTGTTTTTGGACTGCATGTAGCATTTCTCACGTCTCCATGAGAATACTGGTTGGCATTTTGGGGGAAGGTCTCTGTCTCCTTCCTGCCTTGCTTTGGTTGCTTCACTTTCCTTTTCTGCGGTCACTGTGTTCTCTATCCTTCATGTTGGGCTTTCTGCATATGTCTGGTCATCCCTGGCGCTCCGTTCACAATGGAGCTACCTGCATGCTCTGTGCGTCAGGCTGGGCTTTAATTGGTGAGCCGGCAGGAGCACTCTGGGGGAATGCTGGATGTCTGGTCTTCCACTGGGTGGAGGAGGTGGATAGCCTGCCTCCTGCTGCCCGTATGTGGGCAGGGGAGTCTGAGGGTGGCCACTCTGCATCTGCCCTGGCCTCACCCTTGTGCCCCGGGCACTCACATCCCCACTCTGCACCCCACAGAGCAAGTCTGCAGTCCTGTCCCGAGGGTGGCGTCCGCCAGGAGTCAGGGACTGGCTGGGATGCGTGGAGACTCCGCCCTCTTTCTTCCTGGCGCCCTCTCCTTTCCTGCTGGAGTCTCAGTGGCTCTCCTCACCAGCCCTTGGAGTCAAGACCTTCCTGGCCTGTAAGTCAGGTGTCCTTTTTCACATCTTCCAAAAGGTGAGAGAACCTCTGGCCACCGCATTGCCTCCGATGTTTCCTGTGTGGGTTCAAGTGTTTAAACGTCTTAAATTCTTTTACTGTGGTCTTGGGGGAAAGCAGAAAGAAACTCATATGGTCAGTCTACCACCTTTATCCCAAATCCCCCAATTATTTTATAAATATAAAACTAGTAGATAGAAAACAACTCCTTTAAACGTCCCAGGAGCACGTCAAGTAAAAGGAAAAGGCGGCGCTTTCTCACCACCCTCTGCCACCTTCACTTCCCGGATGTCACTCTGGCGACTGGCAGGAGTGCATGCGTCTGTGTTTGTGGATGCGTGTGGGTCATCACAGACCCAGAGCACACACGCGTGTGGGCACACTCCCCACCCAGACTGGGACCGCACCACGGGGGCAGACAAGGGGCGTGCCTCGTGGATCCCTTTCTAGATCCCCACCCGCAAGGAGAGTAAGCAGGTGGCATCAGGTTGTGAGGCAATATCGTGTCTCTTGGGGAGCCGGTCCAGGAGTGCAGGCTTGCCCATCTCAGCTCCAGAGCTCCCACTGGGTGGCCAGGCTGTGGGGTTTGCATGGAGATGGGGGCCCACCTAGTCCTGCCTTCCCTGATGGTCGCCCTCACAGACCTGTAGCACCGCCCTGATGGGACCGCAGTGGCTGCAGGATGCAGCAGACCCGCTTTCTTCCTGACCCTGATATCCTCCCATGTCAGTCCTCGAAGGCCTGCCCCTTCCTTTCTGTCGTTGTTTTTTGAATTTTTGGCTACACCACGAGGCATGCGGGATCTTAGTTCCCTGACCTGGGAGTGAACCCATACCCCCTGCAGTGGAAGCTCGCAGTCTTGACCACTTGACCTCCAGGGAAGTCCCATTGCCCCTTCCTTTAAAAAAAAAAAAAGAATTAATTCATTTTAATTGGAGGCTAATTACTTGACAATACTGTCGTGGTTTTCGCCATACATCAACACGAATCAGCCGCGGGTGTCCACGTGTTCACCCTGAACCCCCCTCCAACCTCCCTCCCCATCCCATCCCTCAGGGTCATCCCAGTGCACCAGCCCTGAGCGCCCTGTCTCATGCGTAGAACCTGGACTGGCGATCTGTTTCACATAGGATAATATACATGTTTCAGTGCTCTTCTCTCAGATCATCCCACCCTCGCCTCCTCCCACAGAGTTCATGCCTCTCCTTTTTAATAGCTGTATAGTACTTTATAACCTGGAAGTAGTGCGATCATTTCACTGTTCTGTTTTTGATGAGACTTTAGAGCTCTCTCCTTTTACTAAAGACCCTGTGACGGTTTTAGGTCTGTAGATGCCAGCACCGCAGCCTGGTGCCCAAGCAGCATGTGCCTCTGCTGGTCTTCTCTCACCTTGCCTCACTCAGGACTCGTGCAAGCAGACCCAGACGCCAGTCCTGCCGGGCAGCCCTGTGCTCAGAGCAAGGGGCGGGGAGCTCTGAGGGCTGCTTACACGCAGACCACCCACGAGAGAACTGCATGCCCCTCCTGCCTGCTCATTAAACCCGCCCAAGAGACCCCTGCTAGACACTGCTGTCTTGGCTCTGTTTGAATTTCTACACAAATCAGAGACTTAAAAACACAGATTTTATTCTCCTTGAATGTCACAGTAGGATTTTGATAGGAATTCCTTACATTTTGATTCCTAAAGCTATTTTCCTGTCTCCACAGTGGTCGCTCACGGTTCCGTCGGTCATCGGGTCTACCCCGTGACTCGGAGCTTTCCCCACGGCCCTGACTCCCCTCAGCATCCCAGCGGGGGCTCCACTCCCTGCAGATCAGCTCATGGCCTCTCCTCTTCCTCCCCAGCGTACCTAGGAGTGGGCGCTGGACAGGGTTTTCCCCACGGTCCAGCACCACCAGCCTCTTAATTCAGTGAGTGCTGTGTGGAGAGTTGCTGAGAACAGTGGGACCGTCACGTCTGTAGGACGGGCGTGCATCCCAGAGGTCGCCAGCAGAGGCTCGTGGGCCACAGCAGACGCTGTAAGTGCACGGCCTGTGACATGGAGCTCAGGCCACGAGCATCAAGGGGCGGGAGGTGGGGGCACCCACTCCCCCGCCTCCTGCTCTGCGATGCCCTGCCGTCCGGGCTCCCTTCCCGCTGCTGGTGTTGGCGGCGCTGTAGGAGCACACACACTGGCCCTCCTGGTGAGGCGGGAGCAAGTGTGCCCGCAGGCGTGACGTGTCCTAGGCCGCCACCCTCAGTGGCCAGTGGCAGCTGCGGGCTTCATCTGGAGGAGGACCAGAGGGCTGGGTGGGTGTCACCAGTGAGTGACCAACATGAGGAAGCCTCACAACATTCTTCTCCTGTGTATTCTCAAGCTGTATGATAGCAAATGCACGCTGCAGTCTCGTTTGCTTTCTGTTATGAACTTACGTGATACGACATCAACGTGTGTGTACAATGTGTCTACACTTAAATACCGTCCTGTCCTGCTGACCTGCAGCATCGCCTGGTTATAAACGGAGTTGCTGCGGACGTGTGGGGCTGTTTCTGGGTGCTCTTCTGCTCTCAGGGAACAACGTTCCTTCCCGGCCTGCCGTCCTTTGGCAGAATCCTCCTCGGGGTTGTTGTGGTGGGAGGGGAGGCTGCCCCAAAGGGGAGGTGCACCTGCCCCTCCTCACTCCTGTGGGGTTTGCCGGGGCTGCTGCTTCAGACGCCTTGTCACAGCGTGTTCCGGACGGGTCTGCCTCCCAGCTTGCCTCCGGCCACTCAGGCAGGACCGCTGTGCCTCAGGGCCTCTGTACCTGCTGGAGCCCCACCTGACACTGGCCCCAGGCACTCACACTACCTTCTTTGCTCCCTCACCTTTGTCTGGTCTTTACTCAGAGATTCCTCTTCCAGCGAGACCTTCCCTTAGCACTCTGTTTAAAATTACAGCCCGCGTCCCCCTGATCACGCCCTCTGCCCACTTCCAGGTTTATTTATCGTCCCTGAACCATCACTAGCTGACATGCTGTATAACTCCTCGTTTATTTTGTTCATTCTTTCCCATCTCCTGAATGCGACTGTCCCAATGCTGGACACACAGCAGGTGCTTGGTTGTGAGTCACTGAGGGAGGGGGTGAATGAGAAGATGAGGGGTCCCTGGGCCCTGCACAAAGCAGGCGCTGAGTGAGTGTGGAAGGAAGAACATGTCTGCTGGGATCAGTCATTCTCCTGATGCACTTGGGGACCCCCCCCCCAGGATCTCTCCCACCTGCAGCCTTGGATCTGCTCATCTTTCAAGTCAGAGAGTTTAGATGTAATCCCAGTTTGACAGGTGAGAACCTGACATCCAGAGGGGGTAATGGGACTTTCTCAAGCTTGCCCAGCCTGGCCAGAGGGCTGCCCACATGCTGGCCAGCCCAGCACCCGCTGACACTCATTTCCTCATCTCCACCACGCAGCAACCAACAAATTCTTTGAACATTTCTTTCTGAAGAGTTGTTGCTTGGCAATGGTTGCTAGGCAAAATTCATAATTAATGAAGAGTTCAGGGCTGTTGATCGGAAGCCCTCAGGAATGCCGAGACACCTGCAGGCTACAGCAGGCAGAATTCTGAGACGTCTCGGGACGGCTGTCCCCAGGGGCACACAGCCCAGGTGATCTCCTTCCCTTGAAAATGGGCAGAGCCTGTGGTTCAACAGGGAAGCTGCTCCCTTGATGGGGTTGCATTACATGGCAGAGGGGTGGTGGGGCAATCACTTCTCTGATCAGACCTGGTCACAGCAGCAGGAGGGTGTGTTCCTGGGCTGTGAGAAAGTGGGGCCATGAGGGAGGCCCCCATGGACAGCCAGAAAGGAGCCAGGGCCTCCATCCACAGCAGCCAGCAGTGGTGAACCCAGAGGAGGACCCCAGCCTGGCTGGCACCTTGATCCGCCTGGGAAGCCCTCTGGCAGAGAATAAGCTGAGCCAGGCCAGCACCTGACTGGAGGAAGCTGAGAGATCGAGATGGCTGTTGCCTGAAGTCATTGCATCTGTGGTGACTGTGCACACAGGAAACTAACACACAGGCCCCCGGGGCACGGGGTGGGCTTAGCTTTTAGGAACAGCCTGGTGCTGATGCTTCCTAAGGTCCACCTGCTGGCTTTGGACTCCAGGACGTCTGGCTCTAGGTGAGTGATCACACCATCGTGGTTATCTGGGTCACGAAGATCTTTTTTGTACAGTTCTTCCGTGTATTGTTGCCACCTCTTCTTAATATCTTCTCCTGTTAGGTTCATGCCGTTTCTGTCCCTTATTGTGCCCATCTTTGCATGAAATGTTTCCTTGGTATCTCTTAATTTTCTTGAAGTCCTTAGGAAGCATCACTACAAACAAAGCTAGTGGAGGTGATGGAATTCCTGCTGAGCTATTTCAAGTCCTAAAACATGATGCTGTGAAAGTGCTGCACTCAATACGCCAGCAAATTTGGAAAACTCAGCATTGGCCACAGGACTGGAAAAGGTCAGTTTCATTCCAATCCCAAAGAAAGGCAATGCCAAAGAATGTTAAAACTACCACACAATTGCACTCATCTCACACTCCAGCAAAGTAATGCTCAAAATTCTCCAAGTGGGGCTTCAACAGTACAAGAACTGAAAACTTCCAGATGTTCAAGCTGGATTTAGAAAGGCAGAGGAACCAGAGATCGAATTGCCAACATCCAACATTTGTTGAATCATCGAAAAAGCGAGAGAGTTCCAGAAAAACATCTACTTCTGCTTTATTGACTATGCCAAAGCCTTTGACTGTGTGGATCACAACAAACTGTGGAAAATTCTTAAAGAGATGGGAATACCAGACCACCTCACCTGCCTCCTGAGAAATCTGTATGCAGATCAGGAAACAACAGTTAAAACTGGACATGGAACAGCAGACTGGTTCCAAATAGGGAAAGAAGTACATCAAGGCTGTATATTGTCTCCCTGCTTATTTAACTTATATGCAGAGTACATCATGAGAAATGCCAGGCTGGATGAAGCACAAGCTGGAATCAAGATTGCCAGGAGAAATATCAGTAACCTCAGATATACAGATGACACCACTGTTATGGCAGAAAGTGAAGAGGAACTAAAGAGCCTGTTGATGAAAGTGAAAGTGGAGAGTGAAAAAGCTGGCTTAAAACTCAACATTCAAAAAACTAAGATCATGGCATCCTGTCCCAACACTTCATGGGAAATAGATGGGGAAACAATGGAAACAGTGACAGACTTTATTTTGGGGGGCTCCCAAATCACTGCAGATGGTGACTGCAGCCATGAAATTAAAAGATGCTTGCTCCTTGAAAGGAAAGCTATGACCAACCTAGACAGCATATTAAAAGGCAGAGACATGCTGTTGCCGATAAAGGTCCATCTAGTCAAAGCTATGGTTTTTCCAGAAGTCATGTTTGGATGTGAGTTGGACCATAAGGAAAGCTGAAGGTGGAAAAATTAATGCTTTTGAACTGTGGTGTTGGAGAAGACTCTTGAGAACCCCTTGGTCAGCAAGGAGATGCAACCAGTCCATCCTACAGGAAATCAGTCCTGAATATTCATTGGAAGGACTGATGCTGAAGCTGAAACTCCAGTCCTTTGGCCACCTGATGCGAAGAACTGACTCATTGGAAAAGACCCTGATGCTGGGAAAGATTGAAGGTGGGAGGAGAAGGGGACTACAGAGGATGAGATGGTTGGATGGCATCACTGACTCAGTGGACAGGAGCTTGGGTAAACTCCGGGAGTTGGTGATGGACAGGGAGGCCTGGCATGCTGCAGTCCATGGGGTCGCAAAGTCGGACACGACCGAGTGACTGAACTGAACTGAGCTTGGTGCTGATATTGGCCTCCAGGACCGTGAGGAGAGGAAGGATGGAGCCAGGACAACTGTACATAGTCGCGTGGATGTTTCCCCCGTTAGCCTGGCATGAGGGGGGGTGGTGCTCTGCAAAGCTGCATCGTCCTCTTCTGATGCGTGTGTCTAGCATTGGAATTTAGTGGTCCCCCTTTTCTGTCTTATTGTCCCAGTACATTAAAAATGAAGCCTGGGGATGTTTCATTTTGATAAAATCTTGCCCTGAACCTTTAAAGAAAGATCCACGCAGAGGTCAGGGCGTGGGCACGCTGTGCTAAGACCCCGGTGGACTCAGGCCCCTGTCGGCGGGGTGTGGAGAACTCGGCACGCCCACCTCCCCACCCTACAGGCACATCTGAATGATGGGTGGCGAGCCGGGGCTTGAGGACGCACTCCCCTGTGTGCCCTCTGTGCGTGGCGGTGGAGGCCCCTCGGATCTGGAAAACCACCTCCCAGAGAGATGGGTTTGGCTCTGGAGCAAGTCCAGGAGCCACAGAGAGGATCCTGGTGTTGCTGAGGCTGGTGGAGGGAAAAGGGCCCTGCCCCCGTGGGGTGGCTCCGCCCGTAGCCCCGCCCCTGTCCCACAGTTCCACTCTGAACTTGCTGGCTCCACCCACCGCCCCGCCCCACCCACTCCCGCTGTGCTGGCTCCGCCTACATGGCCTCTACTGGATCCACCCGTGCTTCCCCAACAGAGCCCCTCTCCCCGTGCTAGCCCCGCCCACCCCACCCCACCCCACCCCACCCCACCCCACCCCACTGTGCTGGCTCCGCCCACGGCCCTGCCCCATCCCTCTGCTGGCTCCGCCCATAGCCCCACCCACCCTCTGTTTGGCTCCGCCCATGGCTCCACCCCATCCCTCTGGGCTGGCTCCGCCCACAGCGCCTCTACTAGCTCCACCCATGCCTCTCCCAGTGTAGCCCCGCCCCAACTGTGCTGGCTCCACTCACAGCCCCACCCCACCCATCCCTACACATGAATGCTAGCCCCGCCCCTGCCCCACAGCTCTGCACTGAGCTTGCTGGCTCCGCCCATGGCCCCACCCCACCTATTCCCACCGTCCTGGCTCCGCCCACAGAGCCTCTACTGGCTCCACCCATACCTCCCAACAGTGGCCTCTCCCGGTGCTAGCCCCGCCCACCTCATCCCCATGTGCTGGCTCCTCTCACAGCCCTGCCCCATCCCCTCTGGCTCCGCCCATAGCCTCACCTCAGCCCATCCCCTCTGGATTGGCTCCTCCCACAGCCCCGCCCACCACCTCCAGTATGCTGGCTCCGCCCACAGCCCCCTCTACCCTACTTAGCTGGCCCCACCCACACCCTCCCCGCTCACCCCATCCCTACCCGCCTTGCTAGCCCCGCTCACGCCCCACCCACCCCATCCCCACCCCCATCCCATCTGAGTGGCCTTTGCCCACAGCCCTGCTCCCCGCACCCAGTCCCAGGCGGAGCTGAGGTCGTAAGGAGGCCACCGAGGCACAGGGGTGGGTGAGAAGAGGGGCTGCAGACTTGGTGACTCACAGGGAGACTGCTGAGGGTAAAATATAGAATTAAGCGTAACAGTGAAAGAATGGATGTTATCAGAACGCCTGACACAAGATTTTGAAACAAGGGACTTAAACCTAACAAAGATGAGGTCTTTAGAATGTAAAAAATCATAAAAGATATGAAAATGAGATTCAGGGTGAAGAGATAATGGCAAGCAACCCGCGAGGTGCTGGAGCGAGGATGAGTGAGGACGGAGTTAACACCCACGACACAGTGTTTTAAGTATATGAAACCGCAGACTGAACATGAGAATTAAGAGCTGAGTTGTTATGAGTGAAAATGAACATAAAAGTAAAACAAAAGGACAGCACTTCATGTGACTCTACACCCCCCTCCCATCATAACACAGAAGAGACCCACCCTTTCTCAAGGTAAATAAAACCAGGAAAGAAGGTGGAAAAGAGCAGGTGAAGTAACATTTCAAGAAAGGTCAGTTCAAACCACAGACATCAGGAAAGTCACATGCAGATAATAAGCTTAAAAGTTGTGAGTAAAATCCCAGTTTCTTTCTCCAAAAGCCCACGCCTCCAAAAGGAGGGATTTCCAGAAACAAAGCCTCTCCTTGGGCCCAGCGCTGGGCCTGCCCTGGCCACGTCGTCATCCCTGCAGCCCCACGCCTCCCCCAGCTACAGCCACTGGGCTGTCTGGTGACCTTACACGTGGACAGACAGGCAGACAGAGTGAGGGGGGCTCCCAGCCAGCAGCCTGCGGCAGAATCGCCTGGTGGCCTGTGGAAGCTGGGGCCTGGGAGGGGAAGGGTCAGCACTAAGGCCTGCAGGTGAGGTCACGCTGCTGCTAGGCCCGCATGTGAGAGTGCTGGGGCCGGCCTCAGCCTCCCAGGACACAGGCACCGGGAGCTGGCCCTCTGCCTGCCCTCCGCCCACGTTATGGGCTAGGGCCGGGCAGTGGGGAGCAGCCTCACCCTAGACCACCACAGGAGGGAGGCGGACGGCCGGGCTGCCTTGGCTGGTGTGCCTCTTACTTGGGGCCCACACCCCCGCCCAGGCCCAGCCCTTGCAGGGAGTGTCCAGGGAGCTTCCCATTCCACACTCGACTCCCCCTATCCTGTTCTCCTCCTGAAAAATGCATGGAGCTTGAAAATTTCATCAAAGCCTCCTGCTTCCTGGGCTCATGGGCAGGAGGGAGGAGCTGGGAGCCCTGGGGGGCCTCGGGCCGTGGTGCTGCTTGGCCAGTCCCGGACGCTGCTCTGGGTTTTCACAGGGCTCTGCGAGCAGCGGCCAAGGGAGGGGAGCCCCAGGTGTGCGTGCGTGCAAGTGGGGTGCAGCATGGGGCCAGCAGGAACAGGGCTCAGTGGGTGGGCAGGGGGTCCCCTGTCAGCGGACAGCAGGCATCCACTGTCCTCTGCAGCTGTTCTTGGTGTTAAATACAGATCTGTGCGTGCGTCTACGCATGGGTGTGAAAACGGGTGGACACGCGGGGCAGTTCCTGTCCTGTGGCTGCCGTGAGCATGGCAGGGACTGCCTTGCCCTGACGCTGTTGCAGGTGGGCAGGTGCGTCCGCAGGCAGACCTGGAGGTGGGCTTGCAGGGTCTGCCCTGTGGGACCTCCGACTTCCTGCGCACAGCTGCCCCGTGAGGCAGCCCTGAGCAGTGTAGGCGGTGTGTTTCCTGTGTTCTCATCAACAGAGTGCTGTGCAAATACCTGGAGACTGGGATATTTCCCCAGTTCGATGGGGAACCATTTGGGAAAGTATAAAGAAGGCGGTTTGCCACATCCTCTTCAAGCTGCTTTCTTAGCACACGACAGCAGATGAGCTGTCTGGAGACCAGAGGAGGGCTGGTTTGGTGTCCCGTGTCGGTGATCCGTGTTGGTGTGTGTGCTTGCACATGGGCGTGCATGGGTGCACTCAGAGCATTCCCACCTCTGGATCTGCAGGGCTGGTCACAGAGCCCATTGCCTTCTGTGGGGAGGGGATGAGAGCTGCCAGCCCTGCTCCCCAAGAGAAGTGTGGGTGCCTGGCTGGTGGGTCCATGTCACGGACTGGGCGGGGCGGTGGGTGTTCATGCTGGGCCGTGGGGTTGGCTTGGCCCAGGCCGGGGGCATGCTGAGCCTGGAGCCTGAGGCAACCATGCCCGCTAGGGAGGGGGGCAGTGTGCCGCTGCGTCGGGGTGTCAGGCCGCCTCTGCACAGGGTGGTCCCAGCAGAACGTTGACTCTCTCTCCACATGGTGGTGGGCCGGTGTGTACTGGTGTGGGCTGGGCTGGGATTCCTCCAGCACCAGTGGTCAGCTGTGGGTCCACTGGGGCCGGCTGCTCTAGGGTAGCTCTGCTGGGACCACCAGCTCTCTTGCGCGGGGTCTTCCGTTTGCCAGTGCGCTGGCCGGGCTCATCCTTCAGGAGAGACAGAAGGCTCAGCACTAGCAGGGTCACCGCCCACCTTAGGGCATGCACACAGGGAGGGGAGCCCCACAGCCAGCATGGGGACCCCTCTCCTGCAGCGGGACAGGTGTGCACAGGCCCTCTGTGCAAAGCTGACCACCAGCACTCGGCACGCAGCACGCAGTGGGGGACTGGGACCTGGTGACAGGCAGGACGAGGCCACTGCTCCTGGGAGGGGGCGAGCACGTGTGCAGACCCAGCAGCAGGAGCAAGTGGATCTGATGGGAGCCAGGGGAGGATCCCTGGGGAGAGGTTTGGGCTGGGGTTTGACGGGTACCTAGGAGTTCACCTATGGCCCTAGGGGCGGGCCCGCCTCCTGGCTCCCGGGACCCCTGCTGACCCCGGAGTCAGAAGGCAGAAAAACCTCACCCCAGAGCTGAGGAAGAGGGGGCCCCCAGTCCTGCACGGACTGCCCCTGCCCAGGCAGCCCAAGGATTAAACAGACTGTTGGGAATTACTGCTGCCAATCAAGTTCAAGTGCATTTTTAAGAGCTTAATTTGCGGCCCTGGGTTTCGAATAAAATCATCAAGTCCAGTCGATTAAACTCATTAAGGCGGCCGGACTGGCTGGTGTTCGCGCCACTGTCAGATTCGGAGAATTAATTAGGGGCCTGTTATCCTTTGTCGGGATTAGCAGGGCCGGCCCAGAGCCTCGGGGTTTCACTAAAAGACGGGCCGTAATCTCCTCAGTGGGGCCCCAGGAGACAGCTCTGGGAGGCGCCTGTGAATCGGAATTGCCATGCTGGGCATCTCTGATCCTCTCCCGCAGGCCCAGGAGCCCGTGGGAGGGAGTGGGAGGCTCCAGGGAGCCCGGCCTGGGTGGCGCTTCAGGTCACGTGCTGCACACTGTCCTGACCTCAGACCTGGGAGGAGGGAGGCCTGTGTGGAGGATGTCTCTGGGCTCCTTTGCTTTTCAAAAGTGCCCCGTACCCCAGAGGGTGGTATTTCAAGCTTCCATCTTCTTGTTAACTCGGCCGCGTGACTAAACTTGGCCCCAGGAGCATCCTGATCCCGTGGGGGGCTGGATTCTGTGAAGAGCCCGTCAGAGCACTCCAGGGACCCGGTCACTGCATTGCAGCTGACTCTGCGACCCTATGAACTGCAGCACACCAGGCCCTTCAGCCTTCCACTGTCTAACAGAGTCCTCCCAGACCCATGTCCATCGAGTCGGTGATGCCATCCAACCACCTCATCCTCTGTCGTCCCCTTCTCCTCCTGCTCTCAATCTTTCCCAGCATCAGGGTCTTTTCCAATGAGTCTGCTCTTCACATCAGGTGGCCAGATTATTCAAGTTTCAGCTTCAGCATCAGTCTTTCCAATGAATATTCAGGACTGATCTCCTTTAGGATGGACTGGCTGGATCTCCTTGCAGTCCAAGGGACTCTCAAGAGTCTTCTCCAACACCACAGTTCAAAAGCATCAGTGCTCTGGCACTCAGCCTTTATAGCCCGGGGTTACACCATGGACTGGAAGTGCTGGGCCAGGCAGGCACTGCCTGACACGTGAGCCAGCCCGGAGGAGGGTGGTGACAGAGACACTGGGTGAGCACCTGGATCAAGCCATATCTGAAACTGTTTCTTGGACTTTTTGGTTACATGAGCCAGTCTGTTCCTCCTTTCCTGCTTAAGCCAGTTGAAACCAAATCAGCCCAGATCTCAGGTGTCTGGCCTTCCATGCATCAGAGCTGGGCAGGACTCGAGAGGAGCTTCAAAGGCCTCCCATTTGATTTGTGGGGAGACTGAGGGCAGAGAGCCGGACGTGACTGTGAGTGGTGGAACTCGGTCACAGAGGCAGTAGTGCCAGTAAGCCAACTCAAAGTGGCCCCAGAAAAGGGGGCATTTACAGGGCCCCGCAGCAGAAAGGGGGCCTTGGGGGTGTCTGGAGCAGCTGCTTCTGTCGGGCCCCCGGCCTCTCTGCATCCTTTGGCTCTGCTCTGGGAGGTGCCCCCTGCCTGCCCCCCATCCCCACCCGCCCCCCCCAGCCAAGCCAGCGCCCAGCTGTGGTCTCTTGAGTCACTCCAGCAAATGAAGGAAGTGGGAAACTTTCTCTTTCCGACAGCTGCCACCAATGTGCCAGGATCGTGCCTTTTGGCTCTGACAGGTCCACGTCCCTGTGGTCAGATGCCCGCTCTACTCAAGAAAACACAGTCCCTGAGCGGCCAGGCTCGGTCACACCCAGGAACTGGGGGTGAAGGCCTGAGGGTTGGGGAAACCTACAAATGCCTGGGGCAGTTGCTATGCATGCAGGGCAGGCAGAGACCATGGAAACTCTGAGAGCCACGTTGGGGGAGGGGGAGGGGAGTACCAGACACTCGGAGGAGCCAGAGAGGTCTTCTTAGCAAAGTGGGGGTGGGGCAGAGGGGGGTCCCTGGGGCAGGGAGCAGCTACAGAGGCTGAAGCATTGAGGGTCTTGGGCTGGAAAGCAAGCTCCCAACCATGAGGTCCTCCTTCAGTCAGGCCACCTCTGGGGCAGGTAGGCACCCTGGGGCCCTCTCTCTGCCAGGCACCCAGGCAGGACAGGGGCGCCCGCTGCAGTGAGCGAGGTGGGCCGTCAGGTGCATCACAAGGGCCGGGGTCGGGCAGGTGAGGGGCTGGCAGGAAGGACAGGCTGGCCTGAGAGTGGGCAGGTTGAGGTTGGCAGAGGGCCTGGGGACCCAGGATGCCGCTGAGCTGCAGGGGACGCTCCCACCCCTGGGGCCCCCAGACCTGGGGGGCAGACCGCAGAGGAGCCCAGCTGTGATCGGCCAGGGGCCCGGCTCCCTGGGCCCTGAGGAGGCCTGTTCTGCGCTCAGCAGTGCAAATGTCACACGACCCCCAGTTCTCTGCGGAGCCAGCGGGTTCTCTCCCAGGCCTCGCGCTGGGTCCCTCCCCGCGAAATGGGGTGCATGCGTGCGCACGTGTGCCCCTGCTGGATGCTCGATCGGGGTTCCTGCTTTGGCTTCCTGCTCACTCCGAGCCCCAAGCGCGGTCCTAGAGCTCAGCTCAGCTGGGCGAGGCCCTTGCCCGATGCCCACATTCGAGTCCAGCTCTCAAGCATGTTCCCTTCGCTGCCTGCTCCGTCCGTGCCGCAGCGGGGCGTGGGGCTGGGCGTGGGCGAGGGCAGTGTCCCGTGGGGGCCGCCCCCACCCCAGCGGCTCCCCTCGCGCCCCTCCCTGGTTCTCGCCCAGGCCCTTTCCTCTCCACTGATCAATAGGCCTGGAACGGCTCCTCTGATGGTTTCCTTAGCAGCATTCCCACAGGCGACTGCCCTGGGTCAGCCTGCCTTCCCCTCCGAAATCCTTGAGGGCCAGCTCCTCAAAGGCCCTGTGGTCACCTCCCGGCCGAGGTGAGGGCTGCAGGGTCCAGTCCACCCTCGGCCACGTGGGTGAGGCTGCCCCGCTGCCTGGGAGCCCAGCACTGTGGGCAGCCTGCGGGCAGAGTCCTGGCTTACAGGCTGCAGGGGTGTGGGGGACGCCGGCCTGACTGGGCTTCTGCACTGGGCCAGAGCAGGGGGGCGGCCCTGCTTAAGCCAGTTGAAACCAAATCAGCCCAGATCTCAGGTGTCTGGCCTTCCATGCATCAGAGTTGGGCAGGACTCAACACGCAGTCCCCGCTGACCGGGCACCAGCCAGTCCGCACAGGCACCGGCGGAGCCTGTGAAACGGCCCGAATCGTGCTCTGCCCACAGGCGCCCATCCAGGCGCGGAGCCCGGATCCCAGCCAGCCCCACCTGCGGGCTCTGACAGACCCCAGAGCCACAGGCCCCCCCATTAGGCGGGGGTCACCGTCCCTAGTCTCCCTTGGGGCCCTTCCCCTCTCCTGCAGTTATCTTTGCAGCCCAGGCTGGACACTGTGTCCTTCCTCCCGTGATTTGTTCATCTCAGTTTGGGGCTCACAGTTGGACTTCTGTGTGAAAGTGAAAGTCACTCGGTCGTGTCCGACTCTTTGCGATCCAACAGACTGTGCAGCCTGTGGAATTCTCCAGGCCAGAATACTGGAGTGGATAGCCTTTTCTTTCTCCAGGGGACCTTCCCAACCCAGGGATCGAACCCAGGTCTTCTGCATTACAGGTGGATTCTTTGCCAGCTGAGCCACCAGGGAAGTCCAAGAATACTGGAGTGGGTAGCCTATCCCTTCTCCAGTGGATCTTCCCGACCCAAGAATCGAACTGGGGTCTCCTGCATGGTAGGCGGATTCTTTACCAACTGAGCTGCCAGGGACTTCTGTGTAGTTTGCATAAAAATCCCAATTTCTGGCTTCCCCTGAGCCACGGGAAGCACTGGTTTAGCTTGGCGCTTGGGCACCAGGCACGGGTGGGGGAGCGGCCCTGCAGGGCTTCACCCTGACTGCACGGAGGCCTCTTGACCCTTCATGGCTGCGGGAGGTCCAGGGCCCTGGAGGGGAGTCCTGGGAGGGGAATCCCAGTAGGGGAGGCCCAGGAGGGGAGTCCTGGGGGGAGGCCCAGAGCCCTGGAGGGGAGTCCTGGGAGGGGAATCCCAGTGGGGGAGGCCCAGAAGGGGAGTCCTGGGGGGAGGCCCAGGGCCCTGGAGGGGAGTCCTGGGAGGGGAATCCCAGTGGGGGAGGCCCAGGAGGGGAGTCCCAGGGGTGACCCGGGGGGGTGGGGCCCAGTACCTTGAGTGACGGTTGCTTTTCCTGACCCCCAGTCCCTGGGAAAGCCTCCTGCCGCACACCGAGCACCCAGCAAGGGGGGCTCAGGAAAGTTCCAGCTCCTTTCCCTTCACCTGCCCCAGAGGAGCGAGGTGCTGGGGGAGGTCGAGCTCTAAACTCACTGGGCCTCTGAGCCCAGGGGTCTGACCTGCCCTGCAGCGACCACTGCCCTGAACGCCCTGGGCCGAGGCCCAGGGGGTGTCCCCGCCCCCCAGCCCTCACTCTGGGCAGCCGCTGGCCAGGTCAGGCAGGCAGTGGGAAGACCACCTCACATCTGAAGGCTGAGGTTGCCCTCGTTGCTGAACCAAACCTACTGACCCTGTGCTGCAGCGAGGGAGGGGACCCCATTTTTCGCGAGGCCATGCAAGATCGGCCAGCCCACCTCCGAGGACACTCTCCCTGTTGCTTCTTGGGAGAGATTTTACAGGCAGGTGGGGGCGGGGGGCTGCAGGGGATGTGGGCAGCCCGTGCACAGTCCTCCAGGCCGGCTGGCATCAGGGCCCAGCCTCAGTGTCTGCCAGTCTGGGTCTGTGTGCTTGCTGTCAGCACCTTTCATCTGGAGGGGGTCTCCTTCCTGTGAAGACCACTTAGGAATGTGTGTCAGGCCTTTATCTGTGCCTTTTGGGGAAACAGGAGTTTGGGAGGTGGGCCCCCACAGCTCAGCCCCGCCGTGGGTGGGGGTGGGTAGCCCTCCCTGCCCCCTCAGTGGAATATATATCGAATTATTTCATTTGATAATTCCTCACTGGGAGGCAGGCCACCTCCCAGGGTGGGTCTTTCCTTGTCAGGAGCTTCCAGAGATGGCAACAGAGAGGTTTAATGACAACCTACCCTCAGCCCCCGGGGCACTGACCCACCCTGGCTACACCAGGCTTGGCAGGCTTTAATTAGGAGCAAAGAAGCGCTCCCCAGAGCCCCGCTCAGCCCGTCTGCCTCCCACTGGTGGGCAGAGCTGGCTGGCATGGCCGCCACCGGGTGGTCAGCTGACTGTCCAGGGCAGCAGGGGCCTGCGCCTTCGCGCTGATGGACAGAGGGTACCAGTCAGCACGTGGGGGCAGAGCTGGCTGGCACGGCCTCCACCGGGTGGTCAGCTGACTGCCAGGGCGGCAGGGGCCTGCGCCTTTGTGCTGATGGACAGAGGGCAGCCGTCAGCACCTGGGGGTTGGTTTGGGCCAAGCTGCTGTGTGGTGGTTTTCTTTTTTAATAAGATACTTTTATGTGTTATTTTCTTTATTTTTGGCTGTCCTAATGATGCTAAAGCTGAAACTCCAGTACTTTGGCCACCTCATGCGAAGAGTTGACTCATTGGAAAAGACTGTGATGCTGGGAGGGATTGGGGGCAGGAGGAGAAGGGAACGATAGAGGATGAGATGGCTGGATGGCATCACTGACTCGATGGACGTGAGTCTGAGTGAACTCTGGGAGTTGGTGATGGACAGGGAGGCCTGGCGTGCTGCAATTCATGGGGTCGCAAAGAGTCAGACACGACTGAGCGACTGATCTGATCTGAATATTATATTTGGTCTTTGTTCTCTGGTCGTGGTGAGCAGGGAGTCCCCTCTGGTTGCAGTGTGTGGGCTTCTCATGGCAGCGGCCTCTTTGGATGGGGAGCTGGGGCTGTAGGGTGCTGGGGTTTTAGTAGCTGTGGTGCACAGGCTTGGTTGCCCTGTGGCACATGGGATCTCCCCAGATCAGGGACTGAACCCGTGTCTCCTGCATTGGCAGGTCGATTCTTTACCACTGAGCCACCAGGGAGGCTCAGATGGCTGCTTTCTGTTCTGTCAATGGCACACAGAGCAGATGTGAGCCACGGAGGTGCCCTTTCCTGAAAACCTGCCTCCTTTCGGATGACCCGTCTTTGTTTCATCCTTGGCACACCGGTCCTGCCAGAGCTGGCTCTGGGGGTACCCATGGTGGTCCTGAATGCCAGAGCCTTACCTGCTGGGCAGCTCAGAGTGGGAGTGGAGCCCACGAGCTCGTGACCATGCTCTTGGGCAGGTCAGCCAGCCTCCCGGGCAGGGGTCGTCACCTGGACATCGGGAGAAGCAGGGCAGCCTCTCTTGAGGACTGACCACAGGGCGGTGTGGGAAACCCAGGGGTGCCCTCACCCCACCACCCTGCAGCCCCGGGGGTGGGCTGCACGCAGAATGCCCACTCCCCACGTGCCTGGCCCCTCTGCCCCTCTGCCTGAGACCCTCTCCTGTGTCACAGCCTGGAAGAACGGGAGCTAGAAGCTGAGCACACAGCTTCCTTGCCCTGCAGCCCACCGTGGGCAGTTCTTTTTCGTTTCTTCATTAAAAAATAATCTTTTGCCCCCTCACCACCGCCCCACAGCATGTGGGATCTAGTTCCCCGACCAGGGACCGAACCCAGGCCCCCTGTGTTGGCAGTGCTGACTCTAACCCCTGGGCAACCCGGAAAGTCCTGGCAGTTCTTTTTTAAAATTTGCTTATATTACTTTTTTTTTTGGTATGAGTCTCTCTTATTACCTCTTTTAGTTCTTAGATTTATTTCACTAAGGATATACTGTCTAATTACTGTTTCTTAAAAAAAATTTTAATTGTAGTTAAATTCACATAATGTAAAATTTACCGACCTTGCTGTTTTTAAGTGTACCGTTCTCTAGTGTTAAGTGCATTCATATTATCACGTGGCCAATGTCTAGGACTCTTCGTCTTGTGAAACTGAAACTCTGGCCCTGTTAAACACCAACTGCCCGCCCCTCCCCCAGCCCCCGGCCCCATCTCTACCCCCTGTCTCTATGGATTGACTCATCTAGGGACCGCCTGTAAGCGGAATCAAGCAGTATTTGTCCTTTTGAGAGAGGCTCATCTCACTGTTCAGTGTCCTCAGGGTTCATCCGTGTTGTCCATGTGTCAGAATGTCCTTCCTTTTTAAAGGCTGAATAGTATTTTGTTGTTTGAATGGGCCACCCTTTGCTTATCCATTTATTCCTCCACGGAGACTTGGCTTTTGTGAATAATGCCGCCCTATCAACATGGGTGTCTAAACATCTGGATCCAGTGTTCAGTTCTGGGCATGTGCTCAGAAGCTCTGGATCGTATGGTGATGCTGTGTTCAATTTTGGGGGACCCCTCGTGTGGTTTTCCACAGCAGCTGTGCCCTTGCACGTTCCACCAGCAGTGCCCAGCGGTTCCAGTTTCTCCACGTCCTCCCCAGTGCTCACTCCCTCCTCCTCCCTCCCTGTCCTTCCTCCTCCCTCTATGTCGATAGTGCTCGTCTTAACGGTTGTGAGGTGACATCTCCTTATGGTTTTAATTTTCATTTCTCTAATGACTAGCATCTCTTCATGGGTCACAGCTTCGTCATGGCAAAGGGACTTGCAAAACTCAATGAAGCTATGAGCCACCCATGATAGGTCATAGTGGAGACTTCTGATAAAACGGTGTCCACTGCAGGAGGAAATGGGAAACCACTCCATTACTCTTGCCTCAAGAGCCCATGGACAGTGTGAAATGGTGAAGAGATGTGACACTGGAAGACGAGCCCCCAGGGCAGAAAGTGTCCATGGCGCTACTAGGGAAGGGCGGGGGGCAATTACCAACAGCTCCAGAAAGAATGGAGTGGCTGGGCCAAAGCGGAAATGATGCCCAGTTTTGCACGTGTCTAGTCGGAGAAGGCAATGGCACCCCACTCCACTACTCTTGCCTGGAAAATCCCATGGATGGAGGAGCCTGGTGGGCTACAGTCCATGGGGTTGCTAAGAGTCAGACATGACTGAGTGACTTCACTTCCACTTTTCATTTTCATGCATTGGAGAAGGAAATGGCAACCCACTCCAGTGTTCTTGCCTGGAGAACCCCAGGGAAAGCAGAGCCTGGTGGGCTGCCGTCTATGGGGTCGCACAGAGTCAGACACGACTGAAGCGACTTAGCAGCAGCAGCAGCAGCTAAGTGAAAATAAAGTTTGTTGCTGTAAAGAACAATATTTCATAGGAACCTGCAATGTTAGGTCCATGAACCTAGTAAATTGGACATGGTCAAGCAGGAGATGGCAAGACTGAACATCAGCATCTTAGGAATCAGTGAACTAAAATGGACAGAAACGTGAATTTAACTCAGATGGCCATTATATCTACTACTGTGGGCAAGAATCCCTTGGAAAAAATGGAGTAGCCATCATAGCCAACAAGAGTCCAAAATGCATTATGTGGGTACAACCTCAAAAACGACAGAGTGATCTCAGTTTTTTCCAAGACAAACCATTGAACATCATGGTATTCAAAGTCTGTGTGCCAACCATTGATGTTGAAGAAGCTGAAGTTGACTGAGTCTATGAAGACCTACTGACTCGATGGACGTGAGTCTGAGTGAACTCCGGGAGTTGGTGATGGACAGGGAGGCCTGGCGTGCTGCAATTCATGGGGTCGCAAAGAGTCGGACACAACTGAGCAACTGAACTGAACTGAACTGATGAAGACCTACAAGACTTTCTAGAATGAACACCAAAAAAAAAAAAAAGATGTCCTTTTCATCATAGGAGATTGAAATGCAAAAGTAAAAAGTCAAGAGATACCCGGAGTAATAGGCAAGTTTGGCCTTGGAGTACAAAATGAAGCAGGGCAAAGGCTAACAAAATTTTGTCAAGAGAACACGCTGGTCATAGCAAACACTTTCCCCAACAACCCAAGAGATGACTCTACACATGGACATCACCAGAAGGTCAATACTGAAATCAGATTGATTATATTCTTTGTAACAGAAGATAGAGAAGCTCTATACAGTCAGCAAAAACAAGACCAGGAGCTGCCTCTGGCTCAGATCATAAGCTCCTTATTGCAAAATTCTAGCTTCAGTTGAAGAAATGATGGGAAACTAATAGGCCACTCAGGTGTGACTAAATCAAATCCCTTAGGATTATACAGTGGAGGTGATAGACTCAAGGGATTAGATCTGGTATACAGAGTTCCAGAAGAACTATTCAGTATTCTTACCTTGAGAACCCCATAAACAGTATGAAAAGGCAAAAAGATAGGACACTGAAAGAGGAACTCCCCAGGTCAGTAGGTGCCCAATATGCTACTGGAGATCAGTGGAGAAATAACTCCAGGAAGAATGAAGAGATGGAGCCAAAGCAAAAACAACACTCAGTTGTGGGTGTGACTGGTGATGGAAGCAAAGTCCGATGCTGTAAAGAGCAATATTACATAGGAACTGGAACATTAGGTCCATGAATCAAGGCGAAGTGGAAGTGGTCAAACAGGAAATGGCAAGCATGAACGTCGATGTTTTAGGAATCAGCGAACTAAAATGGACTGGAATGGGTGAATTTAACTCAGATGACCATAGAGTAGCCATCATGGTCAACAAAAGAGTCCGAAATGCAGTACTTGGGTGCATTCTCAAAAATGACAGAATGACCTCTGTTCGTTTCCAAGGCAAACCATTCAGTATCACAGTAATCCAAGTCTATGCCCTGACCAGTAATGCTGAAGAAGCTAAAGTTGAACAGTTCTGTGAAGACCTACAAGACCTTCTAGAACTAACACCCAAAAAAGATGTCCTTTTCATTATAGGGGACTGGAATGCAGAAGTAGGAAGTCAAGAAACACCTGGAGTAACAGGCAAGTTTGGCCTTGGAATACGGAATGAAACAGGGCAAAGGCTAATAGAGTTTTGCCAAGAGAATGCACTGGTCATAGCAAACACCCTCTTCCAACGACACAAGAGAAGATTCTACACGTGGACATCACCAGATTGTCAACACTGAAATCGGTTTGATTATATTATTTGCAGCCAAAGATGGAGAAGCTTTGTACTGTTAGCAAAAACAAGACCAGGAGCTGACTATGGCTCAGATCATGAACTCCTTATTGCCAAATTCAGACTTAAATTGAAGAAAGTAGGGAAAACCATTAGGCCATTCAGGTATGACCTAAATCAAATCCCTTATGATTCATACAGTGGGAGTGAGAAATAGATGTAAGGGATTAGATCTGATAGAGTGCCTGATGAACTATGGACAGAGGTTCATGACATTGTATGGGAGAGAGGGAGCAAGACCATCCCCAGGAAAAAGAAATGCAAAAAAGCAAAATGACTGTCTGAGGAAGCCTTACAAATAGCTGTGAAAAGAAGAGAAGAAAAAAGCAAAGGAGAAAAGGAAAGATATACCCATTTCAATGCAGAGTTCCAAAGAATAGCAAGGAGAGATAAGAAAGCCTTCCTCAGTGATCAGTGCAAAGAAATAGAGGAAAACAATAGAATGGGAAAGACCAGAGATCTCTTCAAGAAAATTAGAGATACCAAGAGAACATTTCATGCAAAGATGGGCACCATAAAGGACAGAAATGGTATGGACCTAACAGAAGCAGAAGATATTAAGAAGAGGTGGCAACAATACACAGGAAAACTGTGCAAAAAAGATCTTCACAACCCAGATGATCATGATGGTGTGATCACTGACCTAGAGCCAGACATCCTGGAATGTGAAGTCAAGTGGGCTTTAGAAAGCATCAATAGGAACAAAGCTAGTGGAGGTGAGGGAATTCCAGTTGAGCTATTTCAAATCCTAAAAGATGATGCTGTGAAAGTGCTGCACTCAATATGCCAACACATTTGGAAAACTCAGCAGTGGCCACAGGACTGGAAAAGGTCAGTTTTCATTCCAATCCCAAATAAGGGCAATGCCAAAGAATGCTCAACCTACCGCACAATTGCAGTCATCTCACATGCTTATAAAGTAATGCTCAAAATTCTCCAAGCCAGGCTTCAACAATACGTGAACCGTGAACTTCCAGATGTTCAAGCTGGCTTTAGAAAAGGCAGAGGAACCAGAGATCAAATTGGCAACATCTGCTGGATCATCAGAAAAGCAAGAGAGTTCCAGAGAAACAGCTGTTTCTGCTTATTGACTATGCCAAAGCCTTTAACTGTGTGGATCACAATAAACTGTGGAAGATTCCTAAAGAGACGGGAATACCAGACCACCTAACCTGCCTCTTGAGAAACCTGTATGCAGGTCGGGAAGCAACAGTTAGAACTGGACATGGAACAACAGACTGATTCCAAATAGGAAAAGGACTATGTCAAGGCTGTATATTGTCACCGTGCTTATTTAAGTTATATGCAGAATACATCATGAGAAACGCTGGGCTGGTTGAAACACAGCTGAAATCAAGATTGCTGGGAGAAATATCAATAACCTCAGATATGCAGATGACATGACCCTTATGGCAGAAAGTGAAGAAGAACTAAAGGACCTCTTGATGAAGGTGAAAAAGGAGAATGACAAAGTTGGCTTAAAGCTCAACATTCAGAAAACTAAGATCACGGCATCTTTCCCCATTACTTCATGGCAAATAGATGGGGAAACAATGGAAACAGTGTCAGACTTTATTTTTGGGGGGCTCCAAACTTACTGCAGATGGTGACTGCAGCCATGAAATTAAAAGACACTTAATCCTTGGAAGGAAAGTTATGACCAACCTAGACAACATATTAAAAAGTAGAGATGTTGCTTTGCCAACAAAAGTCCATCTAATCAAGGCTATGGTTTTTCCAGTAGTCTTGTATGGATGTGAGAGTTGGACTATTAAGAAAGCTGAGCACCAAAGAATTTATGCTTTTGAACTGTGGTGTTGGAGAAGACTCTTGAGAGTCCCTTGGACTGCAGGGAGATCCAACCAGTCCATCCTAAAGGAGATCAGCCCTGAATGTTCACTGGAAGGATTGATGCTGAAGCTGAAACTCCAATCCTTTGGCCACCTGATGTGAGGAATTGACACGTTGGAGAAGACCCTGATGCTGGGAAAAATTGAAGGCAGGAGGAGAATGGGATGAGAGAGGATGAGATGGATGGATGGCATCACCGACTCAATGGACATGAGTTTGGGTAAACTCCGGGACTTGGTGATGGACAGGGAGGCCTGGCTGCAGTCCATGGGGTCCCAAAGAGTCCGACACAACTGAACAACTGAACTGAGCTGAACTGAAGAACTATGGATGAAGCTTTGTAACACTGTACAGGAGGCGGGGACCAAAACCATCCCCAAGAAAAAGAAATGCAAGAAGGCAAAATGGTTGTCTGAGACGGCTTTATAAATAGCTGAGGAAAGAGGAGAAGTGAAAGTCAAGGGAGAAAGGGAAAGATACCCAACTGTACGCAGAGTTCCAGAGAATAGCAAGGAGAGAAAAGAAGGCTTTCTTAAATGAACAATGCAAAGAAGTAGAGGAAAACAGCATAAAGTGAAGAGGAACTAAAGATCCACTTGATGAAGGAGAAAGAGGAGAGTGACAAAGCTGGCTTAATCCTCAACATTCAAAACAGTAAGATCATGGCATCTGGCCCCAATCACTTCCTGGCAAGTAGTTGGGGAAACAATGAAAACAGTGACAGACTTTATTTTCTTGGGCTCCAAAATCACTGCAGATGCTGACTGCAGCCATGAAACTAAAAGACACTTGCTCCTTGGAAGGAAAGTTATGACCAACCTAGACAGCATATTAAAAAGCAGAGACATTACTTTGCCAACAAAGGTCCATCTAGTCAAAGCTATGGTTTTTCCCAGTAGTCATGTATGGATGTGAGAATTGGACCATAAAGAAAGCTGAGCATAGAAGAATTGATGCTTTTGAACTGTGGTGTTGGAAAAGACGCTTGAGAATCCCTTGTCTACAAGGAGATAAAACCAGTCAATCCTAAAGAAAATCAGTCCTGAATATTCACTGGAAGGACTGATGCTGAAGCTGAAGCTCCAAACCTTTGGCCACCTGATGCGAAGAGCCAACTCATTGAAAAAGACCCCGACGCTGGGAAAGATTGGAGGCAGGAGGAGAAGGGGACGACAGAGCATGAGATGATTGGAAGGCATCACCGACTCGATGGACATGAGTTTGAGCAAGCTCCGGGAGTTGATGATGGACAGGGAAGCCTGGTGTGCTGCAGTCTGGGGTCACAGAGAGTCAGACATGACTGAGCAACTGAACTGAACTGAATAGAATGGGAAAGACTAGAGATCTATTCAAGAAAATTGGAGATATCAAGGGAACATTTCATGCAAGGATGGGCTTGATAAAGGACAGAAATAGTAAGGACCTAACAGAAGCAGATGAGATTAAGAAAAGGTGGCAAGAATACACAGAAGAATTATACATAAAGGTCTTAATGACTCAGATAACCACGATGGTGTGGTCACTTACCTGAGCCAGACATCCCAGAGTGTGAAGTCAAGTTTGGGCCCTAGGAAGTAATATGACAAACAAAGCTAGTGGAGGTGATGGGATTCCAGCTGAGCTATTTCAAATCCTAAAAGATGATGCTGTGAAAGTGCTGCACTCAACATGTCAGCAAATTTGGAAAATTCAGCAGTGGCCACAGGACTGGAGAAGGTCAGTTTTCATTCCAATCCCAAAGAAAGGCATTGGCTAAGAATGTTCAAACAACTGTGAATTTGTGCTCATTTCACATGCTAGCAGGGTAATGCTCAAAATCCTTCAAGCTATGCTTCAGCAGTATGTGAGCCAAGAACTTCCAGATGTGCAAGCTGGTTTTAGAAAAGGCAGAGGAACCAGAGATCAAATTGCCAGCATTTGTTGGATCATAGAGAAAGCATAGGAAATTCCAGGGAAACGTCTAATTCTTCTTCATTGACTATAATAAAGCCTTGGACTGTGTGGATCACAACAAATTGTGGAAAATTCTAAGAGATGGAAGTACCAGACCACCTTACCTGTCAACAGAGAAATCTTAATGCAGGTCATGACGCAGCAGTTAGAACCTTACATGGGATAACTGACTCATTCCAAATTGAGAAAGGAATATGACAAGGCTGTATAATGTCACCCTGCTTATGTAACTTATATGCAGAGTGCATCATGTGAAATGTGGGCTGGATGAATCACAAGCTGGAATTAAGACTGCAAGGAGAAATATGAACAACCTCAGATATGCAGATGATACCACTCTAACGGCAGAAGTGAAAAGGAATTTAAGAGCCTCTTGATGAGGGTGAAAAAGGAGAGTACAAAAGCTGGTTCGAAACTTAACATTAAAAAAAACTAAAATCATGGCATGCAGTCCCATCACTTCATGGCAAACGAAAGGGGAAAAAGTGGAAGCACTGACAGATTTTCTTTTCTTGGGCTCCAAAATCACTGTGCATGGTGACTGCAGCCACAAAATTCAAAGATATTTGCTCCTTGGAAGGAAAGTTCTGACCAACCTAGACAGCATATTAAAAAGCATCTACATCACTTTGCTGACAAAGGTTTGTATAGTGAAAGCTATGGTTTTTCCATTAGTCATGAATAGGTGTGAGAATTAGACCATAAAGTAGGCTGAGTGCTGAAAAATTGATGCTTTTGGAGTGTGGTGCAGGAGAAGACTCTTGAGAGTCCCTTGGACAGCAAGGAGATCAAACCAGTCAATCCTAAGGGAAATCAGCCCTGAATATTCATTGGAAGGACTGATGCTGAAGCGCCAATACTTTGGGCACCTGATACAAAGAGCTGACTCATTGGAACAGACCTGATGTTGGGAAAGATTGAAGACAAAAGGAGAAAGGTACAGTAGATGATGAGATGATTAGATCACATCGCCGACTCAATGCACGACTCTGACCAAACTCCTGGAGTTTGTGTGTGAAGGGCAGGGAAGCCTGGCATGGTACAGTCCATGGGGACGCAAAGGGTCAGACATGGCTTAGCACTGGAACAACAGCAGTTAGGTCCTTCAGACTAAGTTTTTAGCAACTTAATCTAAACCATAGATAGGAGACTGTTGAAAGGCATAGCAACACCTATGAATACAGTTGGAGGACGACATGGCAACCTGCTCCAGTGTTCTGGCCTGGAGAATGCCATGGACAGAGGAGCCTGGCAGGCTACAGTCCATAGGGTCGCAGAGTCAGACACGACTGAAGCAACTTAGCACGCACGCATGAATAAAGTGGGAAGTCAAGAGATACCTGGCGTGACAACAAAGTCTGGGCTTGCAGTACAAAGCGAAGCAGTTTTCCACGGAAGCCTGCTGTTCGGTCACCGCCTGCCTCTCGTTTTACCCGCTGAGGGTCAGGAGTCTCAGGTGTTGTGTGAGGCCCGACAGCGCCACCCGTCGCTGTGCCGTCCTCAGGCACATCGTCCAGACGGAGGCTCTTGGTTGGGGTGCGCAGAGCGGCCCGCGGTCTGCCGCACAGCCTTGGCCTGTGTTGGGGGGACTCGTTGGCCCAGGTGCGGTGCTGGGTCTGGACGATGCTGGACAGTGCTCAGCGTGCTCTAGCGTCTCCTCTGGGCCCTTCGCCATCCCAAAGCCGCTACCCAGGCCCAGGTCTCTGCCGCCCTCCTGGTTCTCAGCACGTGGTCTCTGCTGACAGACTGTCTCCAGGGCTGGGGGGCTGCACGGCTCACCACTGGCTGCTGTGGGTGGGTTCTGACGCGCACCTCTGTCAGCAGCTGGGCCTTGACGTTCGTAGATCTTAGTGAACGGTGAGTAACACGCTGAAGTTCAGGGCTTGGGAAACGTCAAGGTAGATTTAAAGGGGAAGTACTCGGCAGCACGCATTAAAGATGGTCTGTCGTGATGGGTGCAGGGATTCTACGGTGGGAAAGGAGACAGGGTCAGTTCCGAACCTGGGGGCCAGTGGGGTTCAGTGCCAAGGAGCAGGGTGTGTGCAGCTCAGGGACGAGGAGACCTGTTGGGGTGGTTCTGGGTGAGCTGCTGCAGCGAGTCACACATCCTCTGGGACGATGAGGGGTGAGGAGCCCAGTCAGATATCTGGGGCAGCGGGCAGCAGGGTGGGGCCTGCATAGACTGAGCTGCATTCTTTTCACAACTGGGTTTTACCAGGAGGAGCAGGACAGGCCCAGCTGGTATCAGGAGCCCGATGAGGCTGGCCAATGGTGCTCTTGTCAGGGACCGAGAGTGAGCATAAGCCATTCCGGCAGCGTGGACGGAGGGGCCCGCCCCGCCCGAGGGGGCCCTGCTCCTCTGGGGCTCTGGTCCCCAGGCCTGGACTCCTCATCCTGTGTCCTTGTCTTGGGCTCCAGGCAGCCCCCCGGATGGGCCCTGCATGTGGGGTAAAGAGGAGGGTCGTTCCACTACGGAAAAGCCAGGTGTATGCGCTGCTCCTGCCCACCAGGGTCCCCTCTCCAGAGGGCAGTTTAGAGACCAGAGGCCCGGGCTGGCCCGGATCCTTGGTCACTTCACAGCTGCTCCAAGCCCCGGAGGAAACCAGCCTTTTGCAAAATCAAAACCCGAAGAGCATCCGTGTAACTTCAGGCGTTAGGGAGGAGGACATCTGTGCTGCTCCTTTGAGAGAAGGAGCAGCCACGTGAGCAGGAAGCAGGTTGCTTAAGTCCAGGCAGCGGGCAGCTGATCGTCTGAATTGCCTCTGCCTGTTGAGCAGCAGAGGAGGAGCTGCCTGGGGAGAAGCCCAGGGAAGAGCCGCTGATCAAGGCCTGGGCCCACTGTTCCGAAGCCGGGACTGCCAGCCCCGGAGCGATGAGCTCTCAGACGCAGGAAGCCCGAGCTCTCCTGGGGAGACCAGGCCCGCTTGTGGCGGAGTCCCCGGAGAGTGATCACCTCTGTCTGAAGCTCCTTTTTCACATCTGCTTTCAGGATGGCCACAGCTCCTGACCTCGGGCTGGTTGTGAGGATTCAATGAGATTCTTGTCACCAGCAAGGCTGAGAAATAGGAGACGGACACACAGGAGGCTCTCCGCACGGCTGGTGGTCATGATGCTGAAGGCCCCAGGCGACGTGTCGATTCTCAGATACAAGGAATGGGGCTCCTGTCAGCGGGTCCAGTGTGGGGCTTCGGTTGGCAGGGGGACGGGGTCACAGCGGGGGCTGGAGCCAGGTGGGCCTGGCACCCTTTGCCCACTGAGAAGCCCTGGCTGTGCGTACAGTAACTGTCCAACATCAGGGAGGGGAGCGCTTGGGTTAGCAGGCAGGGCCGTGTGTCGGGGAAGCAGGCCTGGGCTTGGGAGCCCTGGAGCGAGCCGCCCGATGGGCCGACAGCTGGCTGGCCACCATCAGATGACAGCGCCACGTCCTCGTCCCCCGGCTCCTTGCCTTGCTCTGGGAGAAGCAGGAATCTGTGCTCTGAACGGGGAAGGGGTGGGGTGTGGGGGCGCGCCCCTGCAGCAGGCGCCCTGGCTTCATACCCCAGGGGCTGGGCACATGGGCTCTGGGTGCTGGGCGGCCTGGCTCAGCTCCCCGTCCCCAGACATGCACTGCATGATTGTCTGGTCATTCCCCACGGCACTGTCCACGCTGCAGTGGCAAAGGCCGCGTCCTGGAGGAGTTGAAAGGACCAGAAGGCAGAATGGAGCGACCAGAGCCCTCATGCACAGTTCGACTTCAGCAGGAAGCACTGTCTCCCACGGGCCAGGGGCACTGAGCCGGGTGGAGGTTTCGAGAACAGTTGGGAGCAGCAGGAGATACCAAGTGTCAGCGGGCCTGAAATGGAGATCGTGGCCCACGCAACTGCGCGTCATGAGACCTACAGAGAAATCTGCTGGGTGTACACCTTGGAGGAAATGTCTGTTCAAATCTTTGCCCATTTTAAGTTGAGCTGTTTATCTTGTTGAATTTTAATAGCTCTTTTTATATTCCGGATTACTAGAACGCTATCAGAGATATGATTTGCAAATATTTTTCTGATTCTGTGGGTTGTCTTTTTACTTTATTCTTTTGAAGCATAAACTTTAAAATTTTCATGACGTTCAATTCATCTATTTTTCTTTGGTTGCTTGAACCTTAAGGATCATACCTAAGAAACCATTGTCTAATCCAGGATCGTAAAGATCTATCCCTAGGTTTTCTTCTAATCATCTTATGGTTTTAGCCCTTGCATTTAGGTCTGTCTTGGAACCTCCAGCCCACTCAGTATTCTGAGTTAATTTTTGGGTGTAGTGTGAGGTAGAGGTTCTCACTCTTTTAACTTATTTTTATCTTTGAATATAAAATGTGTCTCCTGTAGACATTACAGACTGAATCGTGTTTTTTAAAAATGTCCATTTTGCCAATCTTTGCCTCTTAATTGCAGTCTTTTTTACATTAGTGTAGTTTCTGATGAGGTCAGATTTATTTCTGCCCTGTTGCCCTTTGTTTCTTCTTCCTCTGCTCCTCCACTCATGTCTTTTGTGTGTTTTAAATAGATGTTTTCCTGTGTCATTTTAGTTCCATTTGTTTTCCTATGTATTTTCTGGAGTTATTTTCTTAATCCCTTGTCTGGGGAACATAATATTATTAAGTTACCACAATCTAATTTGGGTTAATATCAGCTCATTTCAATAGTATACGAAGCCTTTGCTAAATGTAGCTCTGTTTCCTCTTCTTTCATATATTATACCAACGATGTCTAGATACAGTCGACGCCATCAGCACACAATTGTTGCTTTCTGTATGCTAAGTTGCTTCAGTTGTGCCCAACTCTTTGCTACCCCATGGATTGTAGCCCACCAGGCTCCTCTGTCCATGGTGGGATTCTCCAGGCCAGAATACTGGATCGGGTTGCCATGCCCTCCTCCAGAGGATCTTCCTGACCCAGGGATTGAACCTGGGTTTTCTGCATTGCAGGTGGATTCTTCACTGGCTGAGCCATCAGGGAAGACTTTTGTTAGCTTAATGGTCAGCTGACCAACCTATACAGCTAATTAAAAAGCAGAGACATTACTTTGCCAACAAAGGTCCGTCTAGTCAAGGCTATGGTTTTTCCAGTAGTCATGTATGGATGTGAGAGTTGGACTATGAAGAAAGCTGAGCGCCGAAGAACAGATGCTTTTGAACTGTGGTGTTGGAGAAGACTCTTGAGAGTCCTTTGGACTGCAAGGAGATCCAACCAGTCCATCCTAAAGGAAATCAGTCCTGAATGTTCATTGGAAGGACAGATGCTGAAGCTGAAGCTACAATACTTTGGCCACCTGGTGCGAAGAACTGAGTCATTTGAAAAGACCCTGATGCTGGGAAAGATTGAAGGCGGGAGGAGAAGGGAATGACAGAGGATGAGATGGTTGGATGGCATCAGAGACTTAATGGGTATGAGTTTGGGTAAACTCTGGGAGTTGGTGATGGACAGGGAGGCCTGGCATGCTGCAGTCCGTGGGGTCACAAAGAGTCGGACACAACTGAGCGACTGAACCTGAACTGAACTGAACTGAAAGTTTGCGCAGAGACTCTCTAAACCCATGGAACCAACACCTCTCCCGCTCTCTACGGAGGGGCCGTGTGTGTGTTAGGGTATGCCTCAACTCTTGCCACCGCAGTCCACAACTCCATCTTAGGCTTCTGTGCCTGCGTGTGCAGATTCTGTGAGTTGGCGGGAGGTGAGAGCTTAGAGACACCTCGGGTCTTTTCTCTGCACCCGCCCGTCCTGCACAGTGGCATGGCCGTCTAGAATCCCAGGGCTCTGTAAGTTCAGTGTCCCTGCGGATAGTTCACCTCTCCCGCTTTCTCCTTCAGGCTTTTTGTTCCCCTGCCATTTGCCCCAGCCGTCATCCAGGCATCTGCAGCATTCAGCAGTTGCCTTTGATTGTTTTTGCAGATAACTCTGGGAGACAGGCTGTTTGCACTGGGTGAACTCGGAGGCAGCTCACGTAAAGACAGTTTTGATACTGGGGTTTTCAAAGTAGCCACCAGACAGGACAAACAATGATGGATCTCTGAGGGTGGGGCATCCTGCCCCCCCGCCCCGGCTGCCTGGCTTCTGGTTTGCACCATGACGCTGGGCTGTTGGTTTCCAAGGTCTCATGGGGCTGCAGGCAGTAGGGAATGGGTGGGTACATACTCTGAGGGCAAAACACTCACTGCTCTTATTGAAATCAGTAAAAATTAAACACTGTGCAGACTGCTGCACACTTCAGTTAAATCCCAGAATTCTGAAATGTTGACCCTGACCAGTTTTGACCAGAGTTCTCACTGCCTTTATGCAGGAGAGAAAGATCGGAGGCTCTTAGCCGTTTTTGCTGCTGTAACGTCTCTGACTGATTTCTGACTCTTCTTCTCACACAGTCGAAATCAATTTGGTTTCCTGCACACGGTGCCTAGGCAGCTGAACGCGGGAAGGAGATAAGGTGGGTGCTGTGTGGGGTCTTTGTGCTACGGTGGTGCAGTCTCTACCATGGTCAGATCCCTCCTTCCCATTTCTTCCCACTCCCGCGAGACCTGCTTGGATGTCAGAACCAGGATTGATCTGTGTTGGGCAGGGAGTGTCAGGGGGACCTGCCGGGTTCCTCATTTTCTATCCCCGCCCCATTTGATGAGTCCTATGCTCTGCAGCCCCCCTTCTGCAGGCCCAGGCCCCGTTCTGTGTGGGGCTTTGGCGAGTCTGCAGTCTGGCAATTAAGTGGCTGCGTCTCTATCTGCTCTGGAGGCCTCCCGGTGTAATCCCCCTCCTCTGACTGTCATCTTCCCATCTGGCACAGCTGGGTGGCAGGATAATGGCTTTATTAAGCGCATCTTGCACTTAATTCCCCGAGGACGTCAGTCCGCCAGGGAAGACCAAATCTCTCCCGCAGCCACGCAGCCGGCTCAGTGACATCTGTCCAGACCTGGGTGTGTCCAGGAAAGGCGCACACGGGCTGCTCTTCTGACCACCTGATTCTGGGGGTCTGGGGGCTGACCTGGACGGGGGTTGTGTCCCCACATGGAGTTAGGTGAGCTCTGTGGGCCTGCCTGGGTGGGATTAGCCCACTCTGAGTGGGGTCTGGGGCCTGGGCATCAGTCAGCCTCCAGAGGCCTGGCAGGCGTCCAGCATAAGGACTCTCATCCCCTGAAGCCTCCACGTAGGGCTGTGGGTCTGAATACACTGCCTCATGCTGTCAGGGAGCCCAGTCTGCAGGTCCTGTCTCAGCAGGGGTGAGGTCAGTGATGTGAAGCGGCCAGACAGAAACCTGACCGCCGTGGGCTTTGATGCAGGAATCCAGCAAACGGGAGGCTGCGTGTCCAGCAGATGTGCAAACACCTTGTTGGTGGACTGGTGTTTTCCACACTGTTCTGCAGAAGTGGGTCCAGTTCTTGGAGAGTCACTTCTATGTTGGCTTGTTGAAGGCTCTGAGAAGTCCTGCAGCTAGGAACGCCCAGTGTTGATGGGCTGCTTCGGCCTACAGCCCCCAGCTGCCTTTCGTCCAGTGACACTGCAGTGCCCTTGGGAGGCAGGACGCGCTCAGTCCTGGACCTGCCAGCACACGAGGTGCAGGCGTCCTCTCTCGGATATCTCATCCCAGTGTCCTGACACTTCAGCCCCCGGGTCCCATGCACACTCACAGTGGACTTAATGTTTTAGATCGTAAATGTGGCAAGCACACAAAACATATTGAAAGTAAAATGATGAACCCTGGTGGATAACACACGCTTTGTCAGCATTCTGCCTGTGTGCTACCGTGTGTGCACGCATGTGTGTGTGCTCGTGTGTGTGCACGTGTGCAGTGTGTGCATGCACGTGTGTGTGTGCACGTGTGCGCGCACATAAGTGAGTGTGCACACGTGTGCGTGTGCGTGCATGTGTACATGTGTGTGTGATTTAAAGCAGCGGGCCTCACCACAAGCCCCCAGTCTCTCCCCCACCCTCCTGCCCCAGCCTCAGCAGAAACCACTGCCCTGAGTTCTGCGCTTCTCTTTTCCCGGCACATCCTTGTTCCCTGCCTGCATGGGTTCGTGTCTCGCTAAATAATGTATATTCCATCTCACAGGTCTCCCGCCCTCTGTTCTAAGTGTGTGTCTGCTTTGACCCTGCAGTGCTGCACCCCATTCTGTGGAGAGCACAGACTGCAGCCGTGCTCAGCTACCGCTGGGGGTGTCTGAGCTGCCCCTTAGCTTTCTCTGTGGTAAAGGAAGCTTCGATGGTGAGTGCTGAGTGTCGCCTGGTTACAGGTGTGAGGGGCAGAGCGGCTGGGCTGTAGGGGAGGGGCCCCGGAGGGCCCCCCAACTCACGTCACAGAAGGGCTGCCATGCTGATGCTTGGTCTGCAGCAGAGGAGGGCTATGCTGTCTGGCACCATCGGCAGAGGCTGCATACCAGTCACCTAACTGGATGGGGTGGGAGGCCAGGCCTGGACCCAAGGCGGGCTTTGTGCGCGAGCCTGCAGTGCGGCCTGCTTCCACGGAGGAGGGCTCTGGAAGGTCAGGGAGCTGAATCCCCATGTTACTCCAACAGAGTGCTATTCTCAGGCAGGTCACCCTCGGACTCCTCAGGACAGATGACCCCACCTCCCAAAGTCTGAGACTTTCCCAGAAACCATAGCAGTTTCGACTGGAACTCGGCAGTTCCAAGTACTGGAGGTTGGGTACTGGGGTCATAGTTCAAAGGTTTGCTAAGGTCGTAGCACCGTCTGTCCCATCCTTTCACGCAGAGACACTCCAGTCTCACACTCAGAGGTCTACATTTGGGGTGTGGAATCAGTCACCCCACCTGATCTGAGAGGATCCTGAGGCCCCTTCTGTACTTATGTGTGCACCGCAGATCTGTGGTTCTGATTCACGGACACTGAAGCGCAGGGATGCGGTGGTCTGTTCTCATGTCTGGTCAGGGTTGGTGTGGAACGTGGATCTGTCTGGGAATCAGACTTCCAGGGGCAGGAAACGCCTTGCCATCTAGGTGCTCTGTACACACGCGAGAAAGGTCAAACACCCTTCAGAGCCCATCTCCTAGCCCTGACGCCCCCATTTCTCCTGCTTCCCGGCACCTTTCCCTCCTCTGCGAGCTCTGTGTGCCTGTCTTCTAATGTTCTCTGGGAGCTGTGTTCCTGTATTCTGCCTGTTCCCTGTGAGCTCTGTGTTCCTATCTTCTGCCTGTTCCCTGTGAGCTGTGTTTCTATCTTCTGCCTGTTCCCTTTGAGCTCTGTGTTCCTGTCTTCTGCCTGTTCCCCGTGAGCTGTGTTCTTGTCTTCTGCCTGTTCCCAGTGAGCTCTGTGTTCTTGTCTTCTGCCTGTTCCCAGTGAGCTCTGTGTTCCTGTCTTCTGCCTGTTCCCTTTGAGCTCTGTGTTCCTGTCTTCTGCCTGTTCCCTGTGAGCTGTGTTCTTGTCTTCTGCCTGTTCCCTGTGAGCTCTGTGTTCTTGTCTTCTGCCTGTTCCCAGTGAGCTCTGTGTTCCTGTCTTCTGCCTGTTCCCTGTGAGCTGTGTTCTTGTCTTCTGCCTGTTCCCTGTGAGCTCTGTGATCCTGTCTTCTGCCTGTTCTCTGTGAGCTGTGTTTCTGTCTTCTGCCTGTTCCCTGTGAGCTGCATTCCTGTCTTCTGCCTGTTCCCTGTTAGCTCTGTGTTTCTGTCATCTGCCTGTTCCCTGAGAGCTGCGTTCCTGTCTTATGTCTGTTCCCTGTGAGCCTGTCTTCTGCCTGTTCCCTGTGAGCTGTTTTTCTGTCTTCTACCTGTTCCATGAGAGCTGTGTGTTTCTGTCTTCTGCCTGTTCCCTTTGAGCTCAGTGATCCTGTCTTCTGCCTGTTCTCTGTGAGCTGTGTTTCTATCTTCTGCCTGTTCCCTGTGAGCTCTGTGTTCCTGTCTTCTGCCTGTTCTCTGTGAGCTGTGTTTCTATCTTCTGCCTTTTCCCTGTGAGCTCTGTGTTCCTGTCTTCTGCCTGTTCTCTGTGAGCTGTGTTTCTGTCTTCTGCCTCTTCCCTGTGAGCTCTGTGTTCCTGTCTTCTGCCTGTTCCCTGTGAGCTGTGTTTCTGTCTTCTGCCTGTTCCCTGCGATCTCTGTGTCTATCTTCTGCCTGTTCTCTGTGAGCTGTGTTTCTGTCTTCTGCCTGTTCCCTGTGAGCTCTGTGTTCCTGTCTTCTGCCTGTTCCCTGTGAGCTGTGTTTCTGTCTTCTGCCTGTTCCCTGTGAGCTGTGTTTCTGTCTTCTGCCTGTTCCCTGTGATCTCTGTGTCTATCTTCTGCGTGTTCTCTGTGAGCTGTGTTTCTGTCTTCTGCCTGTTCCCTGTGAGCTCTGTGTTCCTGTCTTCTGCCTGTTCTCTGTGAGCTGTGTTTCTGTCTTCTGCCTGTTCCCTGTGAGCTCTGTGTTCCTGTCTTCTGCCTGTGCCCTGCGATCTCTGTGTCTGTCTTCTGCCTGTTCTCTGTGAGCTGTGTTTCTATCTTCTGCCTGTTCCCTGTGAGCTCTGTGTTTCTGTCTTCTGCCTGTTCCCTGTGAGCAGCGTTCCTGTCTTCTGCCTGTTCCCTGTGAGCTGTGTTCCTGTCTTCTGCCTGTTCTCTGTGAGCTGTGTTTCTATCTTCTGCCTTTTCCCTGTGAGCTCTGTGTTCCTGTCTTCTGCATGTTCTCTGTGAGCTGTTTTCTGTCTTCTGCCTCTTCCCTGTGAGCAGCATTCCTGTCTTCTGCCTGTTCCCTGTGAGCTGTGTTTCTGTCTTCTGCCTGTTCCCTGCGATCTCTGTGTCTATCTTCTGCCTGTTCCCTGTGAGCTTTGTTTCTGTCTTCTGCCTGTTCCCTGTGAGCTGTGTTCCTGTCTTCTGCCTGTTCTCTGTGAGCTGTTTTCTGTCTTCTGCCTCTTCCCTGTGAGCAGCATTCCTGTCTTCTGCCTGTTCCCTGTGAGCTTTGTTTCTGTCTTCTGCCTGTTCTCTGTGAGCTGTGTTTCTATCTTCTGCCTGTTCCCTGTGAGCTCTGTGTTCCTGTCTTCTGCCTGTTCTCTGTGAGCTGTGTTTCTATCTTCTGCCTTTTCCCTGTGAGCAGCATTCCTGTCTTCTGCCTGTTCCCTGTGAGCTTTGTTTCTGTCTTCTGCCTCTTCCCTGTGAGCAGCATTCCTGTCTTCTGCCTGTTCCCTGTGAGCTTTGTTTCTGTCTTCTGCCTGTTCTCTGTGAGCTGTGTTTCTGTCTTCTGCCTGTTCCCTGTGAGCTGTGTTCCTGTCTTCTGCCTGTTCCCTGTGAGCTGTGTTTCTGTCTTCTGCCTGTTCCCTGTGAGCTCTGTGTTCCTGTCTTCTGCCTGTTCCCTGTGAGCTGTGTTTCTGTCTTCTGCCTGTTCCCTGCGATCTCTGTGTCTGTCTTCTGCCTGTTCTCTGTGAGCTGTTTTCTGTCTTCTGCCTGTTCCCTGTGAGCTTTGTTTCTGTCTTCTGCCTGTTCCCTGTGAGCTGTGTTCCTGTCTTCTGCCTGTTCTCTGTGAGCTGTGTTTCTATCTTCTGCCTTTTCCCTGTGAGCTCTGTGTTCCTGTCTTCTGCCTGTTCTCTGTGAGCTGTTTTCTGTCTTCTGCCTCTTCCCTGTGAGCAGCATTCCTGTCTTCTGCCTGTTCCCTGTGAGCTGTGTTCCTGTCTTCTGCCTTTTCCCTGTGAGCTCTGTGTCCTGTCTTCTGCCTGTTCTCTGGGCTGTTGGGCGTTTTCTTTCTGATTTGTAGCAGCTCCTCACATATTTTGAATCAAAATCTTTCCTCAAATACTTGATACCAAACGTCTTTCCCAGTTTGTCGCTTGTTCTTTTATGTTTATTGTGCCTTTTGTCTTACAGCAGCTGTAAATTTTAGTTACTCAAAGTTCTCAATCTTTTCTTTTGTAGTTTGTTTATTTTGTGTCTTATTCCATAACACATGAAGATATGTTCCTGTTTTTTTATAAGCCTTATAGTTGCTCTTCACCATTTAATTCTATATTTTTAAAAAGTGCTCTGTGATTTGAGTTGATGATTTCCCTTTTTTCTGCAGGGATTTCTGTCTCCTGTGCCCTACCCTCTGGTCTGCAGGCTGTCTCCTCCTGTGAGTCTGCTTCTGGGCTCCCTGTTCTGTCCCTTTGGCCTCCTCCTTCTGGGCCGACATCTCGCGGTTTGGGGTGCTAAAGCTTCGTGGTCGATCTTAGTAACTTCTCTTGGAAGGTTCATACCCCTGTGCTCAGAGTGTCGTAGCTACTCTTAGTCCTTTGTTCATCCACATAAATGTTAGGATTCGTGTGCATATTCTATAAAATTCCCTACTGGGATTTAATTGAGGTTAAATTAAATTTATAGATCAGTACAGGAGAACTGTCATTTTTATGACACTGAGTCTTCTCACCCAGCTTGTGGCGTATCTGCCTGATTCACTTTGGTCTTCTTGTATATTTGTCAATGAAGTCATATAATTTTCTCCAGAAAGACCATGCACTGCTTTTGTTAGATTTCCTTCTGATCTTACAAACATATTGTTATTGTTCTTGGTGTCTTTCTAAATGAAATGTTCTGACTACCACGGCTGTGGCTCCTGTGGCCTGGCGACATGGTTTGTGTCTGTGCTTGGATCTCGGGTCCTTCCCTTCATAGCTTATTGTAGGTTCTCCAAGACTCTCAGTGGAGCTGAGCTTTTAATTTGTGTGTAGTGAAAATTTTCACTGCTTCCCTTCCAATCCTTATTCATTTCGTTTCCTTTTGTCTTACTGCACAAGCTGAGGCTTTCCATGCAGCGTTGAGTAGCTGTGATGATACTGGTTGTCATTGTCGCCTTCCTGACTCTAAGTGGGTGATGCTCCTAATGTGTGTTAGTCACTCAGTTGTGTCCGACTCTTTGCCTCCCCCATGGGCTGTGGTTCCCCATGCAACCCATCAGGCTCCTCTGTCCATGGGATTCTCCAGGAAAGAATACTAGAGTGGGTTGCCATTTCCTTCTCCAGGGGATCTTCCCTGGCTCAGGAATCGAACCTGGGCCTCCTGCATTGCAGGCAGATTCTTTACTGACTGAGCCACCAGGGAAGCCCTAAGGGTTCATTGTTAATTGTGACTCTCTAGTACATTTTCATGTATACTTGGTATCACACTTAGGAGTTCCATTTTGTTCCTGTTTTATTAAGCATTTTTGTTGTGAATGGCCATTAAATCATATTAAAATGCCTATCATACATACGCGAGGATGACTTATGGTTTCTCTTCAGCCGTTGAGAATAAATGCGGTGACAGTCATGTCTAATGTGCACACCTGTACGCTGTTGGAGGGTGTTATCTGGGTCATTTCTTTGGAGATGATTATCAGAAGCGGTCAGCCTGTGGGGAGGTTTTGCTTCCATGGAAATCATGGAGGCTGTCTGAAGGAGAGGAAGCTGAGGCAGTTTGCGCAGAGGTTTCTGTCGTGGGGGAGAGGGCAGCACCGCTTGTGGGTCGGGGGGGGATTTAGAGGCAGGCCAAGGGGTTGGGGAGCCCCATGAGAAGCCAGGAGCCCGAGTCCCAGAGCGGCCAGGCGCGTACTTGGGCTCCCCGGCCGGCGCTCAGCTGGGAACAGGGCCGGGGTTGGACGCGGTCAGTTGCTGAGCCGTCTGGGTGGAGCCTCACAGGCTGCCATCTGACTCCCCTCCAGCATGACCTGCAGGAGGCAGGCCAGACACCTGGGCCCACGTCTGTAGGAGTCGGTCGCTCTCCTGGGCTGGTTCCTGCAGACTGTGGTGCTCGTCCTGTCTCTGCATGTGGTCTGCCTGTTGTCTGTCTGTAGTTCAGTCTCTCCCCTCCGAGGGGTCTCCATTTCAGCCGGGGTCTGCACGGGGCCGTGACTTTCCCACCAGCCCCTGCAGCAGCATCGGGATCCGAGCCCCGCTCTCCTGAGAGCAGGTCGCCCCCACGCCCGGCCCAAGCCACCCCAGTGACGCGGTTTCCAGCTGCTCCCCTCTTGCTTGTGGCTGATCCATTTTTCCTCCGGGTCTAGATCCTGGCCCTCTCCCTGCCCCCGTTTCCTACCAGCTCCGCTTGCCTTCAGAAGAATATTTGTCGGATTTTTATCTACTCTTTCTGTGTGTTTGCAGCAGGGGATTGTCAAGGCTTGCTGTCTGCCAAGTTACTGGTACCAGAAGTCTCCAAGCATCTTTAAAGTGGGAAGCATTTTCATTCATTTTTTGCTAAAAAACACTCATTAGCTGTGTCTTGCAGAGGGCTGGAGCTGGCAGCCCCGAGCAGGAGCTGGACCTCGCTCAGGTTTCTGTTTGTAATGAAGCCGAGGACGGTTCGTTAGAGCCCTGGTGCAGAGGCTCTGCAGAAGCACCCCCTTGATGTTTACCGGGTTTGGGGAATTTGTGGCTGATCGCTCACGAAGATGCCCTGGCCGCTCCCCACACCCTTGCCCTTCCGTGTGGTGCAGCCCCTCTGGTCAGGCCCCCTCCCCACCCCTGGGCCGCTGGACCCACCCTGGCCAGTGGACGTCACCGAGATGATGGGGCTCTGGCTCCCCATCCAGGTCTCAGGCAGCCTGTGCCGTCCACCGCGGCTCCTGCACGGCCCAGCTTCCACAGGGACAGGCCAGGCTGGCCTGCGGGGGCGAGACACATGGGGGCAAGGCTGTGCCCGGAGGGCCTCGTGCCCGGGGTGCCCTCAGCCGACGGATGGCGGGGGTGCTCACAGTGGTCCCCACAGTATCTCCTTTACGTGTGAGCCTCTTGTTTGGGTGGCTGATGGTGCAGCAAAAGCCAGCGGGCCCGCCGTGTGCTGGGTTGGCCGTCATGGCTGCTCGTGTCCCAGGCCTGGGGCTGGCTGGCCAACCTGGGAGAGCAGCAGGGAGCCCTCGGGTCAAGTGCGATCAGTGCTGGGGGGCCAGGGGTGCTGCAGCAGCCTTGGGTCTGCAGGGTGGAAAGGGCACGCAGGGCGGGAGTGGGCATGTGTGCAGAGAGAGGGGGAACAGGGCTGGGGGCAGCCAGTGCGGGGACCCTGCTTCCGCCACCCACCGGCCTTGTGACTTGGGAAGTCCTGATCTGAACCCAGCTCTGCTCATCTGACCGCAGAGGGCTGAGATGAGACTCTGGTCTCTGCCCAAGGAGGCCTAGGAAGCCAGTGGTGTGGGGGGCGGGGGGTGGAGGGGCCCTGCTGAGCGTGTGTTCTGAGGTGCTTGCTCAGTGGCCAGTGGACAGGCCCTCCCGCCTCCCTCTCTCCTCTGCGGAGACCCCGTCCCTGAAACTTGGTGCCACGTGGCCGACACCTGGAGTCCCTGGATTGCACGGAAATCCCGTGCATAGCTTCCTTCCACCGTCGGGGGCCGCTGCCTGTGTCCCCTTCCTGTGACTGATCCGGGGCTGCAGGGCACCCTGGAATTCCAAGGTTGAGGAGCCTGGTCCCAAGCCGCACTTTGGAACACGACCAGTGGGGCGCAGGGCTGGCGGGCAGCGGGAAGCCGCGTCCGCTTCGGGGGAGTGCTTTCACGCCGGTCGGTCTGAGTTACTCAGAGGCCGAGGTACGCTGCGCCAGGCCCAGGCATCGGAGGTGCTCTGCCACTCGGGATGTGCCCACCCTCACCTCCTCCCCAGCTCGCTCCGTGCGTCCTCTCCTGGGTCAGGCCCAGCCGGCCCTTGGCCGCTTTAGGCTCTCAGGACGAGGGCTTCTCCCCTACAAAGAGGACAGAGGAGCCGGGGGTTGGTGCACCACACCTCACCCCATCCCCGGGCTGGCGGAGGGGAGGGGCTTGAAGAGGAAATTTGGGTAGGCGCCACGGGGAGGGGCAGGGTGCTGGGCAGGTGAAACCACAGGGGTCTGCTCCTCAGGCGCCTCCTGGTTGGTCCTGTGTTTTCAGAAGGGAAGGGAGGGGGCCAGGGTGCAGTGTGTGGGTAAGGACACACGTCAGGGGAAGATGGCACCCGGGCGCCGGGAGAGGCTTCCTGCGTGGGGACAGGGCTCCGTGGCGGGGGTGGGGTGGGCCAGGGGGACACACTGCATCTCACTGTGCCTCTGCTTCCAGCGTGTCCCCTCAGACCCCCCGGGATCTCTGAAAACACACCTCTGACTCCCGGTGGCTCAAACCCCTGGTGGCTGCCCAGAGCCCCTGCCTCCCATTAGGGGGAATTAGGCCCTCCATGGCCATCTCTTTAATTCCGAAAGAGATGGGAATACCAGACCACCTCACCTGCCTCCTGAGAAGTCTGTATGCAGGTCAAGAAGCAACAATTAGAGCTGGACATGGAACAATGGACTGGTTTCAAATCCGGAAAGGAGTACATCAAGGCTGCATATTGTCACCCTGCTTGTTTATCTTATATGCAGAGTACATCGTGTGAAATGCCAGGCTGGATGAAGCACAAGGTGGAATCAACATTGCCGGGAGAAATATCAATAACCTCAGATATGCAGATGACACCACCATTATGATAGAAAGTAAAGAGGAATTAAAGAGCCTGTTGATGAAAGTGAAAGAGGAGAATGAAAAAGCTGGCTTAAAACTCAACATTCAAAAAACTAAGATCATGGCATCCGGTCACATCACGTCTTGGCAAATAGATGAGGAAACAATGGAAACAGTGACAGACTTTATTTTCTTGGGCTCCAAAATCACTGCAGATGATGACTGAGGCCATGAAATTAAAAGATGCTTGCTCCTTGGAAGAAAAGCTATGGCCGGCCTAGACAGCATATTAAAAAGCAGAGACATTACTCTGCTGACAAAGGTCCATCTAGTCAAAGCTATGTTTTTTCCAGTAGTCATGTATAGATGTGAGAGTTGGACCATGAAGAAGGCTGAGCGCCAAAGAATTGATGCTTTTGAACTGTGGTGTTGGAGAAGACACCTGAGAGTCCCTCGGACAGCAAGGAGATTCAACCAGTCCATCCTAAAGGAGATCAGTCCTGAATATTCATTGGAAGGACTGATGCTGAAGCTGAAACTCCAATCCTTTGGCCATCTGATGCGAAGAGCTGACTCATCTGAAAAGTTCCTGATGCTGGGAAAGATTGAAGGCGGGAGGAGAAGGAGACGAAAGAGGATGAGATGGTTGGATGGCATCACCGACTCAATGGACAGGAGTTTGGGTGAACTCCGGGAGTTGGTGATGGACAGGGAGGCCTGGTGTGCTGCAGTCCATGGGGTCACAAAGAGTCGGACACGACTGAGCGGCTGAACTGAATTGAACTGACCAGCTCTTGGCCGCCTTGCTTACTCACCCTGCATGGGGTTAGGCTGGGTTTGCTTTACCCCCTGCACCTCTCCACTCCGGGTCCTTGAGGGCAGCCCCCACCATCCCTTACCTGGCCACACCTCTGCAGAGCAAGCAGGTAACAGCAGCACGTGCTGGGTGCCAGGCGTGTGCCCCCATGGCCACACCAGGCAGAAGCGGCAACACTGTCTTCTATTGTGCTCATTTTCAGAGCCAGGAAAAGGGCCAGCTGTTGGCTTTCAGCCGAAGAAGAGCGAGCCCAGACCTCTGTGCATCAGCGTGCTGACAGCGGGAAGCACCCTGTCCCCGTGAGGGCTGATCCTGGCTGACAGAAGCAGGTTAAGGCGGCCGGAGCTGGGGGGCAGAGGCGTGAATGTGGGAGGGCGGGAGCGGGGAGGGGGGGTGGGCAGAGGCATGAATGTGGGGGAGCAGGAGGAGCGGGGTGGGGGGGGCAGAGGCGTGAATGTGGGGGGCAGGGGCCGGGGGGCAGAGGCGTGAATGTGGGGGGCAGGGGCCACACAGAGGGGCCACTCAGGCAGCCCCAAGCCTGGAGACCTCCCTCAGCCCTAAACAGGAGACCTGCGGGCAGCTCGCTGCGCCAGACCAAGCAGCGGAGAAGGTTCAGAGTCACAACCAAAGTCCCCTAACCCTCCCCCTGCCGTTCGGTACTCCCGTCCCTGACAGAATCGTTTCTAAATGATCCGTTTCTGTCCTGACCTTTTTAAAATGCACATATGCATATATAATTGTAGTTTTAAAAATAAACGGGATCCTGTTCTATTATTATTGGATTTTTTTCAGTTGACAATATGCTTCTGAGATCTTTCTGCATCTCCGTGGATCTGTTTTTTAAACATCCTTTAAAAGATGATGATGTAGTTTTCTAATAGTTCCCTAATCAACCACGACACTGTTTCCAGTTCTTTCTTTCTTGTGTTTGTGTGCACGCAACACGTGTACAAGCGCGTGTGCGTGTGTTTGTGCATGCCCAGGCCTGCCTCTCCCCTCCTCCTCACCTAACAGGAACTCTGCCTCGGGGCCTGACCCGTCACAGCCCATCGGGTCATGTGCGGCCCGAGCCCTGGCCTCCAAGGTGGGGGCCTGTGACTTGACCCCACGTGCCTCCTCCGTGAGGGCTCCTGGAGGGCCTCGGACTCAGGACGGGCCAACCACAAGCCCCTGGGACTCTCCACATGGAAATGAACTCACTGCCTTTCGGGGACCCAGACGGCCACACTGCTCCCTGGGCAGCAGCAGAGACCAGCGAGTGGTCCGGGGCTTCCTGGTTAAGTGAGCCCACACGGCCCAGCTCAGGGTGGGTTCTCACTGAGCGCCTACTGCGTACCTGGTGCCACTTTAGGGCAGAAGTGCCAGGCAGGGAGTCTGCTCTCTTGGGGCTCTCACTCTGTTGGAGGTGACAGAGGCTGTCCCCACAGCAGCACCTGCACCATGGGGTCATTCCGATGATGAGTGTGGTTCCGGGGTAAGGCCCCAGTTCTGGGGGACTATGTCACTGTAGTGACTGGCCATGTGGGGGGTGTTGGTGCAAGAATTCCTCAGTCGAGTCGGCTGGTGGCTTCCAATGGCTCAGGGAGGTTTGCAGGGTTTTAAAATCTCAGTTAAAGCTGCGTTGAGGAGTCAAAGAGCTGCTCTGTGCAGGTGTGGCCAGGTACGGGACGGTGGGGGCTGACCTCCTTGGCGTGGAGAGGTGTAGGGTATAAAACAAGCCCAACCTAACCCCGTGCAGGGCCAGTAGCAGCTCCCGGAAGCAGTCCCTTCTCCTTGTGGGCTCCAGGGCTGCCGGAGCCCAGACTAGCTCCAGGTTTGACCGTGGGGCCGCAGAACTACAGCCTCGAGCCAACAAGCAGCACGACGGACCTGCTGCACGAAAGCAGGGTGCTGGCTGCAAAGGGGGACCCAAGGAGGGGCCAGGCCCTTGCCTGAAAGCTGCTTCTGCTCCCTGTGTGAAGAGGCATGAAAACAGGGTGCTGGCTGCAAAGGGGGACCCCGAGGAGGGGCCAGGCCCTTGCCTGAAAGCTGCTTCTGCTCCCTGTGTGAAGAGGCACGAAAGCAGGGTGCTGGCTGCAAAGGGGGAACCCCGAGGAGGGGGCCAGGCCCTTGCCTGAAAGCTGCTTCTGCTCCCTGTGTGAAGAGGCACGAAAGCAGGGTGCTGGCTGCAAAGGGGGACCCCGAGGAGGGGCCAGGCCCTTGCCTGAAAGCTGCTTCTGCTCCCTGTGTGAAGAGGCCAGGCTGCTCTTCTTGAAGCCCCTGGAACAACCCCCCGCACACCCCCATCCTCGTGAGAGGGTGCTGGCTCTCGTTGAGAATTAAGGCTACACCCCGCTGCCTGCAGAGCCCCGTGTGTGCTGCGGACAAGCCTGGGGTCCGGCCAGATGATGCCAGGTGCTGGGGGTACAGTGTCCCCTTCAGCCAGCTTGTTGTGGGGCAGGAGTCGCCCCGTCTGTCTGCTTGCCTGCTCTCCCCTCCACGCCAGCCTCCTCCAGCCCCCGTGTGCGCTCACCTGAAGCTGTTTCCCAGCACCACAGCCCCGACACGCACACACAGGCTCCGTGCACCGTCTGAAGTCACGTCTGAAGTCACTCCACACAGCCCGCAGAGCTTTGCTTCCTCCTGTTCAGCAGGTTGTGTATGTTCTGAGGCTTTATTAGGCATTGCCTGCCCTCAGGCGTCTCTCCGCCTCCCAGACCCGTGTCTGTGTGGCGCAGGGTCGGAGGCTGAGATGCAGGGGGAAGAGAAAGGGGGTCTTTAGGTAGAGAGCTGCAGCGAGCGGGGAGGAGCCTGGGGCGGGGGTGGGGGCGAGTCTGAGAAGGGTGCAGGATTACCAGTTTTCCACGTGCGACGGGATTTTCTGAGAGTGGCCCCCTGCAGAGACTCAGGACTTCGGGGGACGTTTGGTCCTTTACGCTGTAAAAGAGGAAATGGGGCTTGAGCCTCAGGCTCAGCACTGACTCTTGGGGGCCGATTGTTCTCTGGGGGCGTCTCGCACATTGTGGGGTGTCCCTGGCCTCCACCCGCTGAATGCCGGTGCCCTCCCGGGCCCAGGCCTCGCCAGCTCTGGGGACACAGTCTTCCTGAGTGAGGACGGCTGGTTGAAGGAAACTCAAGCGGGGAGGGGTGATTTCCTCCCTATTATGAACAAAAAGGCTTAGAATTATGGGATGCAAGGATGTAGCTATTTTCTTAAAAATTAATGTAATTTCTAATTATGAAATTACGGCACTACAGCTGCAGAAAATGTGGGGAATGCAGAAATGCACAGTGAAAACAAGAAGATGGCCCGTCCCCCTCCGGAGACACCATTCCTAGTGTTTCGTAGCGTAATTCCATGAATACAAATAGACATATTTCTGTTTTGAACAAAAGGAGACGGTGGTGTGCACAGGTGTGTGACATGCTGTTTCCGTTTAACGATGTATGACGACCACCTTTTCATGTCAACGAATGTAATTCTGCTGCACAGACTTTCCCGGCCACGGCGTGACTGTGCGATGGTGTGATAATGTACTCAGTCCCCGTTCCTCCTGAAAACATTTATTTTTATTGCACAATTAATGTATATGTATTGTAGGGGAATTTTTAAATGGAAATAACCACAGGTAGGAAGAACACAGCTCACCTACAACCTCCGCAGGTGGCTAATCGGTGTTTGTAGCATCCAGCCTTTCTTACTTTCCTTCCAAAAATGGGCTTTGGGGAATGTACTGTTTTACCTCTTGTCTTTTGCGCGGTTTCCACCCTGCGATGCCTTTTCTTAGGATACCGTTATCGATGGCTGCACAGAACGCCATTGTGTGAACACGTGATTTTCTGTCGCCGGTGAGCGCTTATTAGTTGATATTTAGGCTCCTTATTTGCCATTCAGAAGAGCGCCGCAATAAAGAGGCTTGTAGCAAATTATTTTGCAGGGCGAGTTTCTCCAAGAAGAGTGGGTGGGTCAGAAGGTGCGCGCGGTAGGTGTGGAACGGCCGGTGGAATCGCCGTCTACAAGCCGCGCCACTTTCCCACCGAGAGGGCGTCAGCGCCCACGCTCCCACACGCCTGTAACGCTGAATGTAACAGTAATAATCAAGTGCCGACTTTATAGGTGAAAATGATAGCTGGTTGTTTTAATTTGCATGTACTTGAATACTAATGAGGCTGAGCAGAGTTTCAAATGCCTTTTGCTATTTGTATGTATTCTATTGAAAATTGTTCCTATTCTTCGCTCACTTTTCTATTTGTATGGTAATATTTCCTGGGTTATTTATATGTTACGGCCATTAACCCTTTCCCTGGACACATAATGTTGTGATTATTTCCCCCGATAGTCTTTCTCTCTTGCGTCTCGTCCTCTTCATTCTGCGGATTTTGTCTGTTTAGTAGGAGTCTCAGATGCTGACGCAGTCAGATCCTCTCTTTCGTGATGCTGCTTCTGCTGTCACCCTCAGGAAAGCTTTCCCCGCTCATACACTCATCTGTACTTTGTGGTTTATTTTTACGTTAATTTTCCATTTTTCTTCCTGGAACTTGTTTCCTTTCGGGAACGTTATGGAGCAGAGCCGTGTTTTCTCGCCACCCTGGCCAGTTCCCCCTCTCCCAGGAGGATGGGGTGGCTCTGGTGCCCCGTGCCCTGCCCAGTGGGTCCACAGCTCAGCGTCCTCAGCTCCCCTGTTCTCGAGGCCTCTAGCGAGCTGTGACACCCAGAGACCCCCATCTCCTCTTTTCAGCACTTCGCCGTCCATCTGTGAACTAATGAAATCTTCCTGGGCTGCTTTGCAGTGATATTTTCCAAATCAAAAAGATAAAAATCCTGGTTTGGATCTTGAGTTGAATTGTGTCATCTTGAGAGGTCAGTTTGGGTTGCGTTTATGTAAATGCCATAATTGGATTAAATCATCCAAACAGGGGCCAGGCATGTCTCTATGTACCCAACTCTTCCTTGAACTTTTCCAAACGTCTTTTTAAAACTTTGTAAAAACAAACAAACAAAAATAAATCTCCAGTTGTATTGCGTTGAGGACACAGAGCTGGACCGCTCCTCCATTTCTGCCTTTTGTTGAACGGGTTCATTCAGGTGTTTTGATGGTCAGACAGCCCACCAGGCTGTTCCAGCGCTTGCAGAGGAAGGGGCGCTTTCTGAGGTTCCAAGTTTTCTGCACCTGTCCCCCTGCCCCACCCCGATTCTCTTCCCACAGAAAACACCCCTACTGCTGTTACTCTCAGTCTTTATTGCTTGCTTTTCTCTTGCGTACGTGGTCTCTCAGGATTGTAAAAAGGGAATTACAGCCTTTTTCAGTGGAGTGTTTTTGCCAGCTCCCTCCAGTTTGCTGGGCTTTTACTCTCTGTGTTTGACTGTGCTGTGACAGCTGGGCGCTCCTGGTCTGTGCAGTGCTTTTTGTCTTAAATTCGGCTGCATCTGAAGCCTGTAGTTGACCTGTGATTTCCTTCTGATTTTATATCCGGGTATGTTTTTATCTTTTGTGACTTTGCTTTGCAAATGTCTGCCATGAACAGCATTTAGCTTGATTTTGCTTTACTCAGTGTAAAAAGGTGGGCTCTTAAGTGCAGTCTGCTTTATACCTATTGTGAAACAGTAAGCTAAGCACGTGTTGTGATTAATAATTTCAGGCTAACTTCTGTCATCTTCTGTTTTTTTTTTTTCCATTTTCCAATCTTTTAAAGATTCCATTGCCATTTTATTTGCTTTTTTATGAATTTCAAGGTTGTGGAAAATTCATGTGTTCTGTTTTTAGCTTAACTCACCTTAGCTCTTCAGATACATTCTGTAGGCCCTGTTTTCCAGAGTCAGCAGTCAAGGACATGTTCGGGGGTCTACCCACGTAAGACAGCTGTGAGGGTGTTTTTGGTTGTAAGAGGCAGAAATCCTGAAGAGACGGCCTTGGTTCCAGGTGGCAGGTGGGCAGCATTGGCCAGTGCAGGGGGGCGGCAGCTGCTGGCAAGACCAGCTCCCCGACAGCGCGGGCCCGTGCACGTTTGCTTTATAATTATCTGCCTGCAGGCCTGTCCCCGGCCGGGGCGCTGATGGGGTGGCTCTGTGAGGACCGATTCCGGCACCCGTGTGTGGTGGTCTCCTCCGCGGGGCCCCGAGCCCCGTGGTCTGAACGAAGGGCTGCTCCGGGCCACGGCTGCCCTCTGCCCTCGAGCACCTGTGTTCCCTAGAATCGCACGAGTGGAGTCACGGTGCCTTCTCGCGTGTGGGCAGCTCCGGCTCAGGTGACGGCTCTGCAGTGCCCCACCATGTGCTCAGCGGGCTACAGTCCAGGGGGTCACAGCTGGACATGACTGGACACACACACAGACACACACAGACTCATACACACAGACACACACACACACACACACATGATGTGCTCGGCAGGCTACAGTCCATGGGATCACAGTCAGACACGCCTGGACACACACAGACACACACAGACTCATACACAGACACACACAGAGAGACACACATGCACACAGACACACAGACTCATACACACAGAGAGACACACACACACACGATGTGCTCGGCGGGCTGCAGTCCGGGGGTTGCAGAGTCGGACATGACTGAACACACAGAGAGACACAGACACACACGTGGTCTTGGCGGGCTGCAGTCTGTGGGGCTGTGCACACACACAGACACGCACACAGACTCACACGCACACAGACACACACACTAAATGTGCTCAGCGGTTCCCGCTGCCTGGATGCAGCACGCTCTGCCAACCCTCACGCCCCCCTTGAAGCACCTTCCACACTTGGCTGCAGGAGCACGCCCTTCACTCTGTCTGGCGCCCTCCTCTCTGACTCTTCGAGTGTCTCCTCTCCTGTGGCAGAGTCTTCGGACACCCCCAGCCTCCGCCTCCTGCTCCTGCTGGGCCCCTCCCCAGCCCCCGCACAGGCGTGTCTGTCAGCCCCTCCCCCCACGTGGAATTCGGCCAAGGGCCTGGGGGCTCAAGTGACGCGAGCGCTCTCACGGTTCTAGGCTTGGGGTCCTGGCATGGAGGCCCCGGAGACCTGGGTCCTGGCCTTTCCCAGCGTCCTGGGCTCAGCCGCTTCCATCCTCTGCCTCTTTCGGGGAGTCTGCCGGCTGTCCCGATAAGGACAGGTGACTCCCCGGGCCCCCCCGGGGGACCCAGGATCAGCGCCGCCCCGCCCCCTTCCACACCATCAACACCATCTCAGACTCCCCACCTGTGACCCGCCTGGAGCCCGTGTCCACGTATGCAGGACCTGCTGCGGAGTGTGTCCAGTGTGACACGTGTATCCTTGGGTTGCTATGAGTGTTGAGTGTGTCTGTGAGCATGTCTGAGTGTGTTACGGGCCCCCAGGGTATGGCCCAGCTTCCATCCTGCTGGGGGTGTGTACACCCGTCCCTTCCGCCCTCAGCCTCCCCACGCGCTGGAGGAGGGGAGGCAGGTGGACGGGGTGCGTTCTGTCAGTGAGCGAGCGAGCCAGGCCCTCAGCCCCAGACACCCTGCCGGGGTGCGTTCTTCCCCAGTGGAAAAGCAAGCCAGCCCCCCAGCTCCAGACGCCCTTTGCCCCCAAACGCCCTGTGCCCCCCACGGGCTCCGCTCTGGCCCGTCCTTCTGTGAAGATGGCAGCTTCACGCACGTCAGCTGCAGACGTCTGAGCTCCATATGTCTCCTCCGTAGGGGTCATTGACTGATGATCGGCTAATTGACTGTGAAGCTGGCCACTGCTCCCTGCGATCCCTCGCCCACGCCCCTGCATGCACAGCCAGGGTCTCGTCCCAGCGAGGGGAGGACACGGCCGCCGCTCTGCCGCTTGGGCACCCCCTTCCCCTGCTGCCCTGGTGCTGCTGGCATCTGGGCTCTGTTCCCACACCCCCAAGGGGGTCTCCCAGCTCAGCGTCTCCGGCTCAGTTCAGGGCTGGCCTGCAGCCTCCCAGGCCTCAGGGCACTGCAGCTGGGAGCCGAGAGGCAAGGCCCCGGGGGGCGGACGGCAGGGGGGATGCTGGAGCGTGCCCTGCCCGGCAGCCCTAGGGGCCATTCTCACGCCCTCCAGACCGGCTGGCCTGCGACCTGTGCTGACCTCGTCCTGAATCCTTGGCCCGCAATGCTCAGATCAAAGTGCTCCAGCCTGGAAGTTTCTGCAGGCTCCTGGAGCCACTAAACGGCCCTCCCGGGCTCCACCAGGGCCGGGCGGCAGTTTCATTCACCAAGCTTGTCTGTCGCTGGATCGTCTGCTCACCACGGCACCACCCCCTGGCCTGGCAAGTGCCTGGAGAGAGTGGCCAGGGGCCCAGATGCCCTGTGAGGGCTTCCAGTCTGGGGGCAGCGAGGAAGCCCCCCCTCCCCACCCTGCCAAGGCTGCTCTGACATGGATGCTGCACTGTGCCCGGGGCGGGAGACAGCAGCCAGGCAGAGGGGCCTGGAGTGACAACCGCGTCTCAGCTACAGGCGCGTCCCGGGCCCAGGAGGCCCTGGTGCTCCCACGGGCCCTGTTTGCTGGGCTAACTGGGGAGGAGGGCGCCTGAGGGGGGACGCTGTATTCTGGGCTCAGACCAGAGGTGCTCAGAGCTCGCTCCTGACACTGGTGAGCCTGCACTCATGTGTGTGCACACGTGTGTGCATGTGTGTGTGTGTGTGGCGGGAGGGGGAGTGGAGGAGAGAGACAGATGCAGGAGCTTGTACACGCGTGCATGTGGCACATAGGTGTGTGTGTCTGGTCCACCTGGCTGCTGCGTGTGCATTTGTACTTGTGTGTGTGCTCCGTCTCTGGGTGAGTGTGTCCCTTTTTGTGAGCATGAGCACACAGAGGCCGTGTGTGTTGTCCGAGGCTCGTGGGTGCTGTGCACATTCTTGGTGCAGGTGTTGTCTGTGGCTCGTGGGTGGGGTCTCTGTGTTCACGGCCTGAATTGTGTGCGTAAATGGAACATGCGTGTGTGTGGCTGAGGTGTCCCTGGTCAGCGGCACTTGAAGCGTGTGTGTTTGTGTGTGCAGCAGTTTCCACATGGGGACGGAGACCCCTCCCTGGCACCCCAGGCCCACCCCTGTCCTGGGCACGCTTGCAGCTTCTGCAGACCCTGTCAGACTGGGTGGTGAAGATGCCCAGCAGAGCCTTCCTTGGGACCTTCTGGGCAGCCCCTACCCAAGTCCTCTCACCCATCGTGGGACCCCCAGGGCCACCCTGACATTTACGGTTCGCCCACTGCTGTGAATGAAAGTCACCACAGGGCGATCACACAGGGCGACGGGCACCAACCAGGGCGGTCTCGGGCACATGGGGTGACAGTCCCTGCTCTTCGTGCCCCCCAGGCCCCTGCCCCATCCCGGGATCGGCAGGAGCAGATGAGCTGGTACCTGCCCCTCTGGGTCTTTCCCTGGCCTCTCCCCTCCTCTGGAGGGTCCTGCCCCCAGCGAATGGCCAACACAGAACCCCGTGAGCTCAGCCCCCAGGAGAGCCGCCAGCCGCCCCCCCACCGTCGTTGCAGAGAGGAAGTAAGGAATGCGCGCACTGGGGAGGGGTCTTCCCTGCACGGCCTCTGGTCCCTAGAACGGGGCTCACGAGAATCAGATGCAGGTTGGGCCTGGCTTCCACTTCCGGAGGGACGAGGGCTCGTACGCATGCGCACGCCGTAACTAGGGCCTCGACTCGCGGGTTTGGCTCTAGGGTCCTTGCGGAGCCCGAGGCCCAGGTGCCAGGCCTTCTCCAAGGGCGCGGGCCCCCCCAAACATGGCGCCTGCCTCCAGCTCCGGAAGGACGGCCCGGCCTCGAGCCCGCTGGGAGCTGTCAGGATCCTGCAGGCGTGCTGATGCCAAGGATGCCTCCTGCCGCCAGGCCGGCATGCGGAACAGACCACACGTGCCCGGGGCCAGCGGCCGCCGCCACGAGCAGAAACAGAGCAGACAGGGTCCTGGGGTGTGCTTGCTCAAGCCGCGTGGGCACAGACACAGACCGGGCGCAGAGCAGCAGCTCGCGGGCGTGGTCCCCAGCTGCCCCGGTTCTGCTGGGCCATCCTGGGCTAGAGTGCAGCCTGGAAGGAACTGGCCCGTGAGCTGATGTGTGAGGACATGGAGGGTGTGAACGCACGTGCATACACGCACACCGCTGCCCCAGTCGGAGGAGCCAGCTGTCAGGCAGCGTGTTTTAAAATGTGCTGATTTATTTGGCTGGTTTGCGCCCTGTCTCCTCGGCTGACTTGATAAATATTTATCAATGTGGTTGCAGCATGTCCTGGGAGGAAGGGAGAGAGGGAGGGGCGGAAGGAATGGCAGAGGGGAGCTGACGGTCGAGGGCGCAGCGGTTGGGGAGGAGGAAGCCAGGCCCAGCAGAAGGGACGGGAGACCTGGGCCAGACTCGGCAGTGTGGTTCGCAAGTGGACCAGGAGCAGGCAGGGCTGTGAAATGAGGTGCCTGCTGTGGAGTGAAAAGGCCCTCACTGGCAACGTCCAGGCCACGTCATTGCTCTCAGTAACGTCTGAGTTTTTTGCAACCCCCTGGGTTGCAGCCCTCCACGCTCCTCTGTCCATGGAATTTTCGTGGCAAGAATACAGGAGTGGGTTGCCACTTCCTCCTCCAGGGGATCTTCCTGGCCCAGGGATCAAACCTGCGTCTCCTGCAGTGGCAGGCAGACTCTTTACCGCGGCGGCACCTGGGAATCCCTCACCATTCCCATAGTTACTTATTAAAGACCAACAGTTAGCTTTGGCTTAATGTATGCCAGGCTCTGTTCTGAGTACTCATTTATTTAATTCTTACAAACAACTCTCTGATGAAGGTACTCCTCTCCCCGTTTTACAGACCAGGAAACCAAGGGCCTGGGATTGAGCCCTATGCCCAGGTCATGCTGTCGTGCACAGAGCTGGGATCTGAACATACTCGGCTGGTTGCAAAGCCCCAGCCCTCAGTCGCTGCTCTGTCCTCAGTACATGCAGTAAGCTCTCAAGAAATGTCTCCTGGATGGATGGATGGGTGGATGGATGATGGTGGATGATGGATGGATGAATGATGGATGTATGGATACATGATGGATGGATGATTGGGGGATGGGTGAATGATGGATGGATGGATGGATGGGTAATGAATGGATGATGGATGGATGGATGATAGATGATGGATGGATGAATGATGGATGGATGAATATATGATGGATGGATGATTGGGGGATGGGTGAATGATGGATGGATGGATGGATGGATGGGTAATGAATGGATGATGGATGGATGGATGATAGATGATGGATGGATGAATGATGGATGGATGAATATATGATGGATGGATGATTGGGGGATGGGTGAATGATGGATGGACGGATGGATAATGAATGGATGATGGATGGATGGATGAATGGGTGATAGATGGATGGATGATTGGATGGATGGATGGTGGATGGATGAATGCATGATGGATGGGTGAATGCATGATGGATGAATTGATGGATAATTGATGGATGCTGGATGAATAGATGATTGATGGATCGTTGATGGGCGATTGACTGATAGATGATTGCTGAATGAATGGATGGATGGATGATGGATGGAGGGGTGGATAATTGATAGATTCTAGTTGGATAGATGCTTACATGCGACTTCTATGCAGAGAACATCATGCAAAATGCTGGGTTGGATGAAGCACAAGCTGGAATCAAGATTGTGGGAGAAATATTAATAACCTCAGAAATGCAGATGACACAACCCTTATGGTAGAAAGTGAAGATGAACTAAAGAGCTTCTTGATGAAAGTGAAAGAGGAGAGTGAAAAACGGCTTAAAATTCAGCATTAAAAAAGCTACGACCATGGCATCTGGTCCCATCACTTCATGGCAAATATATGGGGAAACAGTGGAAACAGTGAGAGATTTTATTTTCTTGGGCTCCAAAATCACTGTGGATGGTGACTGCAGCCATGAAATTAAAAGATGCTTGCTCCTTGAAAGAAAAGTTATGACCAACCTAGACAGCATATTAAAAAGCAGAGACATTACTTTGCCAACAAAGGTCCATTTAGTCAAAGCTATGGTTTTTCCAGTGGTTATGTATGGATGTGAGAGGTGGACCATAAAGAAAGCTGAACACTGAAGAATGGATGCTTTTGAACTGTGGTGTTGGAGAAGACTCTTGAGAGTCCCTTGGACTGCAAGGAGATCCAATCAGTCCATCCTAAAGGAGATCAGTCCTGAATATTCATTGGAAGGACTGATGCTGAAGCTGAAACTCCAATCCTTTGGCCATCTGATACGAAGAGCTGACTCATCTGAAAAGTTCCTGATGCTGGGAAAGATTGAAGGCGGGAGGAGAAGGAGACGAAAGAGGATGAGATGGTTGGATGGCATCACCGACTCGATGGACATACGTCTGAGCAAGCTCTGGGAGTTGGTGTTGGACAGGGAGGCCTGGAGTGCTGCGGTTCATAGGGTCACAGAGTCAGACAGGGCTGAGCGACTGAACTGAATGGGATGGCTAGATGATGGATGGGTGACGGATGGATGGACGGATGGTTGTAAGGTCCCAGTCATTCGCTGTTCACTGTGTGACTTTGGCCATGTTGGCCAACCCCTCTGCGTGCCCCTTGTTACCCAAGAGTGGCAGGGGACGGGCTGTAACATGGCAGCCTGTTAGCCCAGGCGTGGGTTTTGTTTGACCCGTGCAGTGTTATAAACAGCTTCGATGACCGGCCGAAATTGAAAAATATGGAGACTTCATGTAAAGACCCAGATTCCAGCCGTATGTGAGAGAAGATGGTCCTCTGGCTCTGAGGGGCTGCTGTCTGGCCGCAGCGAGGGGGCTGCTCCCCCTGCCAGACCTCCCTGTCCCTGCTGGCCTGGGTGGGGGGGGAGCCCCTGCTCTGAAGAGTGTGCCCTTGAAGAGGCCTTTTCCTGAAGGTGAAGAGCAGACATTCACCGAGTGCTCCCCGTGAAGCTGAAGCTTTGGTTTCTTCACGCCTCTGGCCTGTCCATCAGTTTCCTGTGGTCAGCCAGGATGCCAGTGTCCCGGGTCAAGGGACCAGTGACAGGCATGGCCTGCCAGTCTGGTAGGGGGTGCCCAGGGCAGGTAGAGCTGGCCGAGATGGCCTCGCCTGTTTGTGGAGGGAGACGGTGAGGCCCTGCGGCTTACCCAGCTTCCCTGGGGTCACACTCATGAGTGGCAGGGCTGGGCCAGGGTACAGGCTGGCCTGCCTCCCCACCCCCAGTATCAGCTCCGTCTGGTGAGGGTGCCACGCCCTTTGGGGAGTCCAGGCTGTCTCTGGCTCTGCACATGGGCCCCTTTGTCCTGCCGTCTACCAGAAGGCTCTGTGACTGGACTCCCTGTCACTGACCTTCATCAGGGGCGCTCTGAAACGTTTAATTGAGGTGTTACACGCAGGGAGCAAGTCCCCACGTGCGAGTGTGCGGCTCAGCCGCTCAGCCTGGTGGGCTCCGGCTCACACCTGAGTCACAGTGCTGAGCTGAGCACAGCTTACAGTGACGTCTGTGGCTTTGTCTCGTGTGTGTTTAGGGTCTTGGGCTGCATTCGGTCTTAGTTGAGGTGCGTGGGATCTTCAGTGGCGCACGTGGCATCTAGTTCCCAGGCCGGGTCTTGACCCCCGGCCCCCTGCACTGGATCAGCAGGGAGGCCCGTGACCTTTGTGTTCGTATTACTCCTTTGGTTTGTGCGGGGTCCGAGGCCCATCTGTGCAGCTTTGTTTTATTCTACTTTTTGGCTGTGCTGGGTCTTCCTTGCAGTGCGTGGGTTTAGTTGCCCTGTGGCCTGTGGGATCAGACCATCCATGTCCCCCGCACTGGAAGGCAGATTCTTACCCACTGGACCACCAGGGAGGTCTCCTTTGTGTTATTTTTAAATGCTGTTGCCTAACGATAGTCCAGCCAGCTCCTTGTCCGCACCATGTCCCTGTCACCTTGGGGATGCCTGACCTCCTCTGAGAATGACCCCGCGTCCTATTTGAGCAAAGGTGTAGGAGCTCCCTTGGGGTCAGAGCAAGTCTCCAAGCATCTGTGGGATGGTCCAGGCTGGGGTGGACAGGGCCTGGAGTCTCTGATGGGGCTGCGGCAGGACCATTTCTTCCTTCAGTAGCTTCAACCAAACATGCTTGTCTTTGCCTGGACTTTAGGCATGGATGTGGTCACCTAACACTGAACCCCATCGGTTGCCGTCAAATCTGTGTTCAGAGCCTTCTCTGTGAACGGGGTGTGGGGGTACATCATCTGAAACAATCCCAGCCGCAAAGGCTGTAAGGTGCAGAAGGGGGTGAGTGTGTTGACGTCAGCATACGGGCTTCCTTGTGTTAAAGGTCGCTGAGGAAGGTTTGCAGACGGGCAGGGTGCCTGTGACACCTGTCCGATGGGTCCTCATGCCCGGCGGGGTGCAGGTGTGTGCAGGGTCCCTCAGGAGGTGGGAGGCCGAGCACACGAGGGGGTGTCGGGTAGTCAGACAGCAAGCCGGCCCCCTGATAACGTGGAACAGTCCTAAAGCCAGCACTTGGTGCGAAAAAGACAGCCTGACTCACGCATAGGGCTGTTGGCATAAATTAAAATCCCCACGGACAGCAGCGCTCGCTTTAAAACCACACACACAAAGCACACCCACCGAGCCAGGCGGGTCATCTTGGGTGGAGGAGGAACGGTAGAGAGGAGTCTCCCAGGGCCAGACGGTGCCAGGGTCAGCTGCATGAAGACGGGTGGGGTTAACACAGGCCCCCTCTGCCAATGCCTGAGGTCCAATCCCTGAAACAAAATTATTCCCAGAGTTGCTGCAGGATTTTGTCATGAATTTAATAGACTTGCTCTAAAACTTGTGTGCAGAGTGCGGTCATTCAGTGATGCCTGTCTTCAGGAAGCAGAGCATAGGGGCCCAACTCGCTCCTCAGATTTTAGCCAGGGGATGGCAGGACCTCTGCCCAGGGAAGCTGCCTTCTGCACCCTGCAGCCTGGCTCTGCACCCCTTGGGCTTCAGCCCCGTCTAGCTGGGCTTGGTGTGGTGTGATGGTGATCACAGCTGACTGGTCTGTGCTTGGGGGCTCCTGGGACCAGGGAAGGGATAGCCACACACTAGCTTTCAAACCATAATAATGAGTCATGACGAGACAGTTGGGGTGGGCAGCGGGGGAGGTGGTCCAGGAGGGCTTCCTGGAAGACGTGGCATTTTCTCTTGAGCTGAGTTGTGAGTCTGTATATGCTAGGTGGGGTGGGAGGTGGAGGTGTTCCCAGGACGAGAGGAGCGCGCCGGTCTTGTGGAGTGGAGGGGTGGGGAGGGGTGGGGGGATGGGGTGGCCCCCACCTTGAGGAGGCCATGCCTGCATCTCAGGGAGGCATCCTGAGGGCTGTGATCCCCCGTGTCCTCGTTTAACCCCCTCGCCATCCTGTGGGGTGGACTTTCTCCCCACGGCTCCTCTCAGAACGGTCACAAACTCACAGGGTTTCGGAGCCACAAGCCTGTATTCTGGAGGAGACGAGGCAGTTCCGTCAGGGGTGATGCTGTGCCCGGGGCCCCCGGGATTTCTGGCCCCTGATCATCCACTGAGCACCCAGCAGGCGAGACCCCAGACTCTTCCACCCTCAGGAGGGGCTGCCAGTTTAAGCAATGCGGTCGGTTGTTTAAACGCCTTCATTGATTATTGTAAGTGGGCTTATGAGCCTTATCGGCTTAGATTTGTATCTGCGGGAGAGCTGTTCATCTTGAATAAATATGTTTTTAATAATCTCTGAGTATTTATGGAGCATAAAGCTGTCAGACGGAGTGGAGGCGGAGGTTCCAGAGCCGCTCTCTGGCTCCGCTCTGTGCTGAGCCGTCATCCAGACGCCCCAGCGGGGTCACCACCTCGGGCGTGGGGTCAGCCTGCTCCGCTGCTCTGACACTGCAGCGCAGCTGATTTCACTGCAGCGGCCGCTCCATGAACACAGCGAGTCGCCCCAGGTTCAGAAACAGTGCCCGCGCCCCGGCCCTCCCGGGACCGCCTGTGTTGCAAGCTTTAGACAGGAGGTCCCGGGAGGGTGTGCTGTTCCAGCCTGTGCCACAGTGGGCCTGGGTCGTCCAGGCCTCTGACCTGCGATGTGGGGGAGGTCCAGGGTCAGGACGGGGGCCTGGGCAGAGCAGGGCCGGCCCGGGGCCCTGCCCTGCTTTGGGTCTTGGACTGGGGTCTGCGCCCCCCTCCCAGTAGGAAGGCGAGGTGACATCCAGGACGGGGCTCGGTGGTCTGAGAGACCCACCCCGCCTCCTCCCTGGCTGAAGCTCCTGCCCACGCTTCCCTCCACTTCCCTCCTGCACAGCGAGCTGTCCCCGCTGCACGCCCACCCCCTGGTCCTGGCCCAGACCCCGGTGATCTCAGAGAATGTCGTGTAATCAGTGTGAGGTCCCCGCTGCCCCTACACCCTCGCTGTCACCTGCCGTCACGAGCCAGCCCCACTGAGGGTCTGCTGTGTGCCCAATGCCACCCTGAGTGCCCGACACAGGCCCACCCCACTATCCTCCTCACCGACTGTGACACGGTGGACAGCGTTCTCAGTCCCACCTTCCAGGTCAGAGCCTGGCGACCGGCTGGGACTGCACTCTGGCCTGAGCCTCCCGAGTCCATGCGGCCGCCCGCCTCTCGAGGCTAAAACGGGTCCCCAGGCCCTCTCCTCTGGCGACACTCTGCGTCCACAGGAGAGCCCCAGTGGACCACTCAGGGGCCCCAAAGAGGCGCATGTCCACCCTGGAGCCCCGGCAACCCATGAGGCTGCAGGAAGATAGCGTTAGAATCTTCTCATAAGGAGCAGCCTAAATTAAAAAGTGTACGTAGACATTAACACGTATACTGCTGCTCACGTACCGACAGGCATGCTCCGGTTTTTATTTGCTGGGGAAGTGACACCAAATGTAATAGCCAGGAAATGTCACGAAAACTAACGAGACGCTGCCGCACCCGACTGGTACCACTGTTCCGTCGCTCGGTCGTGTCCGACTCTGACCCCAGGGCTGCAGCACCCGCTGTACCCTGTCCTTCACCAGCTCCCGGAGCTTGCTCAGTCTCACGCCCACCGAGTCGGTGATGCCACCCAGCCATCTCGTCCTCTGTTGTCCCCTTCTCCTCCCACCTTCAATCTTGCCCAGCATCAGGCTCTTTTCCAATGAGTTGGGTCTTCTCAGCAGGTGACCAAAGTATTTGAGCTTCAGCATCAGTACTTCCAATGAATATTCAAGGTTGATTTCCTGTAGGATTGACTGGTTTCATCTCCTTGCAAAGAATAGCAAGAAGAGATAAGAAAGCCTTCCTAAGTGAACAATGCAAAGAAATAGAGGAAAACAATAGAGTGGGAAAGACTAGAGATCTCTTCAAGAAAATTAGAGATACCAAGGGAAAATTTCATGCAAAGACGGGCACCATAAAGGACAGAAATGGTAGGGACCTAACAGAAGCAGAAAATATTAAGAAAAGGTGGCATAAATACACAGAAAAACTATACAAAAAAGATCTTGATGACTTGGATAACCACGTGGTGTGTTCACTCACCTAGAGCCAGACATCCTAGAGTGTGAAGTTGAGTGGGCCTTAGGAAGCATTGCTACCCACAGAGCTAGTGGGGGTGATGGATTTCTAGCTGAGCTATCTCAAGTCCTAAAAGATGATGCTATGAAAGTGCTGCACTCAATATGCCATCAGTTTGGCAACCCACTCCAGTACTCTTGCCTGGAAAATCCCATGGATGGAGGAGCTTGGTGCAGGCTACTGTCCATGGGGTCGCAAAGAGTCGGGCATGACCGAGCAACTTCACTTTCACTTTAGAAAACTCAGCAGTGGCCACAGGACTGTAAAAGGTCAGTTTTCACTCCAGTCCCAAAGAAAGGCAATGCCAAAGAATGCTCAAACTACCACACAATTGTGCTCATTACATATGGTAGCAAGGTAATGCTCAAAATCCTTAAAGCTAGGCTTCAACAGTACAGGAACCAAAAACTTCTAGATGTACAAGCTGGATTTAGAAAACGTAGAGGATCCAGAGATCAAATTGCCAACATCTGTTGGATCATAGAAAAAGCAGGAGAATTCCAAAAAAAACATCTACTTCTGCTTCATTGACTACTCTAATGCCTTTGACTGTGTGGATCATAGCAAACTGTGGAACATTCTTAAAGAGATGGGAATACCAGACCACCTTAGCTGTCTCCTGAGACAGGAGGAGGTCAAGAAGCAACAGTTAGAACCGAACATGGAACAACGGACTGGTTCCAACTTGGGAAAGGAGTGCTTCAGGGCTGTGTATTGTCTCCCTGCTTATTTCATTTACGTGCAGAGGACAGCATGTGCAATGCCACACCGCAGAAGGATGGCTCACAGTGGAAGGGTGTGTCTGCTCGCTCAGCTTTGGGTTGGAGGCTGGGCTCGCTTTGGGTTGGGCTCACTCTCTCAGCTTTGGGTTGGAGGTTCTAGCCAGGGAAACAGGCAATAAAAACAAGAAAAGGAATCTAATTTGTAAAGGAAAAGCTAAAACTTCCTATTCACAGACAATGTGACCTCAGGTAGAGAAAACCCCAAGGAATGCCCGGAATGACTAGAGAAGTTCAGCACGGTTATGAGATACCAGATCAAATGTATTTTTCTTTGCTGCTGCTGCTGCTAAGTCACATCAGTCGTGTCCGACTCTGTGCGACCCCATAGACGGCAGCCCACCAGGCTCCCCTGTCCATGGGATTCTCCAGGCAAGAACGCTGGAGTGGGTTGCCAGTGCCTTCTCCATTTTTCTTTGCTAGCAATGAACAATCCAAAAATGAAATTCATTAAATGACTTGTTACAGTACCATCAAAAAGAATAAAATGCTTAGGAATAAATTTAACTAAAGAAGTGCAAGTCCTGTACACTGAAAACTACCGAACATTGTTGAAACAAATTTATGAAGACCAAAATCGATGGAAGGACATCCCGTGTTCATGGCCTGAAGGACTTACTATTGTTCAGAGGGCAGTCCTCCCTAAATTGCTCTGTGGATCGAGCACATTCCTAAGGAAACCCTCGCTGCCTTTTTGGAGAAGTTTACAGGCTTGTCCTAAAAGTCCGTCTTAGTCTGGGTTCTCCAGAGACACAGAACCAATAGGGTGCGTATCTCTGTCTAGCTATCTGTCTATTTGTCTGTCTAGATAGGTAGGAAGGTAGGACTTGGCTCATGCGACTCTGGGGGCTGGCCAGTCAGCCCTCTGCAAGGCAGGCCCTCAGGCTGGAGACCCAGAGCAGAGCTGGTGCTGTACTTTGAGCCCAGAGATATCTGGAAGTGACTCCATCTTCCTCTGGGACCTCTGTCTTTTTTCCTGAAGACTTTCTACCCACTGGATGAAGCCTCTCCATTTACGGAGGTTAATTTGCTTTACTCAAAGTCTATTGAGTTGAATGTTAATCGAAGACACATCCTCACAGCAACATCTAGTTTGGTGTTTGACCAAAACCTAGGTGCCATGACTGCTGTAGCCCAGTCAAGTTCACACGTGAATTAACCACCCGAACTTACGGAAATGCTGCTGCTAAGTCACTTTAGTCGTGTCCGACTCTGTGTGACCCCATAGACGGCAGCCCACCAGGCTCCCCCGTCCCTGGGATTCTCCAGGCAAGAATACTGGAGTGAGTTGCCATTTCCTTCTCCAATGCAGGAAAGTGAAAAGTGAAAGTGAAGTCGCTCAGTCATGTCCGACTCTTGGCGACCCCATGGACTGCAGCCTACCAGGCTCCTCCGTCCATGGGATTTTCTAGGCAAGAGTACTGGAGTGGGGTGCCATAGACTTCTCCATCGGAAATGCTAGGGACCCTAATAGCCAAAGCAATCTTGAAAAGTTGGAAGGCTCACACTTCCCAATTTCAAAACTTACTGCAAAGCTACAGTCATGAGGACTGCATGGCACAGCGTGAGGGAAGACGTACCGACCAACGAAATGAACTTGGAAGTGCAGACACGAATCCTTGCATCTACAACCAACTGACCTTCCACGGAGGTGCAAGCCCGTCTTTCCCAAACTATCCTGGGACGACAGCAGGCAGTCCACATGGGAAACAGTGGAGCCAGACGCCCTCCCCTCCCGACAGCATGTGCAGAGACCACCTACCATGCACCAGAGCCACGTGTGCATAAGGCTGGAACTGTGAGAGGAAGAGGACGCGTGTCTGAACCTCCGTGACCTTAGACTTGGCAATAGCTTCTATTTGACAACACAGTCTCATTTATTTTGGCTGCGGCGGGTCCCTGCTGCTGCGCTCGGGCTCTCTCTAGTTGCAGAGAGTGGGCACTACTCTCTAGCCATGGTGTGCGGGCTGAGGACTTCTCACCGCGGGGGCTTCTCATGCAGAGCTCCGGCTCTAGGGCGTGCGGGCTTCAGCAGTTGTGGCCCACGGGCTTGGTCGCTCCGAGGCATGTGGGGTCTTCCCAGATCAGGGATCGAACCTGCGTCTCCTGCTGTGGCAACTGGATTCTTTATCACTGAGCCACCAGGGGAGCCCCAATGTTTCTTTCTATATGACACTTAAAGCAAAAACAACCAATGAAAAAGTAGGTAAGTTGGACTTCATTGAAGTAGCTTTCTGAGGTTCAGAGGACATTATAAAGAAAATGGAAAGACAGCCCACAAAATAGGAGAAAATATTTGCAAATCTTGCATCTTATAAGGAACATCTATCTAAAATGTATTTTAAAAACTCTTACAACTCAACAATAAAAATGGACAAATAATTTAAAAGTGGGCAGACAACTTGAATAGACAAGTTGATGGACATTTGGGTTGCTCCCGCTTCTTGCCTGCAATGAATGATGCTGCTATGAACACCCGTGTGTAAGTCCTTGTGTGACATATGTTTTCAAGTCTCTCAAGTATGTATCTAGGCGTGGAAGTGCTGGATTGTCTGGGGACTCTGTGTGTAACTTCTGGAAGACTGAAAACTGCCAGACAGTTCTCCACAGAAGCTGCACCATTCTCCGTTCCCACCAGCAGTGACAGGGCTCTGATTTCTCTGTATCCACCAGCATTTCCTGTTTTTCATTTTTTTGAACTATGGTCACCATAGCAAGTATGAGGAAGTATTTCAGGTGGATTTGATTTGAATCTCCCTGATAGCTAATGACGTGGGCAAGCTTTCCTGTGTTTATTGGCCATTTGTACATCTTCTTCAGACAAATAATAGACTTCCCTGGTGGTCCAGTGGCTAAGACTCCATGTTCCCAATGCAGGAGGCTTGAGTTCAACCGCTGGTTGGGAAACAAGATCCCACATACTGTGCAGACCGACCAAAAAGAAATATCAACTTACGAATGGACAGCTCAGTTCACTCTCTCAGTTGCGTCCAACTCTTTGCAACCCCATGGACTGCAGCATGCCAGGCCTCCCTGTCCATCACCAACTCCTGGAGCTTGCTCAAACTCATGTCCATCGATTCGGTGATGCCATCCAACCATCTCATCCTCTGTCGTCCCCTTCTGCTCCTGCCTTCAATCTTTCCCAGCATCAAATGGCTTTTCAAATGAGTCAGCTCTTCTCATCAGGTGGCCAAAGTATTGGAGCTTCGGCTTCAACATCAGTCCTTCCAATGAACACCCAGGACTGATGTCCTTTAGGATGGGTGGTTGGATCTCCTTGCAGTCCAAGGGACTCTCAAGAGTCTTCTCCAGCACCACAGTTCAAAAGCATCAATTCTTCTGTGCTCAGCTTTCTTTATGGTCCAACTCTCACAACCATACATGACCACTGGGAAAACCATACCTTTGACCAGACGGACCTTTGTTGGCAAAGTGATGTCTCTGCTTTTTAATATGCTGTCTAGGTTGGTCATAGCTTTTCTTCCGAGGAGCAAGCGTCTTTTAATTTCATGGCTGTATTCACCATCTGCAGTGATTTTGGAGCCCAAGAAAATAAAGTCTGCCACTGTTTCCACTGTTTCCCCATCTATTTGCCAAGAAGTGATAGGACCGGATACCGTGATCTTAATTTTTTGAATGCTGAGTTTTAGGCCACCTTTTTCACTCTCCTCTTTCACTTTCATCAAGAGGCTCATTAGTTCCTCTTCACTTTCTGCCATAAGGTAGATGTCATCTGCATATCTGAGGTTATTGATATTTCTCCCGGCAGTCTTGATTCCAAGCTGTGCTTCATCCAGCCCAGCATATTGCATGATGTACTCTTCATATACGGTAAATAAGCAGGGTGACAGTATAAGCCCTAACATACTCCTTTCCCAATTTGGAACCAGTCCATTGTTCCATGTCCTGTTCTAACTGTTGCTTCTTGACCTGCATACAGATTTCTCAGAAGGCAGGTCAGGTGGTCTGGTATTTTCATCTCTTTAAGAATGTTCCACAGTTTGTTCTGATCCACACAAAGGCTTTGCCATAGTCAATAAAGCAGAAGTAGATGTATTTCTGGAATTCCCTTGCTTTATCGATGATCCAACAGATGTTGGCAATTTGATCTCTGGTTCCTCTGCCTTTTCTAAAACCAGCTTAAACATCTGGAAGTTCTCGGTTCATGTACTGTTGAAACCTGGCTTGGAGAATTTTGAGCATTACTTTACTAGCATGTGAGATGAGTGCAATTGTGTGATAGTTGGAGCATTCTTCGGCATTGCGTTTCTTTGGGATTGGAATGAAAACTGACCTTTTCCAGTCCTGTGGCCACTGCTGAGTTTTCCAAATGTGCTGGCATATTGAGTGCAGCACTTTCACAGTGTCATCTTTCAGGATTTGAAATAGCTCACCTGGAATTCCATCACCTCCACTAGCTTTGTTCACAGTGATGCTTCCTAAGGTCCACTTGACTTCGCATTCCAGGATGTCTGGCTCTAGGTGAGTGATCACACCATTGTGATTATCTGGGTCGTGAAAATCTTTTTTGTACAGTTCTCCTGTGTATTCTTGCCACCTCTTCTTAATATCTTCTGCTTCTGTTAGGTCCCTATCATTTCTGTCCTTTATTGTGCCATCTTTGCATGAAACATTCCCTTGGTATCTCTAATTTTCTTGAGGAGACCTCTAGTCTTTCCCATTCTGTTATTTTCCTCTATTTCTTTGCACTGATCACTGAGGAAGGCTTTCTTATCCCTCCTTGCTATTCTTTGGAACTCTGCCTTCAATTGGGTATATCTTTCCTTTTCTCCTTTGCCTTTCACTTCTCTTCTTTTCTCGGCTATTTGTAAGGCCTCCTTAGACAGCCAGTTTGCCTTTTTCCATTTCTTTTTCTTGAGGATGGTCTTGATTACTGCCTCCTGTACAATGTCATGAACCTCCGTCCATAGTTCTTCAGGCACTCTGTCTATCAGATCTAGTCCCTTCAGTCTATTTGTCACTTCCACTGTATAATCCTAAGGGATTTGATTTAGGTCGTACCTGAATGGTCTAGTGGTTTTCCCTACTTTCTTCAATTTAAATCTGAATTTGGCAATAAGGAGTTCATGATTTGAGCCACAGTCAGCTCTCAGTCTTGTTTTTGCTGACTGCATAGAGCTTCTCCGTCTTCAGCTCCCTTGTAGCTCAGTCGGTAAAGAATCTGCCTGCAGTGCAGGAGACCCGGGTTCGATCCCTGAGTTGGGAAGATCCCCTGGAGAAGGAAATGGCAACCCACTGCAGTATCCTTGCCTGAAAAATCTCATGGACAGAGGAGTCTGGTGGGCTGCAGTCCATGGGGTTGCAAAGAGTCGAGCACGACTGAGCAACTAATACTAACACTAACTAATCTTCAGCTGCAAAGAATATAATCAATCAGTCTGATTTTGGTGTTGACCATCTGGTGATGTCCACGTGTAGAGTCTTCTCTTGTGTTGTTGGGAGAGGCTGTTTGCTGTGACCAGTGCGTTCTCTTGGCAAAGCTTCGTTAGCCTTTGCTCTGCTTCATTTTGGACTCCAAGGCCAAACTTTCCTGTTACTCCAGGTGTCTCCTGACCTCATACTTTTGCATTCCAATCTCATGCGATGTAAAGGACATCTTTTTTGGGTGTTAATTCTAGGAGGTATTGTAGGTCTTCATAGAACCATTCAATGTAGCTTCTTTGGCATTAGTGGTTGGGACATAGGCTTGGATTACTGTGATATTGAATGGTTTGCTTTGGAAACAAACAGAGATCACTGTGTTGTTTGTGAGATTGCACCCAAGTACTGTATTTGGACTCTCTTGTTGACCATGATGGCTACTCCATCTCTTCTAAGGGATTCTTGCCCACAGTAGTAGATATAATTGTCATCTGAATTAAATTTGCTCGTTTCAGTCCATTTTAGTTCACTGATTCCTAAAATGTCAACGTTCACTCTTGCCATCTCCGGTTTGACCACTTCCAATTTACCTTGATTCACAGACCTAACATTCCAGGTTCCTATGCAATATTGCTCTTTACAGCATCGGACCTTGCTTCCATCACCAGTCACATCTACAACTGGGCGTTGTTTTCGCTTTGGTTCCATCTCTTCATTCTTTCTGGAGTTATTTCTCCAGTCTTCTCCAGTAACATATTGGGAGCCCACTGACCTGGGGAATTCATGTTTCAGTATCCAATCTTTTTGCCTTTTCATAGTGTTCATGGGGTTTTCAAGGCAGGAATACTGAAGTGGTTTGCCATTCCCTTCTCCAGGGGACCACGTTTTGTCAGAACTCTCCAACATGAGCATTCCGTCTTGGGTGACTCTACACGGCATGGCTCGTAGTTGCATTGAGTTAGGGAAGGCTGTGGTCTGTGTGTAAAGTGGACGAATGGACGGACTGTGGTAACTCTGTACCGTGGAATACTGTGCGGCCGTAGAAGGAGGGATGTTCTGATACATGTAGCAATGAGGGAGAGGAGTCAGTCAGGAAAGAGCATGTGTCGTATGATGCCATTTACAGAAAATATCCAGGGTTGAGCCAGAGGAGGTGAGTGGCTGCCCCGGGTGGAGAGGAGGCAACCAGTGTCCCTGCCAGGAGGGGACAGGGCTCCTATCGGGGCCTGGGGATGTTTGCCGAGTGGGTGGCAGTGATGCCTGTGCAACGTTGCGAGTATCTAACCCACTGAACCTGTGTGCGTCCTAAGGGTGCCTTGTAGGGCATGTCAATTATAATCTCAGTTCCTTTTAAAAAATAGTTATTGGACCTGCCCTGGTGGCTCAGTGGTAAAGAATCCACCTACAATGCAGGAGACGTGGGTTCAATCCCTGGGTCAGGAATATCCCCTGCAGAAGGAAATGGCAACCCACCCCAGTATTCTTGCCTGAGAAATCCCCTGGACAGAGGAGCCCGGTGGGTTACAGTCGATGGGATCACACAGAGTCAGACATTAGTGACTACAGGCACGTTTAGTGCAGGCATGCAGGGAACCAAGATCCCTTATGCCATGCAGCACGGCCTAACGCGTGTGTGCACATGCATGTGTGCGTGTGTCTGCATGTGTGTGCGTGCACATGCGTGTGTGTCTGCGTGTGTGCGCGTGCACATGCGTGTGTGCATGTACATGCGTGTGTGCATGTGCATGCGTGTGCACATGCGTGTGTGCGTGTGCGCGTGTGTGTGTGTGTGTTTGGCTGCGTCAGATCTCAGTTGCACCATGTGGATCTTTTGTTGTGGCTCGTGGACTCTGGCTGTGCTTTGCTGGCTTAGTTGCCCCGCACACGTGAATCGTAGTTCCCCTACCAGGGATCCACCCACGTCCCCGGCATTGGAAGGCGGATTCTTACCCACTGGCCCAGCAGGGAAGTTCTGTGTCTCAGTTGCTTTAAAGAAGGAATGACAGGTGTTGGCAGGAATGAGAAGTGACTGCTTGGTGACAGTGTGAGGTCCTTCAGCCACGTCTCTTAACAGTTAAATAATAAGCCTATCCTATGACCTACCAGCTCTACCCACAGGAATATGCCCAAAGGTCCTGGGTGGGGCTTTCTTTGCCAAAATGTCATGGACAGCGCTGTTCTTGGCAGCGTTACTCATCACAGCCCTGAAATGGGAGAGATCCAGAAGTCTGAAACAGCAGACGGGGAAGAGCGCGGTGACCCAGCAGTGCAGTGTGGTCTATGCAGGCTGTGGTGTGTCTACGCAGCCATGACCCAGAGTGAGCTGCTGCTCCGCACGACCCAAGGTGTCACAGATATGGGAGAGCACGAGGTCGGTGTGTGTCTGCTCCAGGCAGGCAAGACAGCGGGGGGAGGGACACCCGGCTTCCAGGGCACAGAGAGCTGTTTCTGAGTCCTGACCTGGCGGCAGTGACGCGGGGGCACTTCTGTTGGAGCGATGTCTTCTGATGCGTGGACTTCAGCGTGTTGTACTTGGGCTGGTTTTCAAGTGTCGGGGTCACTGGGTGCCGGGCAGTCTCTTTCAGGAAACAAGGAGAGGACCCCAGACTCCCCGCTCTGGAGCCGCCCCCTGCCTTGGGGAGGCGGTAGTCAGCCAGGAGGACTGCCCATCCATCACCCACCAACCAGTCCACTGGGAGAGGTCGTTCTGGCAACACCAGAGCCAACTCGTAGTGGCCCCTGAGCCAGCCAAGAACTGGATGTGGCCAGCATCCTGGGGCGGGTGGCTGACTGCCTGCGGGCCCCCCTTAACCAGAGCTTCGGGCCTCATGGGTGCAGCTGGTGGCCGTGTGGCATGGGTCCATGCCAGCCTGGCTCCTCCGCCTGCAGCCCACAGGCACCGGGCAGGGATGGGCACAGGGAGGCACTGGTGGGAGGGACCCTGGGGACCCTGGGTGGCCCGCAGAGCTCCCAGGGGCTCTGGGCCTCCCACCTCCTGCATGGTCTCTAGATCTCCCCTCCGCACTAAGGCTGTGACTCTGACGAGGGCCCTGGGGCTCCCATCCCCCGTCCTGGGGCGCTGCTGCGGGCCATGTGTCTCCAGAGGCAGCACCTGGAGCCTGCCTGGGCTCAGGGGCTGGGGGTGTGGAGGAACCGATGTTTCATCCCCTGGTGTCCCAGTCATCAGCCAAGTGCTACAGGGAAGGCAGGAGGCATCCCTTACGAATGTCAAGGGTGCCCATGCCAGGGGGTGACACGTGGAGCGGAGTGCTGGCCTGGCCAGCGTGGGTGTCTGCACGTAAAGGGAGTCGTGCAGGAGAAGGGACAGGGCCCTGGTGGGCAGGGGGCTGGGGCAAGGGCGTGGGGAGGGGGCGGGGACCAGACACAGGGGCGGCAGGGCTGCCTGGCCGGGCACACTGGGCACCAGCTTGGGACACAGTGGGCAGAGCTGGCCCCCGCTAGCGCATGTGGGTGTCCAAGAGTCACAGGCACGTCAGCCCAGTGATCAGACACATCTGTGCCCAGCAGAGAGTCATGGGGTAGGCATGACTTCTTCCCTTGAGACTTTTCAAAGGGGAGGAAAACGCTTGCCAGAAGCCGCAAACCCTGGGACTGGCCTGCGCCCCTTGGAGGCCATGGAGGCTGGGAAAGTGAATATCCAGTGTTTTTCAGCCTTGAAGTTGGAGGCGCACTGCCTTCTGGGAGGAGTGGGAGGGCTGTGGGACTCTGGGCAGGTGGAGTTGGGCCTTGTAGGCTGTGTAGGAGTTCACCAGTACAAAACAGAGGAGGATGGCACAGGCTGAGGGAACAGCTGTGGATGTTCACGACGCCTTCCAGTCACAGCGAAGTGCTGGGGAGCTGGAGTGAGGAGACAAGAGGGGGCAGGAAGGCCAGGGCAGGGGCGGGGATGGGGACTTCCTCTGAGCCACAGAGAACCGTCCGTCCCACTTTCCCAGGGGCTCAGGATCCCTGGCCCGCCCCCCCCCCGTTCCTTTCTAGTGTCTCGGCAGTGTTTTCTGTGGTCATCACTCCCGTCTGGCAGCCCCCACTCCAGGCTCGGGCGCGTGGCCGAGAATGGCCCCTCCTGCGGTGACCATTCCAGAGAGAGCCCCAGGAAAGTCAGCAGAACAGTGCGTCAGGAGCCGGGGAGGCTGGATGTCCTCTTGGACAGTCCAGGAGGGCTCCTCAGAGCGGGGGGCAAGGGCTGAGACCCGAGAGATGGGAGGAGCCAGCAGGCAGAGGTCGGGGAAGCTGCAGGATACTCCAGGAAGGCAGGCACTGGCCACAGCCGGGGCCGGGGTGGCTGTCCTCCGCTGCCCATTGTCTTGAAGGCCTGAGTCCACGGGGCTCGGGAGTCTCAGTGCTGGGCAGCCCAGCCCTGTCCAGGGTGCTGAAAGGCCGGCTCTGTGCTCTCCCCCCCTCCCCGGGGTGACCGCACACTGAGCCGAGCAGGCCCCCAGTGCGGCCCTGCCCCCCACTACCTCAGCCCACCATCTGGACAGGTCTGCCCTCCCCCACCACAGAGGTGGGGGCCAGACGTGTGCTGACCCCATGCTGGCAGGACAAGGTGGGCGTGGGTGCCAAAGCTGGGCCCTCCCCCGGGGCAGGGAATGCTGGCCCCTGGCTCCAGGACTCTGCAGCCTTATTGAGGTGGGGGGAGGGTGTCCAGGACCCTTGGCCTTGGGGTAGGGCCTGCATGTCCTTCACAGATTGGAGCTGCCCTGCTACCCACAGCTGGACTTCAGGACGCAGGTGGGGTGCTCCAGGGAACAGCTGCTCCCCCATGGAGTCTAAGTGGGCGTCTGGGAGCGGCCAGAGCAGCAGGAGAAGGCGTTAAGGAAACACCAGTGAGGAGAGCGTGAGGCCTGCTCGCTCCCGTTAATAGCTCGCACAAGAGGCTCTCTGCCTTCGGATTCAATTTATTCCCATCTGGGCCGTGCTGTCTCCATCAATTCAGCTAATAAAGAGAGGTGGACGGCCATGACCTGGGCTTCTGCAGAGGCCTCTTCTGAGCTAATTAACTGGCCTGAACAATCCCTTTTAATACTTCTGTGCTTAATGCCCTAAAAGGAAAAAATGAACTGGAGACGGAGGTGGAGGGCAGGGGGCTGGGAGGCTGCCGCTGGCTGTGGGGGAAGGGGGCAGGCTGGTTACTCAGGGCTCCCCTTGGGGAAGTGGGGGGCCAGGAGCCCGGCCCCGCTCTGCACCCAGAGTGGGCAGGCTTGCTGTCTGAACCCCGCTTTCTCCTTTACCAGGTGGGGAGGCTGGGGGTGGACGCCAGGCCCTCTTCTAGGGACAGACCCCAAGGAAAGGGTGTAAGTGTGTGTCCTGTGCATGGAGGTGGTCCCCGTGGGGGGATCGGAGGAGACAGGCCGTCCACCAGGGCTCAGCAAACCCCCACCCCCCTCACTGCCCTCATCTGTAAAGTGGGGATGAGGGCAGGGTGGGCCCCAGGGCTGCCTGAAACCAGGTGGTAATGCCCCCGGCTGCTCCTCAGCATGTGCTGTGCTGGTCGCTGTGACTGGAGGTCTTGCCTGGAGTGTCTGTTAGCTGTGGAGAGGCATCTGTCACTTAGAGAGTACTGATCGTGCCCCGCCACCGTGGGGCTCACTCACCCAGCCGGCTCCCCAAGCCGTATTATACATGTTCCTAAAAGTAACCTTGCCCATTCCATGTTCCGTGTTTTCACGTGGCTGGGAGACAGTTCTGTTTCCGCTGGACACAGCTGTTGGAGAGTGGAGTGTGGCATGGCTTGGGTTCCTCTGACTCGGTTTCCTTTGCTGGGGGCCTGGCCCCCTCCCCCTGAGGAGTTGACCCTGCCTGGGTCTGGGCTGAGGTTGGCCTGGACGAGGCCACGGAGCTGTCCACGCTGCAGTGCTGAAAACGCCCGGGCCTGCAGCCGGCAGAGGACTCACTGGCAGGGGCTGACCCCGCAGCCAGGCCACCGGCCTCCTGAGTGGCCGAGGGGCCCCGAGGATGCCCCTGTGCTATCCACAAGCCCGTTCTGAGTCCTGGCTGTGGGTTCTGTGCCAGGCACAGCAGCGGAGGACGGGGGCTTCCTGTCCTCACCCGCCTGCTGCCTGGGGAGGGCGTGACTTTCACAAAGGAAACCTGGGAAGGCAGCCTTACAGCAGTAATTGTGTGGCCTGGTCGCAGTCACGGCGAGATGAGATGCAGGAAGCCCCCAGCAGGCTCTCGAGGTCAGTGCGTCCAGCCTGACAGCAGTAATTGTGTGGCCTGTTCGCAGTCGCGGCGAGATGAGATGCAGGAAGCCCCCTACAGCAGTAATTGTGTGGCCTGATGGCAGTCACGGCAGGAGATGAGACGCAGGAAGCCCCCAGCAGGCTGTCGAGTTCAGTGTGTCCGTCTTTCCAGAGGACCAGACGGGCCCTGAACACGCGGGATCAGACGGCAACCCTCCACTCAGCTCACTGTGTTACACACCCTGCTCTGAGTGCCGGGGACCCTTGGGGCTGGCATCAGGGGAGCCCCAGGCCTCTTTCAGGGTGGGCATGCCTCCCTTCCTGCCTGCATCCTTCCCAGCCTCAGCCTCCCCTCACCTGGGATTCCTGGAGGGTGAGCAAGAAAGGCGGGTGGCGGGTCCAGGCCTCCGTGAGTGTAAAATTCCAAATCCTTCAACCGTCCTTTACGATGATTTGCTAAAATATTTTCAAACCACCGTTTACATTTTTATCAAAGTAAAACAGTTAGTAACTCAAGTCATTGGATGACTTCTGAGCAACTGCCCCCACCCTGGCCCACCTGCTCCCTCCCTGGAAGGAGTCCTCTTGACCCTGAGCTGAGGGCGTGTCCTAGGCAGAGGTAGTCCCTCGTATCTGCTCATTCGCAGCCCGAGGAGGCCTCTGCTCTCCCCTGCACCCGCTCCCTCTCCCACGGGGGGTTGGCCCCCTCCTGCTTCTCTGCCTGGACCTGGGGAGCCTTCATGCTTTTATTTCCTGCTTCATTAACTGAAGTCAGTGCCAATAGGGTGACTTCTTGTAGCTTCTGCTCTGTCCCTGCCGTAGACGTCTAAACAGGAGCAGGAGGGGCTTGTTGTCTGGGCCTCCACTCTGCCCCAGAGCCCCAGGTCTGCTGGGACAGGTGCAGATTCCTTCCTCTCCACCCAGAGAGGCCCATCTGGGACTCAGCTGTGCAGCCCTGCAGCCAGTCCCTCTCTGTGCTTGGGCAACAAAGCCAAAGAGACGGAGAGCCTGACCCCGTGGAGGAAGAGGGTGAGGCTGGTGCACTGTGTGTGACTGCAGCTTGTCTGCAGGGTGGTGAGCTCGGCAGACGCTGTCTCGTTCAGCCCCCTCTCCTCGCTGTGAGAAGGTGCTGCCTCCCCCTCCTTTTGAGGGGGAAGCCCCCTTCCTCTGCTGGTGTGCCTGGCACAGAGCCCACGGCCAGGACTCAGAATGGGCCTGTGGACAGCATGGGGGCATCCTCGGGGCCCCTTGGCCACTCAGGAGGCCAGTGCCTGGCTGCGGGGTCAGCCCCTGGCAATGAGTCCTCTGCGGGCTGCAGGTCTGGGCGTTTTCAGCACTGCAGCATGGACAGCTCTGTGGCCTCGCCCAGGCCAACCTCAGCCCAGACCCAGGCAGGGTCAGCTCCTCTGGGGGAGCGGGCCAGGCCCCAGCAAAGGAAACTGTGTCAGAGGAACCCAAGCCACGCCACACCCCACCTCCAACGCCTGTGAAAGGCAGGGCAGGGCAGGTGGGCAGGGGTGGGTCACAGAAGCCCCTCCTCACTGCCTCGGGCGTCTGCAGGGCCTCCAGGAGGACCTCTTGGCCAGAGCAGGGGCCTCCTGCATTTCACCTCGTTTGCCCTGGTGCCTGGCATGGAATGTGTGCCTGGTGAGCAGTTATGAACATCTGGAAAGAAGGGCAGAGGCTGACCAGGGAGGCGTGGAGAACCTCTCTGAGAAAGTGACACTTCTGTTTCTGCCTTTGCTGTTATGATACGTGTTATGAGATACCACACGTCTACCATTTTAGTCGTGTTGACGTGCCCAGCTTAGGGTCATTCACACGTTCTGAGACCACCACCACCATTTGTGCACACAACTCCTCCATCTTGTAAAACTCGAGCTCTGTATCCGTTAACACCAATTCCCCACCCGCTCCTGCAGGCCCCACCATCTACTTCTTGCGTCTGTGGACATGACCCCCTAGGGCCTCGGGTAAGTGGATCATACAGTACCTCGTCCCCTATTTCACTGCATCCTGTGTCCTCCAGGTCCATCTGCGCTGTGGCAGGCGTCAGGATGCCCTTCGTTCGAAAGGCTGAGTCGCGCTGCCCTGTCTGTGTGGACCAGGCTTTGTTTACTCACTCAGCTGGCGATGGCCAGCTGGGTGGCTTCCCGCTCTTGGCGACGGTGAGTGACGCTGCCACGAGTGTGTACGTAGAGCTGCTCCTTCGGGTGAACACCCAGAAGTGGAGCTGCTGGGCTGTGAGGTTCTGCGTTTGGTTTTTGAAGACCTTTGTGCCATTTTCCGAAGCGGGTGCACCACGTGCTTCCCCCCAAGCAGTGCACAAGGGCTCCAAGAGCTGTACCCTGTCGGCCAGAGCAGCCCTGGGGCCCCCGGCTTCAGTGGGTGGAGACAGGGTCCAGCAGTTGTAGGCGCGGGGCCGGCAAGCCAGCTGCGGAGGAGCCCGGGGTGGGGGCAGTGAGCCTCTGGGTCGTGAGTGGTGGTGGGTGGGGATGGGGGCGAGGGGCTGTCGTTGTTGTCGGAGGAGAGCAGGAGAAAGAAGCGGGCGAGTCTGGCAAGAGCAGACGGTGGGGAGGGGCAGGTGAAGGGAGACGGCAGTTTGGCTCCGGTTCCTGCATCTCCTGTGATTTTACTTGCCAAGGTTCTGGCGTCTCAGGGCTGGGCAGGCTCTGGGGCGTCCTAGGCACAGGCTCATCCCCGAGCCTGCCTTTCCACCCACACCAGGCCCTCCTCCTCGGGGCTCTCACACGCAGGACCACCATCCCCCTGCCCTCATCACCCCTTATGGGGGCCAGGGGCGGGACAGCTGGGGACAGCCCTGCGTCCAGAGCCCTGTGGTCACTCAGGCCAGCCAGGCCCCAGGCTGCTCTGCTGCCTCGCCCACTTCTTCCTGGGAAACTCCATTAGGGGCTCTCACCCATGCCCCCCACACCCGGGCCCCCTGACCAACGATGGTGCCTCCCCGGGTGCCCTGCGCCGGGCATCTCACCCCCTCCTCTGGGGATCTGCAAGTGTAACCAGCTGCCTTCTCAGCAGCATTTATGGTCTGTTGGCTCCACTTATCTGAATGATGACAAAACCCACGATAGACACCCGGCAGCCTGCCCCTCACCAGCCGCCGCTTCCCTGGCCGTCCAGGTTGGGCCCCCACCCTGCGCCTGTCCACTGCTCCAGGGGGAAAGTGTTCCCATGGCAACCCAGCAACAAAGCCCAGCTCCCCTTCTCTAACAGGTGGACCCGGCTGACTGTCGGAGGATGAGAGGTGAGCGGGGTTGCTCCTTGTAGTTAGAGCTTGCACAGCTGTGGTTGTGTCCACAGCAAAGCGCACGCCTTCACATGGCTGTTCAGTGGGCACTTGCATCTCCCGCCACTGTGGCCGGGGCAGGGTGGGCTCCCGGCGGGCGACTCTGAGGGCTGAGCGTGGCCATGGAGGGGAGCAGGGAGGTGCTTCCTGCCTGCAGCTGTGGAGGCAAGGGGGCTCAGCTGCGGCCAGGGGGTGGCGTCCAGAAACATGGCCAGGTCCAAACATGCCATAAGACCTGGGCGCGGCCTCGCTGCCCGATTCAAGGGCACAGCCAAGGCTGGCGACCAAGTCGCTGGGGGCAGCAGAGCTGGGTGAGCAGCCGCCAGGCTGGACAGGGGCCTGTGGCCAGCTGCTCCCGGTCACATTCGGCCACCACTGTCCGGACGGTCGGGGCCCTGGAGCCCAGGCTAGGGCACCACACGCGGCCCATCGGGCCCTGGCCCTGGGCCTGCTGCCCACTGCCCACTCGGGGGCGTTGTTTCAGACGGCTCGGTGAGGAGGGATGCGAAGGCTGTTACAGAACAAAAGACTCACGCAAAGCGACCAGACGCAGCGCCTCGCGCTTCTGCGCTTCCTGCTTCCCACAAACTGGTCCTACAGTGTCTAAAACGTGGAAGGCTCGAGCATAGGCGGCGAGCTAAAGGATGTTAAAGAATTTACTATTGGGCGTGATGAGGTGAGGATTAGACTTTAAAAAACCTTATTTGCTAGGGATGCAAGCTGAAGTGTTAATGGATAAAATGAAATGTCTGGGATTCCCTTCATAATACTAAAAAAAGGGCATGTGCAGGCGTGTGTGCGTGCGTGTGTGTGGCGGGGACGTGAGACACTGTCTGTGGGCCGAGACAGTTGAGACTGAGGATGGCACATGGGCTCATTATCTTATTTTCTCTGCTTGTGTGTGGGTTGACATTTTTCATAATACATCGCGGAGCAGTGCTTCAGCCAGCATATCCTTGTTCGTGGCGTTTCCGCTTCGCTCATGTTTCCTGAGGATCCATCCCCAAGGCTGGGATCACG